>NW_023270265.1:39646521-39749384 GCF_011800145.1 Mirounga leonina
CCAGGGGTCACCCCACTGCCCATTCAGTCTCAACAATAGTGAATCTAACACTTGGGGCCCAACGGTCTCGTGGCCACCTCGTGTCTCACTGGGTTATCTTTGTATGTCAGTAGTTGTCTCTTCGGGACAGGAATGTTCTTGAGATGACACATGCTCCAAAGACCTCTGGACTTTGTCCGCCCCCGCCTCTACCCCCTACTTTTCCCTGGTGGTGCAACACTGGAAAGATGGTGACGTGTAAAGCTTAGCAACATCATCTCCCCTAACGGCGTTGACATTTCCACGCGCTGCTTAACGCTGTGGGTGCACAGAAGTGTAAAGCAGTAAGAATCTACCCCCTCCACCCACCAAGCCTACTTTAAAGGTCTCTGCCTGCTATTGGGGGGAGGGGTATGTTACATTTGGGATTTAAGCTTCTTTGTCCTCTATGATAACAGCTTACGGAAAGAGTGAGGGACATACTTATTGTTCGCGGTGTTAGGTGGCAGGCACCGTGCTGATGCATTTGCATAGATATGTCCTTTCGTCCCTAGAGCTGCCCGGGGAGGTTGGAATCCCCACCTTCCTTTACAAATGCCAGACTGAGGCCTCCAGCTGCCCGCTTCCTCCAACCAGCAGAACCAGGATGCCCGCCCAGGTCCACCTCATTCACCCACGACACTGACAACCACAGGGGAAGGAGAAAAAAAGTCCCAACTCCAGCTGGTGTGCTACTTTTCACATTGATGGTTCTTTTAAATTCTTGTTTTCCTTGGATGCAAGATTTTCTGCATAATTAATTGCTTTTGGAAATTACAGAGCAATTTCCCATTCACTGAATTGGAAATACTCCATAGAAATGTAAATGCCAAGGTGACTGCAGGATACCTATCTTAGGGAAATGCCTGAGTGGGGGTCTGGGGTCTCCTGGGTGGAGCAGGACTCCAAGCCTGGCTGCGAGACCCTGGCCCGACCCCTACCCAATAGCTACCCGACAACTGAGGGGGCAGATTTCCTCCCACAAAAATGAGACCGCTCTCGGTCATGGGCTATGGGTACTTCTGTCAGCTGCAGACTGTGCATGACCAAGAGAAATCTTGGTCTCCTGTGGAGGGCAAGGACAGAGAGGGAACAGTCTCAGCTTATGCGCTCAGCATGCTGATCAGCATGGGATGCCACTGACCCCCAAAAGCTACTGGTCTGGATGAGAGGGCAGTGCCCCCAGGAATACTGAGGTCTCCCCTTTTCCCATTCTTTGCCCAGTGGATAAAACTCATTTGCAAAAGAAGCTGTATGAAATGGAAGCAACCCTTTCCTTTGGAATTAAAAACAAAAAGACATCAAAGACTCTATGTGGTTGGGATTAGATTGGCTTGAGGAGGAAGCCAGTTTACTTGCTGGTGAACTTCATGGGTCTTAGTATGTGACATGGCTGCTGGGCAGAGCAGAAGGGTCCCCTCTGAAGAGGAGCAACGTGCACAGAGGAGCAGAGGGGATCAGTTGGGGTCCTCTCAGCTGTCGGCAGTCTCAGACAAGGTGGTCTGCCATCTTGCGCCCTCCACTTCAGCACTTCCAGGAATCAGTCCACATCTCTCATCTACCCGCCACCCCCTTTTACCCATGCTGCGGTCAAGATGCAATTCACAAAATGGAGGTTTTCCTCTGATTAATGACATGGCCACAGGGCGAGGAGAAGGTAGGAAGGCAAACACCTGGATGACTCCAACCTGGTGACATAACCGTGGATTATTTAGAGCTTGTTGTCACTCCGTGACAGCAAAGAATTCATCTCCCATAAGATACACAGCCAGGTCCCTGATTTCTGCTGCCGTGGGGTAGGTAGAGGGTCGAGGACCCTGAACTCCCAAGACAGTTGGCAGGGAGTTATGGAGTTCAACTGGGTAAGGGGGAGCTGCTGGGTGACGGGCACATGACTTACACGTCTAGAACCCTTGAGGTCAAATAGACTGTGCTCAATAAATGTGCCCCGACTGAATGACTGAGTTAATAGTAATAATAACAATAATAATCAGAATAAACCAGTGCGGTGCAAGAGGATTTTTTCTTATTTGTAGAAATGATTCTTGTAATCAGTGAGCTGTCACAAAGAAACCACTTTGTAATAAGCAATGAGTGCTCAAAAGGAAATTAGATAAAGTAAGAACTTAATGAGTATGTATTACCTGAGTAGATTTTTTTAAAAAATGATGCCAAGAGGCTCTGATGGACATTATGTCCTAACTGTCTGCGAAAACTGTCTTTAAAACTGGTGCTGTCTTAGTTACTGAGCCATAAAGTGCGTCTGGATTCAAAGGCCGGCTGGGATGATCATTCTGCCTGTCTGGAACTAAAGACAGTAAGTCTGGACAGTGTGAGAACATTGTATTCTTGTCATGAAAGACAATCATTTGGAAAAAAATGACAGAAACCAGGTTTCAGAGTTAGCAAGACCTGGTTGACCCCCACCTCCTCCCTGTGGGAGCTGGGCAATCCCTGGGCTCATCGTTCCACTGGCTGTCCCCGTGCAGGGCAGCTGAGCTGATTAGAGACCACACTTGTGCAGTGTGCCCAGTGCTGCTCATCATCGAGGCCTGGTAAAGAGGTTGTTGTTTACATCCATGCCCTCCTCATTGCCTGGGTCTTTGTCCCATGACAACTGAGCTCCTCTCTCCCAGGCTGCTCATCCTTCCAGCCCAGCTCAGATGGCAGCTTCTCCGGGAAGCCATGCTGACCCACCATGCTGGGTTGGCTGTTCTCACCTCTGTTCTCCTCTAGCACTTTGTACCCTCCTGACCACAGACTACCACACCAGGCTGTAATGACTGTCTGTGTGTGTGTGTGCCTGCCTTCCTCTCTGCATGGTAGATGAGAAGCTGGATCTTTACTCCTGGCACAATAACTGAAGGCCAGCTGGCTGGCTGGCTGGCTGGATGGACAGATGAGTGGGTGGATGCATAGATGGATGGATGGACAGATGGATGGATGGATTGATGGACAGATGGATGGATGGACAGACATGTGGGAGGATGCATGGATGAGTGTGTGGATGGATGGATGGATGGATGGTCAGGCAGGTGAGTGGATGGATGGAGAGACATCTATGGGTAGATGGGTAGATGTACAAATGGATAGATGGACAGGTGGGGTGGATGGATGGACAGGTGGGGTGGATGGATGATGGGTGGATGGAAGGGTGGGTGGGTGGATAAATGGACGGATGGACAGATAGGTGGGTAGATGGACAGATAGGTGAGTAGATGCATATATGGATGGATGGATAGGTGGGTGGTTGTGTGGATGGATAGATTTCCTCTGTGCTAAAACCAGTGTCACTCTGAGTTCTACTCCCTTTCCCTCTGAGTAACTGACACCCATGATCACCACACTTTTCTTCCTAAAATTCTATTCTCCCTCAGCTTTGTGGAGGTCTTTGATTTTCCAACTCTCTAACTTCCTACCTCTATAAGGCCTCTTTAGACATGTTTACCATAAACCTGGTGTTCTTAAGGTTCAGTCTTTGGCCTATTTCTCTTCTTACCCCCCTTCCCTGAGGAATAAATCCTATGATATATCTTCAACAACCTCTATGTTGAATCTACCCCCAGCCCGCTCTCTGAGATCCATTCATCGTTCCACTGGCTGTCCCCGTTTTAAATGTATTCATTCATTTACTTATCCAGCAAATATTTAGTAAGCATGGGCACAATTTTAGGTATCAAAGATATATCCTAACTATGGAATTTATATTCCAGTGAAGAGAAGAGGCATACAATAATCAAAACAAGTAAGTAAATCACATAGAGTGTTAGAAGGTGATCAGTACTTTGAAGAAGAATGAGAGCAAGATAAGGGGATTGGGAATGTGCAGGGACATTCAGCATTAAATAAGGGGCCAGTGTGAGCCTCATTAAAATGAGAATGAAGAAGACTTGGAGGTGTGGGAGTTTGGGAGCATCTGGGGAAAGAGTGGTTCTAGTGGAGGGAACAGCTAGAGCAAAGAAAGCCCTGGGTGGAGGGACATGCCTGATATATTCAAGGAACAGCAAGGGGACCAGCGCGGCTGAAGCAGAGGTAGTCAAGGCAGGATGGTTGGAGAAGAGGCCAGACAGGTAAGGGCAGAGGGACAGTTCATGTGGGGATTTGGGGCCACTGAAAGGACTGTGCCTTTACTTCTGAGCGCCTCTCTGCACAAGCCTTCCAACTCCATGTGGAACACGGACATCCCCGTGCACTGCAGACTCTGTCTTGTTTTTCTGAGCCCAGCACTCCTTCCCTGACTCTGGTAGTAGACTCTGCCGACCCTGGCTTTGACTAAGCCAAAGTATACATTCCCTCTTGCCTCGGTGGCTCGTCCAGGGACGGGCACATGCCACAACCAAGGCCAACCAACATCCTTGCCCAGGATTTTTCTCACAGGTTACAGTGGGGAAGAGTCTGTCTTTGATTATGAGGTGACAGGACATGTCCGTTGAGGTTACGGAGGCAGCACTCACTGAGGAACAGGACGAGAAGGAAGCGAGCAGAGGGAGCAGCAAGGTGACAGTGTAGCTCCAATGAGACTGTGCCCGCCATCCTGGCCACGTCCAATTACCCTGCCTGCCAGTCCTGGGTCAACACAACTCGCCTCTTCTGCCCTAGCTGCTTAAGCTAAGTTTCTCTCATGGACCAAAAGAGTCCCGAAGAACACACCCCTCCAACACAGCATGGTCCAAACAATTCATGGTCCTCTTCCCCTGCCTCCAACCCAAGAGACAAGTCCGTCCCTCCTTCTCCTGTTCCCCATCCTGGCTACTGACACCATCATCTGCCTGGTCACCAGGCTGGAGAGACCCCCATTAGCCTCTGTCTATGCCAAGCGCTCTCAGTAAATCCTCAAGTTCTCCCTTCCATGGTGCCTCGAGCTTCCCAACTATCACCCTCTTCTCCTGGTCACCTCTCATCCTGGTCCACCGTAAGAACCTCCCACCTGCGTCCTGGACTCTTCCCAAGCTGATCCCCCTCCACTCTGCCACCCAGGAGCCCTCTGAGGCCCAGCTGGTTATGCTCCTTCATAAAACTTCAATGGACAAAGTCAATACTTCAACATGGCACTGGGGGGTCCCAATCTTCATATCACACGGATCTTTCTCCCTCCAGGACAGTCTTTAGGCCGCTACCTCCCACCCCCACCACTGCAACCTCCCCAAACCGAGAGCCTTCCTTCTGCTGGACTCTCCCTGCTTCTCACTCACCAAGGCCCTTGGCTCCTGAGAGCTTCCGCTATGACACCTCGCCCCCCAAAGAAACATGGGGCTCTCTCTTTGGGCTTCCTGGGCAGACTCAATTCCATCCCTCTTCCACCCACCTTCATCCTCTAAGACAGTAAACCATGGTTCTGGTGCCAAGACTCCCATCTGTCCATGCGGATCGAGTAACCGACAGAATGTGCAAATATAAAGAAAGGAGTCTCTGATTCTTTCTGTCTCGGGGCCAAGAGTGGCAAAAGTGACGCTGCTGAGGACATGGGCAGGTGAAGGAAGGGGCTAAGAAGGTGAGGCAGAGACTCAGAGCTCTGGGCAGGCGCAGGGAAGGGGAGGGCAGGAGAGAGACAGGATGTGGTGTAAATCTAGACGGGCAGTTTTTTAGCGACAGGCTCCAGCAGCTGCAGACAAATGGCTCCACACCCACCTCTGCCAAAGGAGAGATAAGGAAAGAGATACGAGGTGACAAGATAGAGCAAGTTGTAGGGGCTCCCGCCTGATTCACGGCTCAGGTTACCCCTGTGAGGCAGAACGATGGCGAACTCTGACACTGCTTTGCTGGTGTGGACTGGCCGCCTGCCTCCTCGGTGCACAGGCTAGGCGGGGGGAGGTTGGGGAGCTGGAGGACCCGACAAGAAGCATGCTCCTCCCACCTGCTGAACTCAAAGAAGGCAGCGGCAGAGGTCGGAGGACAGCCTTGCTCTTCTCTCAGGATCCTGATGAATCCGTTGCACACACACAGGAGCTCCCCCCTCAGGAATGGGGGGGGGGAGTGGTTTCCAACACACAGTCTGGGTGACACATCAAAAACCTAGCCGTTTGGCACTATGGATGCATTGCTAAAGACACCCATGTAATCATTTGAAATAAAAACTGCTCAAATGAACTGGAAAATGTTTTACTTGTATTTTCTCATATTCCCGAACCTTTCTTTCCATGGTTCAAAAGTTTGCATTGTCTAATTGCTGATTTCCATTTGTGAATGAATCAGCGTAAAATAAAATTAAATGCCAAATTAATCTACCCATCTAGTTTTAGGCATTAATTATCCTCTGAGCCATTTTCTCCTGTGTTTGCCGCATGTCGAGACAAGCCCAGATATAGTAATATAGAACCCAGTTTTCAACTCAGGAATGCAGCCCAAGCTGTGGAGGATGTCCTTGATCTCTAAGATCTATAGTTTACTGTGCAGAGAGGATCTGATTCCAAGCAAATGAAATGCTCCTCGCCTCTTAAAGGTGCACTAACACCCGTCGGACCAAGTTAAGTTACTGGAGCAGAAATCTGCTGGATGGTTTTGTGATATGTTTCTCAACTGTCCAGTTAATAAATTAACAACAACACATTTCCTCTAAGTATAACAGCTTCAGCCCCAGGGTGGAGAGTGGTGCTGGCTAGGGCAGGATTTTGCATATGCTATTCTTCCGGAACTGTATCAGAGAGACCTTCCTGGTTCTGCTAACAAACAAAACTAAACACAACAAAAACCAGGTCTCCAGGACACAATTGTAGCATCCTCAGTCCCTGGGAAAAGGTAGAATCATATACTCGGTGACCTGATCAAAACCACCATTCCTGGAAACTACGGGGGACACAGAGCCAAGGCACCAGGATGAGCGAGTGGATGGGGTATAGAGGGCACAGAGACCCTGATACCTTCTCTTTTGAGGTTCAGCATTATCAGAATCTTTCCAGAAGGAATGAGATATCCCTGACCAAGCACTGTTTCACCTTAAAAAGAAGGAACTTCCACAATAGGAGACAAGAGAGATGAATCTGGAGGAATTTATGCTAAGTGAAGTAAGCCAGTCACAGAAGGACAAACACTGCATGATCTCACTTGCACGAGGTATCTAAAATCATCCAACCCATGGAAGCAAAGAATATATTATGGTTGCTGAGGGATGGGGGAGGGGAAGCAGGGAGCTGCTAATCAGTGTATACAAATTTCAGTTATACAAGATAAATGAGTTCTAGAGAGCTGTACAACATGGTGCCTACAGATGACAACACTGCATTGTGCAGTCAAAGATCTGTTCAGAGGGTAGATGGCATGACAAATGCTCTTACCGTAATAAATTTTTTTAAAAGGAGGAAGGAAGGAAGGAAGGGAGGGAGGGAAGGAAGGAGGGAGGGAGGAAGAAAGAAAGGAAGGAAGGAAATGCAACATTGTAACATCCACTTGGGAATGTACTGCCAGTTAAGGGGATGTCTTAGTTGGTGGGCTGGCTCTGGCCGGACGGTCTTAGGGCCCCACCCCCAGGGCAACACGCCATGCTTTGGGAAACAGAGGCTATGGACTGAGTATGAATGAAGTTACCTGGTGCCCAAGGATGCAGCACCTCTGCTGCTTGTGCAGAATGGCCAAGAAGGGCACCGCCACCAAACCAAGCATCCTCTGGGTTGTTCTCAACAGCGACACCATGAGGCAGCACCTAAAACCACAGGCAGGTGAGCTGGTCCTAGCTTCATGCTCTCTCTTTGCCTGGCACGGGAAGCAGAAAGGGTTTGGGAGTAGAACTCTGTCACTCTTCGATGAGAACGGAAGGAGGCATATTCCAGTGGAAGATGCTGGACCTCCTGGTAATAAAGTAGAGCTGAGGTGTCTTTTTTAATCAGAAAAATAAAGGAGATATGAACATATTTGAGCACCCTGAGCCAGTGCGCAAGTGCTGAGTTTATTTTGGATTATCAGAGTTTGGGGGAAAGGAGGTAAGGCAGAGGTTTAAATTATGCATTTATAACAACTTGCAGCAGGAATAAAGGACTATGCCTCCTTTATGGTCAAACCCAGCCCTGACATCCTTCCAGGCACTAAGGAAAGCAACCAGAGGGACAATCGGCAAGGGAGACGCTGTGCTTCAGGGGAAGAATGTGTGCCTTTTAAATTTCTTCACATCCTCCTCAAAATACCTCCGTGTTTGCTGTTCTGTAGACAAGCTTGGAGGCCCCAACCACCCCAAGAGGAAAGGAACCAGTCAGCTTCTCTAAAAGGGAAAGGAGAAAAGAAAACAAAGTCAAAAGGGAAGGCTAACGTTGCATCTCTTCTGTGTGAAGGCACAAGACAGGAGAGGGACAGGTTTTGCACAGAGGCACTGCTGGACCCTGATGGAGAAACCCGTGTGCGCCGAGTGGGAAGCGAACAAGTGCAGGGGAGTTTTAATGAGCTGAGGCAGCTCTTTGATAGTTGCTGATTCCGAGATGGAAATGGAGCATTTGAGAGTGTGAACTTTCAAAGAAAACTGTCTTTAGGAGGCAATGTTACCTCTTGCTGTCCCTTCCCTTTTGGAATACTCAAATTAGTCCTTAAGTCATCCTCTCCTGGATGCCTCCCTGTCTCTGGGTGGGTAAGCGTCGGGGCACCTGTCACGTGAAACCCCGCAGAAGCCCCAGCTCCAGGGAGTACCAGCTGCTGCTGGGGCCGGTAGGCACTGCAAGGACCTCCCCGGGATGGATGAAGGAGGCATGGAATAAAAGGGATAGGATTAAAGGCAAGATTCATAAAACCTGATGAAAGAAAACACCCCCTAGCCTACCCAGCAGCTTAAATTACATTTACCACATCTGACAGGGAGCAGGTAATCATGAGTTATAAGTCCTGCGCCTGGAAAGAAATTATGGGCTAAATCACTTACCGATGGGTCCAACCGGGGAAGGTGCTGATTCACCTTCCCGGGGAAGTCTCAAGACACGGTATAAAACCCGTCAATCCCGCTGACACAAATTTCACTTGGTAGTGCCCCTGGGTGGTGTAGAATCTGGATTTCCAAACAGCTTTCTAGTCACGCGCACCTGCACTCCACTGCGTGGTAGCTGTGGTCACGACATTCCCACCTTGGCGTGACCAGGCATAGTCCTCGTCGGGCAGGACTGTTCTGCTGCTCCCCCAGGACATTTCTGCCCCATCAGCTGAGGCCACTCTCTGCCACTGAGGCTGTCTCAACACCAATAATTCCTGGAGCCTTCCTAGCAGGTCAGTCTGAGCCCCAAGCAGCACCCAAATCACCCTGTTATCTGCCCCCCGATCGAGTCCCGCATCGGGCTCCCTGCTCCCAGGGATTTCTCCCAACTTCCCAAACTCCCAGGTATTTCTCACTGCAGCTCAGCAAAAAAGCAATCTGACTTACCTAATTCACACCAACCCTCCAAGGATTCTCTAAAGATTTTATTTATTTATTTATTTATTTGAGAGCAGGGGGAGGGGCAGAGGGAGAGAGAGCATCTCCAGCAGACTCCGGGCTGAGTGCAGATCCTGACACGGGGCTCGATCCAACAACCCTGAGATCATGACCTGGACTGAAATCAAAGAGTGGAACGCTTAACCAGTTGAGCCCCCCAGATGCCTGAAGGATTCTCTATTTTGAGGTAATGCTGATGAACTGCTCACGGAAGCTTTCAGCCTGTACCGGAGCCATCTCAGACCTCCTCTGGGGCTCGTGTGCAAGACCAACCTCATGAGAAGAGAAGGGAGAGGCTCCATCACCTCTCCCACCTCCCGGCCACTGCTCATTGGGCTCACCCACCACTCCATTCCCCATACAGCTTCCTGTCTTGAGGCTGCCTGGCTTGGACCCATCAGTAAAGAGGACAACATCTACCTTTAAGACAGGGAGGAGCTGTATCTGTCTGGCTTTAAGCCAAGAAAGATCCTAGAAATGCAGTCCTGCTCCTAGAAGAGGGATCTCTTCTGCTCAAAGACTAAAGGGGCACCAGGAACTTGAGTTTCAAATCCAGGGGTCTTCACAGGAGAGCTGTTCAGAATCTCTGCTCCCTCCCAACCTGCTCCTATGCTTCTTCCCTGTGTCCTGCTTCTCAGCCACATTCATCTCCAGCAGGGGGTTCTTTTAGTCTCTGGCTGATTGACTTCCCCAGATTATTGCTGGGTGGAGGACCTGCCTCATCCTTCTAGCAAGCGTCCCCTGCTTCTAGCCCGTAGCTAAGAAGGTCTCAATGGAACAGAGGTCTAGGAGTGAGAGAGTCCTTGGAGAAACTGCATTGCAGGACACTTGACTCCTCCAAGGACACGACTGCTCATCTATATTCTTTCTCATGTAGCAAGTTACCTGCTGAGAACTTAAAAAAAAAAAAATAGAGGGGCATTACCTCCAGAAAAGTCTTCAGCATGAGAAGTTTCTACAGATAATGAGGACTTTTAGTTTTCTTTGGTCCCTACTAGAACTAGTTTCAGGAAAGAATGTGATGCCATTCCATCAGAGTAAAACTTGAACTGACCAGAAACGCAGCTCACCAGAACCTTCAAAATTTGACATCCCCCCCCCCCCTTGCTCTCTGTTCTTTAGAAATGGGGAGTTTATAAGCAAACAAGCACATAGTCACACCCTCATCTACTTGTCCACCTGTGAACATTCACTGAACGCGTAGGATTTTGTCAGAGACGGTGTCCGAAGCCTCCTGGCTCTACCCCAGGGACAAAATACAGGTGTTGTCAAAATGAGGCCCCATCTAAACCTCCAGCCCAGGATCCAGCCTGCGTATCTGAAGGCAGCACGCTCATTGCCTCAGGCGGTAAAGACTCTGCCTGTCAGAATCTGTTTGCTTCCATGAGCAGCTGAATTCAACCCCAAGTTTTAGAAGGACATACATCAAATTATTGACAGTGACAGTTGGGGGCAAGTGGGTGCAGAGTGACGGGGGCAGCTACCTAATTCTATATTCCTTAAAAAAAAAACCCCACAGAGAACATGTTCATGGATTCCTTCAAACATTAAAATCAATTTTTTAAAAAATGGCCTAAAAGGCAAAGGAAGCCCCTGTTTTCAACAACAGGGCCAAGCTTAGCAGGGTTTCTGCTGGAGGCTGCGATCCAGAAGCATGGCTGGGCGGGAGGTGCCCACTTGCCTTAGCCACTGGCACGACTGAATAGCCCGGAACAGATCCCGGCCATTCTGGAAGTTCTCTCCAGGGCTCAGTCTCTCTCGCTGGTCTCTCCCAGACTTCAGACTTTGACAGTCAAGAGTCTCTCTATCTGCAGCCCCCCTCCCCCCGAGTTAACCCCCTGAGATCCCTGGCAGCAGCTCAGAGCTTGCTGAGTGGGCACGAGCCTTCACGCTCACCTGGGCTCAGGTGACCCTCTGGGCTTACTAAGCACCTGTCACAGCATCCCCTGCGTTCAAGACGGGAACCTTCCTCTGCACAAGAGCCTGACCAGCTTCGGAAGAACCCTGGAGTCCGAGGGCAGAGGTCAGTTTCTGGCCAGTGGGCTCCACCACCTGCCCTCCCCTCGGCCTCCGCACCCCCACCCGCCCAGTAGAAACTCAGAGACCGGGAGCTCGGCCCCTGAAGCAGCCGCAAAGCCTCTCCCGGCCGGCTCACTCACCACCGCCCAGCTGCCGGCGCCCGCCTACCTGCAGATGTAATTCGTCTTGCAGGAGTCCTGCAAATTCAGGCAGTTGGGCTTCTCCCTCTCCTCGTAGGAGCACACGGGCACAATGGTCTGCCGCCTCCGCTCCGTGCACGCGATGTCCCGGCAGGAGCAGAAGAGCATCCCGTAGCTGTGCTTGGCCGGAACCTTGTCGAAGAACTGCCGCAGGGCCTTGTGGCACTTGCGCCGGTTGCAGACCTCGCCGGACATGCTGGTGGTGCACGGGGTGATGTAGGCGGACCTGTACTTCTTGCACGTGTCGTCGAGGTTACAGGCCTTGGCGGCGTCCAGGCAGTTGTTTCCCTTGGGAACGTGCTCCACTGCAGAGGAAAGAAAGGCAGGCGTGACCGCAGGGCTGGGCGCCCGGCTGCTCACGTGCGCGCTGTTCTAACAGGTCCGGCCGTGTCCCCGGCGATGCTGGGCGCTCGGATCAATGCTGCGGTTTGAAGCTCACAGGTAATGAGTTCCTGACAAGGACAACGTGTAAGGAGTGCAAAGGCTGGGAGCCCAGGGCAGCCCACAAGCCCCCAGCGCGCCCTTAGATGTATAATTAGGCGGGACCGAGTGGGGCCCAAGAAGCCAAAGGAGCTCAGGCACCTGCCTGACTGCGTATACACAAGGCAACAGGAGAAGGAGTTTCCAGCTCCTGGTTGGTAAACTGAAATTAGAATAAAAGAAAAAAGCAACAAATTATATACTTGTTCATTATACATTATATAAAATGATATGCTGAATGTAAGTATAATTGCCATGCAATCCTCCAGGAATATAATTATGTAATAAATGCATATAGTACATGCTAATTACTATATGATTACAGAGTAATTACATGGTTATTTGAGCCCAGAAGACAAAATATTATGCCAGCTCTCTAAACAGGAAGAAGCAACTACAACGAGGCTGTGTTTAAGTTCTAGCTCACAGGCCATTGGAAGAAAACCAGAATAAATTACATGAAAATCTGCAAACCTCAGTTACCACTTAACTTGCCACATACAAAATGTAGGATCTAGAAGTATTGAGGCTGCAAACTAGAAAAATTCAGCTAGGATTCTGGATAGGATTTCAATGGGCTTACAAACCATAGGCCTCAGGGATCTCACAAAACATATGTTGCCTTCCACCCAAGCCCTCTATGCTTGTGCTCAGAGGGAACAGGGCTGTCCACTGCCACGCTGGCCACTGTGTGGCCTGGAGACAGAGCGTTGTGCTCTTGGGCCCATCCACAATAGTGATTTATATTCTCAAAGGTCTAGAGTTCCCCAGGAGATTTCTAAATTATCCATTTTTCATGAGCGTCTAAAATAAATTAATATGACCAATAATCAAATTCTGGATCATCTGGATTAGGCCCTGAAGGCTAGATACTGGTACATAATTTTACTGCCTGCATTTACACTTGTCCTGGTATTGAATGGTGCTTTATGATCTCTGGCTAAAAAGAAAAGAATAGAGGCTCAGAGGTGCACTTAATACTTAAATGATGTAGCCAATGATATATGAACAAACAGTTCACAGAAGTTCAAATGGAGGAAAAAGGCAGAAGAATTAAGTCATCACATCACACCCAGTAACACAGGTCTGCTTAACTCAAAACAACTCATGCTGAAACAGGAGTATATTCCAATTGTAAGCACCAATTTAGCTTCAGCAAAATGGTATTACCACTTGCATTAATGTTATTAACTTGCATTTCATTGTTCACAAAGTTCTGTTCATATTTAATTTGTGTATATTGTTTTTATAGTTGTGTAAAATTACAAAATAAAAGTTTATAGTTCTGTGTCCATAAGTGCCAAATAAAATTATAGTAAAAATAATAAAACTCAACATATGAGGTCCAGAAAATATAAATTTCTCTTTTGAAGTAGTTTGTATAACATATAAGTTTAAAAAAAAAAATTGATCTGGAGAGAAGCTCCTTGACGTGGGTCTTGGCAATGAATTTTTGGATATGACACAAGCAACAACATCAAAAATAAACACATGAGATGACATCAAACTAAAAAGCTTCTGCACAGTAAAGGAAACCATTAATACCATGAAAAGGCAGGCTATGAAATGGGAGAAAATATTTGCAAATCATGTATCTGATAATGGGTTAATATCCAAAATATATAAATAACTCATACAACTCAGTAGCAAAATAATAATAATAATAATAATAATAATAATAATAACAGTTCCATTAAAAAAGAGCAAAGAACCTAAATAGACATTTTGCCAAAGATGATATTTCAATGGCCAACATGTACCTGAAAAGATGCTCAGCATCACTAATTATTAAGGAAATGGATATCAAAACCACAGTGAAGTATCACTGTACACCTGTTAGAATGGCTGACATCAAGACAAGAAATAACAAATGCTGGTGAAGATGTGGAGAAAAGAGAACCCTGGGCACCAGAGGTAGGATTATAAATTGGCACAACCATTATGAAAGACAGTGTGGAGGGCGCCTGGGTGCCTCAGTCGTTAAGCGTCTGCCTTCGGCTCAGGTCATGATCCCAGGGTCCTGGGATCGAGTCCCACATCGGGCTCCCTGCTCAGCAAGAAGCCTGCTTCTCCCTCTCCCATTCCCCCTGCTTGTGTTCCTGCTCTCGCTATTTCTCTCTCTGTCAAATAAATAAATAAAATCTTTAAAAAAAAAAAAAAGGCAGTGTGGAGTTTCCTTGAAAAATTAAAAATAGAACTATCATGTGATCCAGCAACTCCACTTCTGGGCATACATCTGAAGGAGACCAAATCATTATGTCAAAGAGATATCTGAACCCCCATTTTCACTGCAACATTATTTATAATAGCCAAGACATTGAAACAACTTAAGTTTTGTCAATAGATGAATGGGTAAAGAAAATGTGGTGTATATACACACAATGGAATAATATTCAGCTGTAAAAAAGGAAATGCTGCATGTTAAGTAAAATAAGTCAAAGACAAATACAGTATGATCTCACTTTTATGTGGCATCTAAAAAAAACCCAAAAAACAATACACAACACCACCAAAAAAGCTAAACTCATAGAAAAAAAAAAAAAGATCAGCTTTGTAGTTACCAGAGGCAAGGGAAGGTGAACTGAATGAAGGTAAGTCAAAAGGTACAAACTCTCAGTTGTAAGATAATTACATAATGGGAAATGTCATGTACAACATGATGACTATAGTTAACAATGTTCTATGTTATATTTGAAAACTGCTAAGAAAGTAAATCCTAAAAGTTCTCATCACACACACAGACATTTTTCTTCTTTTTTTGTGTGTGTATCTATATGAGGTAGAAGATGTTAACTAAACTTGTGACCATCATTTTGCAATATACGTAAGCCAAGTCATTATGCCATACATTTCAAACTTATACAGAGCTGTATGTTAATTATATCTTAAGAAAACTAAAAGAAAAAAAATTGGCCCAGTGTATTCCTGCTTTATAATAATAATGTCAGAAGGCTTCCTTTTTAAAGTTGGTAAAACTATTTACACTCCTAATTTTTTCTTCTTAATGTTATCAAAAAGAAAAGCAATATTTCAAAGGAGAATCTCTGTACAAAGTGGGAATAGAAAGCATCATTTTATGTCTAAATAAATTGCTTAAATTTTACTTCATTTAGCAAACTCACTTTCAGCTGATTCTGTTTTCATCAATACATAACCCTGCCAGAGCACCATCTCTTTACGGTTATTTCAGAGCCTGTGACAAATTCCAGAATGCACAAATCTGGAACATTCAGAGAAGCAAAAAAACCCTATGAATTGGTGTCCAGCTCACAGATCAATATGTGACTGGCTTTTTGTTTCTGATTCTCATTCACACAAAATATTCTCATGACCCTTTTCCCAACTTTATATGTGAGGCCAGTCCCACCCAAATAGCAGAACCTGATGAAGACAAAAGAAGAAAATTACAGACTACTATTCCTTACACAGACTCAGAAAGTTCAATAGATAGCATTTAGCAATATGTTAAAAGGATAATGTACCAAGACCAACTTGGGCTTATCCCAAAATGCAAGGCTGGTTTAATATTTAAAAATTAATGTAATTTGCCATATAAACAAACAGGAAGAAAACCATATGATTATTTAAATGGACAAAGAAAAAACGTTCAACAAATTTCAGCCCTCCTTCCACAACAGAAAATCCTCAGCAATCGAAGAATAGTAGAAAACTTTCTCAGTCTCATAAAGGACATCTATAAAAAACCTTACAAGTAAAAATCCTATTAATAGTGAAATATTGACTTTTCCCCCATAAAGTCAGGAACAAATGAAGGATATTCATTCTTACCACCTGTAGTCAACATTGTACTAGAGGTCCTAGCCATTGCAATAAAGCAATGAAAAGAAATAAAAGGTACAGAGATTGGAAAGGATGACATTTCTATTTGCAGATGACTTGGAAAATCCTAAAGAATTTACAAAACAACTACTAGAATCAATAAGTGTATTTATCAAAGTCAAAGGATATAAAATTATATACAATAATCAGTTGCATTTTTTTAAACTATTAGCAAAATTTTAGGAAACAAAATTTAAAAACATAATTCCATTTATAAGAGAACCAAAAAAGGAGCACTTAAAAATGAATTTAACAAAAGACAATGCAAGATCGCGACACTAAAAACTAGAAAGCATTGTTGAGAAAATTAAGGAAGACCTAAATAAATGGAAATACATACCATGTTCATGGATCAGAGAACTCAATATCATTAAGATATCAGTTATCCTCAAATCATAATATGTTTTGACACTGGCAAGGGGATTCTAAAATTTATATGGAAATGCAAAGGACATAGCATAGTCAAAGCAATTTGAAGAACAACAAAGTTGAAGGAGTTTATACTGATCTCAAGGTTTACCACAAAGCTATACTTAGCAAGACACTGTGGTACTACATACGCATAGACAAGTCAAACAATGGAACGTAAAACAGAACTTGGCTTAAATACACCCTCACATCTATAATTATTTGATTTTTGACAAAGTCACTTAAAAATATCTAATAAAGTTCTCTTCAACAAACAGTATTAGAATAATTGAAAATCAATGTAAAAAACAATAACAAAACCCCCTACTTCACACCATACATAAAAATTAATACAAGATGGATCATAGACTTAAACCTAAAAGCCAAAATCACGAATTTTTTATACGGAAACAAAATAATCTTGGAAGTAGGCAAAGGTTTCTTAGGACCATAGAAAGCCATAACATAAAAGAAGAAAATTGGTAAGTTAGATTTTAGCAAAATTTAAAAGTTCAGTTCATCAAAAGACAGTGATAAGAAATGAAGAAAAGGAACAGACAAATCACAGACTAGAAGAAAATATTTGCAAAACACATATCTGACAAAGGATTTATATCTAAAACATATGTAGAATACCCAGAACTTAGTAATAAAAAACAACCCAATTGAAAAATGAGCCAAATACGTGAGCAGACACTCCACAAAAGAAGCTAAATGAATGGCCAATAAGCACATGAAAAGCATTCAACGTCATTAGTTATCAGGGAAATAAATGCAAACGAAAACCACAATGAGATCTGCTATACACCCACCACAGAGGTTAAAATGAGTCTGACAACCCCAAATATTTTCAAAGATGTTGAGCCCCTGGAATCTCATACATTGGTGGTGGGAGTGTAAAACTGTCCAATCAATTGGGAGAAATACTGGGCAGGTTTTTAATAAAAGTAAGCATACCACTACCCTATAAGCAAGCATTTCCACTTCTAGGTATTTATCCAAGAGACATGAGAATATATGTCCAAAAAAAGACTTGGATAAGAGCATGATTATGCTATACTGATAATAACCAAAAACTGGAAAAACAGCTCACGTATCCATCAATAGGAAAACGGCTACACAGCTGTGGTCTATTCGTGCAGTGGAATGCCACTCAGAAATAAGAACCCATGAACTACGGACACACACAATAGCATGGATACAGCTCAACAATACTATGCTGAAGGAAAAAACAAAAGTCTTACACAAAAAATACACACTGGATTGATTCTACAAATATGAAGTTCTAGAAAAGACAAACCCAATTTATGATGAAAAACATCAGAGGAATGGTTGCTTCTAGGGGTTGGAGGTGGGGATTGGCTGGGAAGGGACAAGAGGGAACTTTCTAGAGTGATGGTAACTTCTATCCTGATAGAAGTTTGAGTCAAAACCTACAGAATGGTACACCTAAGGTTTGTACATACATAAATTTTACCTCAAGAGGAATAAAAATTAAACAAATATTAAAAACTGGTTATTAATAGGTACGCTAAAGCATGTAGGGGAAGTATACTGATATCTGCATTTTAAAAACGTAGATTAATTGATAGGTGGAAAGAAGGATGGATAGATGGATACTTAAAGCAACTGTATTCTAATTTATTTTTTATTTTTTATTTTTTTTTAAGATTTTATTTATTTATTTGACAGAGAGAGATAGCGAGAGAAGGAACACAAGCAGGGGGAGAGGGAGAGGGAGAAGCAGGCTTCCTGCTGAGCCCGATGCGGGGCTCAATCCCAGGACCCGGGGATCATGACCTGAGCCGAAGGCAGACGCTTAATGACTGAGCCACCCAGGTGCCCCAACTGTATTCTAATTTAATGATAGAATATAGATGGGTTAACTGTAAAATTTTTTCCACATGTTTGAAAATGTTCAAATAAACAATGGGCAAAAAAAAAACCCCAAACAAACCATAAAACAAAAACAGCCCAGATTCATATATACCCTATTAAAATAAAAAGTTTATTTTAACATGCACAGAATATGGAAAGCAGCAACTCTTAGCACCCCTTAGCCTCCTTTCTTGGTTAAACACTCCTGAAATCATAGGACACGTAATGAGAGTTGAGTTTTCATTTGGTAAGAAGATTGATACCAGTTATCTATTTGATAGACACCCCCCGCCCAGGGCATGCACAAAAATGCTACGTTCATGACTCGAGGGCAGATGGAGGCACATGCAGAATGATTCCATTTAGGCCACTTGAGTCACACCCAATTGGCCCTCAGCTCAAACAGCACATGGAGGAGCAGGAGTATGCCTGTGTTTTATGGTTTGGGCGCACGCGCCTCCTGGCCTGCCCAGAAGGCTTCCGGACAGCTTTGCCATAACTCTGAGCACCATCCTCCCCACAGCTCATTTCAGAGCTCAGCACTAAAATGCTGCTTTCCCCTCCTCCCCTCCATCTCTAATCTCTCCCTCCATCTGCTGTTATTCATTCTTTAACTTGGTAGAATGTCTGGGATGCTGCCTGAATGGGAAATATTCTCAGAATGAAGGCTGATTACTAGAAATCCTTTTTTCTCATGGGAGGACGCCTGTGTGGGGGCTGTGCCGGCTAAGGAGCCCCTCTCCAGCATCAGCCTAGCACTGTATTCTAGAGAATGCCATCGAACTGGCTTTTCCTTTCAAAGTTGGCTAGAACCATGTTGTTACTTTGCAGGTTACGTATTGCTTTTCTCTGTCATCATTCTAAGCCTCTTTGGCTGTGATCACATCTGATGTGACTTATTTCCTGTTTTCCTGGGCACGGGAGGTAAAACCTGCATGGCAATGGGGGGGGCCAGCTCCCAGATACCAGGGAATACAAAAGGGTCAGGTGTTGCTGAAAAAAACAAAAAACAAAAAAACAAAACAATGAATTAATTAGGAGTCAGGGATTTTAAATGTGGTCCAGTTATCCGAGTGTCTTCATACAATTCAGCTTTCCCCCAGTGGACCTCAGTTTCCCCATTTGGCAGATGATATATCAAAGTTCCCTTCAAGCCTCAAGGTTCTTTGATTTGATGGTTATGATAAAAAAAATGCCTTTTCTGATTATGACATCAAGTATCTGGGATAAAACTTGGTGATCAGGGACAGAATGTAAAAAAAAAAATCCCAGCACTCGAAAGCGCTAACCTCTCGGCTATTTGCTGTTTCAAAGAGTACATGGACCAACGTTTCCAACGCTGACCTACAGGCAGAGCAAACGTAAAAGATCCCTCCAACACTGGGAGATGTGGAGGTGTCAGGCATGAATTATGCACCGGAAGAAGCTTTCACATTCTAAATTCCTTTGGAGCAAGGAACTGCCTTTATCCCAAGTACAATCCTCACACTGTCCCTAATCAAAGAGGCTATCACTCTGGCCACAGCCCCTCATTACTTACACTTAGATTTACACTTAGAAAATGCCACCATTATTGGCAGATGCAGGAGCTAGCTAGCCAGTCAAAATGATTCAGGATGAAACACAGATGGAAACAACTAGAAATCCATTTCTATAGATTATGAGGTGGAATAAAACAGTAAATACATTAAAATCTGCAAGGCCTGCATGAAGATGTGGTTTATTAAGCAGAAAGTTCACAAGGCATGGGGAGAGAACGTTGTTTATGAACGCCTGCCAATTTCTGGGAATCTTTCTGCCTTTCTTTTTTGGGCTGCAGAAGTGAATTCACAACCGGTTTCCTCTTTCTTTCTGACTGGATTAATTACCATGTTAACACAACTAGTGTTCTTCTTCTAATAGGATCCCTCTAACGTGTTATTCCAGCAAAAAAAAAAAAAAAGAAAGAAAGAAAGAAAGAAAGAAAGAAAGAAAGAAAGAAAGAAAGAAAGAAAGAAAGAAAGAAAGAAAGAAAGAAAGAAAAAATGGGCAAAATCTTCAAGATCTTCACAGGGGCAGAACAAGCTTTTCTGGAAGCTTACATGTGCAGTCTGGTCTTCTGATATCCATGTGCATCAGATGGCAAATCTGATCATACAGGTTGTGACCCTTGCAACTGATCCTTCAAGAGCTCGGCCTTTTCCAGCTGGGGTGCTAAAAATTACATTTAAAACGCACATGTTGGCTCTTTGCAGCCCATTTTGTCATTCATACACTGTTCCAGGCATATTGTATTACACAATGATGGATTTCCTCCTCACTCAGTTTTTTTTTTCCCCCTATATTACACGACTACACTGAACCTCGAGCCATGCCCAAGTTTTCTCTGGGGTTCACAGTGTCTGAATTTTTCTGAAGACCTGTGAATTTGGAAAGAACTCTTCTGTCTGGTGAAGACCATGCCCAATGTTAACCACAAGTCATGGGCTCGCCCGATGCTCACTCACCCCAAGCTCACTCTTTCGAGCTTCCATTTTCATAATGGGCACCCTGGGGTCCACCAGCCCCGTCCGTACCTTAAAAAAGTCAGATGCCTCCTGTAAGTGGTGTGCGAGTCACATGCTTGCTGCTGCAAGATGATTAATAGTGCTGTCTCAGCAAATGGGATCATTACATTTTTAATTAACCTTTCCAACCTCCTCCACATTTTCCTTTTGTTATACATCGGATCTCTGAAGTTTTCTCTTGTTTATGTACAACTAGGTTTGAAATACAGGCATGAAAAAATGATAGCAGGTGATGCAGGAATGGTTGCCCAGGTGAGATGGCTTGTGAGGTGCCGTGCCTCATTGTACATGAATATGGGGACAGGCGCTCAGAACTCGGTGGCTGGGTTCCCACCTAATTTTTGTTTTGGCAGCTTCGCGTTATTTAATGGTCTTGGCTACCAGGAAACTGGCTTTTTAAAATCTCTTTCAACCTAATTATAATTATGGTGTATAAATCATACAATGATCGATTATAAAAATCTCGGGTTCATAAATATTTAACTTAGCATTTAAATCCACACTGCAGGAGTGCATGAAATTTCTGAGCCCATCTCTCTGCAAACAACTGCTTTATTACAGTTCCAATGCCAGTTACTGAAAGCTGAACCAAGTTTGTCTTGCAGTACACTCAGGCACATATCTGAGCACAAAGGCTTTCCGTGTATTAAGATGGCACGATTTTGTTATTTCTAAAAAATGCATGCCTCTCATTAAAAAGATATTCTGCGAAGTCCTCTATCGTCATCTTTTAATTCCTCAAGTATGGAGAGACACAGTTATGATATCACACATAAAAACACTCATTAAAATATGTTTTATCTAATGTAAGATTAATTCCGAGATAATTGAGGTCAGATTTGTTTGGAAAATGTATTGTGACATGTGCAAACTCTGATGCAAAGAGGAAATGATCTTCTCCGAGGATTCGAGCAAAACAGCTAAATATTTTTCAGCAAAATCATAAAGCCATAATTGGATTTCAATTTAGTAATAGTCGGCCTAAGACAGGCCATTTTTAATAATCTAATTATATGTTCAGGGCCTACCCCAGAACTCAACGACGGCTTCAGAACTATTAATTGTACTCAATCTTGTTGCATCTTCAACCATGAAATTTGCTATTACATGTAGGACTGGCTCCCGGTTATGAGTATTTTTTTTCCAATCTCAGATAATCTTTATAACATCCCCTAAAATGCCTACTCCTTTCATTTTCTAAAAGTGAACTATTTTAATGACTTTCTCTGGACCAGAGCACTTGATCCCAAGGAGCTCAGATTTGTGGTCCTTCTACAGGAAAAAAATTCACGATGAGATCTACAAAAATCTTCCCTATTTTTATGAAGACATAGATACCAGCCCCTTGCTTTTGTCTGATTTTCATTAATTAAAGGTATTTAATTGCTAACATCTCATTAGCAGTAAAATTAATGAGTACTTCAACTACAGGAAAAGATCCACATGATAACGTAAACCTAATTCATTTTCTGGGGTACAAACTGTAGCTCCACCAATATTTAGGCTGTGCGAACTCCACTGATACTTAGTCATATCAACAGTAAAAGGCTAAGCACATCTTCAAAACCAGTGCTACTTCTCTCTAGAGAAAAACACTGAATGTTGGTCAACCAAGTAAAAAAGAATCTAGGTCCCTCTGCACACTTCCACTAATGTATCACCCCAGAGAGGACTAATTAGAAGGGAAATACGCAATGGTTTGTTTTCACTAATTGTCTACGTTACTGTTAAATAAAAAAATAGCCTCAAATAGCCTTCGGCTCAGGTCATGATCCCAGGGTCCTGGGATCGAGCCCTGCATCAGACTCCCTGCTCCGCGGGAAGCCTGCTTCTCCCTCTCCCACTCCCCCTGCTTGTGTTCCCTCTCTCACTGTGTCTCTGTCAAATAAATAAAAATCTTAAAAAAAAAAAAAATAATACGTGCAAACTTTTAAACTGGCATACTCAAATTTAGAAACTTCTAAGTGTGTGCCAGGCAAAGTAATCACTCTGGGAAGCGGGACTCTTAGCCCAAGGAGGCTGCCAGCACTCCAGACATTTCTTGAAACTCTTCCCTAGGAGCCTGAGGCATATTCTTCAGAATACTCTGAACAACAGCAAATCTCTGCATCGGGGATGGATTTTAAAAGCCAAACGTCACTTAGTGCTAAATGTGGTAATGTAGCAGGCAATAATGTTATACAATGCTCAGGGGTAGAAAATAAGTGATAAATATACATAAGGATTTTTTTCATTTGGGTGACTTACAAATCATCTCTGACAATAACCCGTGAAGTGACTCTTCTTGAAAAGGTGTTGAGCCAATGATAGCACTAGAATAAGTGTTTTGCTTCTCAAGGTGACTACTTTGAAGGACATTGTCCATTTGGATGTATGCGTTCTTGATAGGCTCATTAGCCATAGTCATGCTGTACATTAGCTGTCTTTCTCCAAGGAGCTAGAGCAAAAAAATGCCACCAGAAGGCAGGCTAGCGGCTCGAATGTTACTTCCACTACACAATCTGTAAAAATGACTCTGGCCTCTTCTATACACAAAGAGAAGGGAAAGTATGCATTCCAAAGCCAAAGCATCAGCTAAAACAATGAAAAATGAAGAGGCTGAAGATCCTATTAAGTAGCCTGAATGATGGTGAGATAATAATGAATCACTGATGATGCTGGCAGTTGTTTTCAGCAAAGGGGATTTCAGCAAAGATAAGCTGAATATCAGGTCTTTATTTTTAGTTAAAGAGCATAAAATTCAATGCCTTTCCTCCCACGAGCCTATTTACATACGTGCTGTGCTACCTATTTGCCTTCACCTGCTTCCCAATTAATACCCCATTAAGCTGCTCCACCTGCAGTGGCTTTTACCTTCACCACAGCCCGGCAAACATCACTCATCTGCTACAGCTCCATTGTTTCTTTGGGGAAGAGAAACACAAGCTGCTTGAATAATAATGGCAGGACTTGGAGTTTACAGAGTGTGCTTTCTCAAAAGCCAGTGGCCAGATGCAGAGGCCATTTCCAGAGAAAAAGCCAGTAGCCAGGGCAGAATGTCTAGAATTGAGTGTGGCCAACGTTCCAGAAGATGATGGAGGGAAGGAATATCCATCTTCAGTAGTCAGATCTGTGAATCCGGATTCTACATATGCATTTTTTTTTTAAAGATTTTATTTATTTATTTGACAGAGAGAGTCACAGCGAGAGAGGGAACACAAGCAGGGGGAGTGGCAGAGGGAGAAGCAGGCTCCCCGCCGAGCAGGGAGCCTGACGCGGGGCTCGATCCCAGGACCCCGGGATCATGACCAGAGCTGAAGGCAGACGCTTAACAACTGAGCCACCCAGGCGCCCCTACATATATATGCATTTTTAATGATGGTTTGCTTCATTCAAGAAGGTGTGTCATGTCAAGTTGGGTTAATATTTTGTTTGGTTAAGGGTACTTAGGCAACTTATTTTAATTAAGATTAGCACATTGTTTCTCTTTTATGCAAATAGGTTTTAAGTGTTTGAAGAGTTGGTTCCTTCAAGGAGTGACCAAACCTAGGAGGCATCAGAAGCCCATAGAGAGCAAATTTTACAAAACAAAAACAAAAACATGGATTCCTGGGTCTTGTCCCAGCCTCTTAGAATCTGTGTTTTCACAAAGTACCTGAGTACTTCCATTGATCAGACTTGGAATTCACTGACTTCCAGTGAGCTAAACCTTTCATACTTACTACCCATCTGCACCCCACTTATTTTCCTAGTAAATCCTGGCTTTCTGGTCGGTTCTGTTCAGTTTCAGGAATGTAGTCCCTAAGAGGTGCCTTCTAGTAGGTAGCTCTTTGGGGCCTCATGCCTCATTCCACGAAAATCTTGTTGACAAGAGGGCTCTTCTTGCCCATGTTCCCAGTGTAACTTCAGAATCAAGCCTAGGCTAGATTTACCAGGTAGCCCTAGCACAGATACTTGCAAGGTGGGCTAAAACAAAGCCTCCTCTCCCCACGCCCCATTGCCTCCCATGAGCTGCAGAGGAAGCAGACAGAACAAGCGCGTGTGTACCCATCTACATGCCTCAGTGAACCTCTGTGTTTTATCTTAATGGTATGTTGGCAACTGTTCCTTTTCATTTCATCTCTAGCTTTAAATTGGTTCCAAATGCATTTACACATTTACCCTTCTGAGCCTCAGTATAACTCCTGTTAGATCCCCAATTGAAGAACTACACCAGTTAGCTCAAGGATTAAATTTAAACCTTGGCATTTTACATACTCAGGACCTCCACTGTGTCTCTGCAACTTAATCTGCCACTCCGTCTCCTGCAGGAATTGCAAAGTAAATACAGCTATATCTGTCTGGTGTTCCGTGGGCACCAAGCCACCTCTCCCTGGGAGGCATTCTCCCACCTGGCTCCTGTCCACCGGATGCTGTGAGTCTGTGGAGGGAGGTGTGAAACCCAGCACACTCAGGCTGCTTCTAGAACATCTTTCCTCAGTTTCTCACACAAGCATATCAGCTATGGGGTTGTATCCCCAATGTACACACATAAATTAAGAAAGCTGGTTGTTCACTGAGAACCACCCTGGCTCCTAGAGCCCAATATTTCCACTTAGCTATTTGCTTAGTCAAGACAGGTATAGGTTGGGCAAAATGCATGTGTTTCAATCCCAAAACTCCTGCAAGCTTCAAAGTGTGCCTTCTCTGGTAAAGATCTGGACTTGTACAACAGCTAGTTTTTGTGAGAAATGCCACTTGAACAGTGTCGAGGCTGAAGCTGGACATGAGTGCTGGGGTCAAGATGATCTTATCGGCTTTATGCCTAGAGAGATCAGAATGACATTCAGCACAACTGCGGGTGTGCAGGGCCAGCTGCTGATGCCGCTCTCAGCACCCCTGGATGTGCCAGAGGTGCAGGGTCACTCTTTTGCTAGGGCATTCAGGAACAAGAGACATGAGGAAGGCCAGCCTCATGATGGCCAGCCAGGCTGCCCTTCAGTGGGGAAGGGATGGAGGGATGAAGAGCAGCAGTGAATTTCTGCCCTATAGGAGGATGGCTTGGGTCCCCGATACCCCTGCACTGATAGAAGAGGTTCTATATTATAAAAAACCCTGCTTTGTTTTTATTTTTGTTGTTGTTGTTGGTTAAAGAAGGCTCACACCCAGTATGGAGCCCAACACGGGACCCAGACTCATGACCCTGAGGGCAAGACCTGAGCCAGAATCAAGAATCAGGTGCTTAACCGACTGAGCTACTCAGGCACCCCAGAAAAATCCTATTTTATGGTACAGGAAGAACCACACAAAGCCAGACCTTGTATCTCTGTGATTTAGCCTTCTCACTACAATAGTGCCTTTGCACCTTTGGCCTTAAAAAAAGAATAATGGCTCCTGAGAATTTCCCCTGATGTTTCTAGAGCTGCCCCCATTATCAGGAATGATCGGACAGAATCCTCCCTGTGGCATTAGCTAATGAACTGAGCCAAGAGAGCTGAGAAAGTTCCTAAAGTGGAAAATATGGTAGAACTAGGGTTCCCAAAGTAGAAGCATGAAGGTTGAAATGGAGATTGATCTGACTCAGGAAGAAAGCTGGCATTCCCAGGATTAGCAAGTACCCTCCACGAAGTTCTTGGGAAAAACAAAACAAAACAAAATGGAAGTCCAGTTGGCCATTTGGTAGAGAACAAGATTTTCTCAGTTTCTATTTTATTTATTACGTGTGACAGATGGTCTTCAATATTACATTTAAGAACTCCCTAGCTGTCGATAGGGAGAACCGAACTATCCCCTAGAGTCTTCTATGAGACCCTTCAAGGATTTCACATAAGAAGTTCTGTTCACTGTTTTAAGTGGGACCATATTTAGTGATGTTGGGGGTAGTAGTGGTGGTTTATGCAGTTCAGAAACCAGGTTTGGCTTAGGAATACATTTGTAAAAGGAAGCAAAAATTAAATGTGTCTTTCAGAAAGACAGGTCAAATAGTATAATAACAGAGAACCAAAACTTTAGAAGCCTAGCCTATACCCTGAAAACTGGGAACTCATTTCTAGTATGGTGTCTGCATGTTAAAAAGAAAAGTGAAAACAATTGTCTAAATCTGTTTCTTGATAGCAATGAGAGGTCCTCTTAGTGTGGCGAAGACTTCTTTAAAGTACCAATAACTCTGGAGTGCTCTGCATTTGAGAGAGAATAGAAAGGAAATTATGAATGTGATCACAAACCTCACACAGTCTTCTAGGGAAAGGGATCACAATCATTTGCTAAGACCAAACACTGCAAAGGGGGAAAAGGTATCCACAGGAGATTAGTGTGTCAGTAAATACATAAAGTACAGAAGTCCCACATAGTTGACATTTGAAGAACAAAGCTATCCATCAATGTCCTGGCACAGATCGATCACATAGAATGCTACTGCTGAAAACCTGATAGTATGATGGTAATAATGTAGCCATAAAACCTCTGGTCTGTAATTGACTGCTTCCACTTGAAGCTAACGTGTCTAAAACAGTGACTAATGTTCACCTAAAGATTTCACTTGCGTTGAATGACAATCAGTTACACCTCACACTAGTCTCAGTGGATGGTTTGTGCTGGATAATGGAGCAGGGACAGATGCCAAGGGGGTGCAGCGAGAGAGTACATCCCAAATGAGCAGCGCAGGTATGGGATGTTGAAATGTGGATCTCAGGTATGTTCCCTCTTGGCTGCCTCCTTTGCAAGGGCTGAAGCTGCCCCTCTCTGACAAAGTAATTAGAAATGTATGAGGCTGTAGAGTCTACTACCATTACAGAAAGTTCCTCAAGGCATCCAAGTCTTAGTTGTCGAGTTTTGTTTAGTGAGCATATTCCTATAAATCACATTCCTGGATCCTAAGAGCTGATGCTTTCTCTTCTTCTTCCTTTTTTTTTTTAAAGCTCCTACACGGTCTGTGAGTTATGGATGCCAGTCTGGTGAACAGTTTGGTTAAGTGGATCTTCTTGGACAAGAGATGCAGCTGGACTGTCGATAGGGAGAACCGAAAGTTTGAAAGGAAAGTTTATTGCTTGTTGCTAGATGACAAAACAAAAGATTATTTAGTCTCAGCACAAATTCAGAATCTTCCATCAGTACAAATGGCTGCCAAAGGGATTATTCATTGTCAGTATTTGCCACACCCAGACTGCTCAAGTTCAGTGATGCCCAGCTGCACAGCAAGACCGTGAAAGGGCTGTGTCACACATCTTCGTGTTCTCTTTTGTTTTTAATCTCCAGTGAGGTTTTACCTGCACTACCTGAAAATCACTACCACTTCGGGAATGCTTCATTTCCAAGTATGAGCATTCCGCCCTTCCTTTCAACACACACCGGAGAGAAGCGCTCCGCATCTTTCAGTTCATGGTCCTAAGTAAAAGCCCTTAATGTGTCGTCCCTGGGTTTCATTATGGCAAAAATCCCCAAGACCTTTTCATGCCCCGAAATGGATTTGCACATCTCAGGTATTCAGTTAGCCAGGAACTGTTGGCTACCAAAAGCAGAAATTACCAAAAGCATTGTGAGGCTCATTGTAACTAGAAATTTTAATTAATATGCCTGGTGGCTTCTAATGGACTTTGAGTACACATCAGATTGCTTTGTGCCCTTTGATATATACTTAAAGGTAATTGGGTAGTCTTACTGATGTATTTTTAAAGAGCAAAGTATTGATTAATAATGTTTCAGTATTAATATAACCACTTTGTAGCTGATCAAGAAACATCAATAGTAGAAAACCCATATTTATCTACAAATTAACAACTCTATATAGATCTGTTACTTTAAACTAAATGGGGTGCATCCACTCATTACATTCCAATAGGGATGAGACTCCTCATAATAAAGATTAAAGCTGAAGTTGGCCTTATTTTTCCACTGCATGAAATGAAGGCTTTTCACCACTTCATGCCCCGGTGCAGCTGAAGAACAGCTACAGTAAAGCACGGGACCACTCCCCCCTCTAACAGCCCGATATTTTTAATGCCTACCTTGAAAACATTTCATACTTTGGGAGATTTAATTGCTGTGACTGCCCAGCAGAATGAAATAAAAAATGATTGTACCACTCAGGATGGAGGTGGGGATGATCCCGGCTTTATCCCTGCTTAAAACCAGTTGTATGGTTCATATACTTGGAGTGTAAGTCCATTCAAATTGAATTACCGCAAAGAAGAAGTGCTGGAGCATTTTGGCTACTGGTGATGAGTCGGTTCCTGAGGCTGGGTTTTAGGACCCTGAGCCCCGCGCGTCTCAAACAAATGGGACTAGTCCATTCTCTTGTATTTATTTATTTTTCTAAAACCTAAGAGTCCTAATGATTCTACTCGAGAGGTTGGTTTGAATAAAATTCTTCAGTTGCCTTTAGCAGAGCATGAAGGGTCCACTGACCTCCCGGCAGTTATTGTGTGTGGCCCAGACAACGTACAAAATGGCAGCCAAGGCAGTTTCCGTGCATGAGTCCCCAAGCCAAATTTCTGAAAGGCTCCCTTTGCTCTGAGCTGATGACAAAATACCCATAGGTTGCCAATGCTACCTGCATGTCATGTGGATTTAGACAGAGAGAAAGAGATAGCAGCTGACAGGGTCCCTGTCCTGGCTGAACTCCCCCCTCTCTCCCCTACAAGGTACATGGCTGGAAAAACCACAACCAGGGAAGTTCACAGACACAGAACCGAGGAGCCCACACAAGGCAGTCATGGGACAAGGCATCAGGGCCCTGAGAAGACAGGAGTATGAGACTCCAGGAACCCAGTCCCAGGCCCATGTGTCTCACTCTGATGTGTTTTGACCTACAGGTCCACTGGCTTTGTTCAAAGAGGTGTGCCGGCCACAATGTCACGGCTTTGTTTGGGAGAACATCTGAATTGGGGCTCTGAAGGACATTTGATTAAACCAGTGACTCTTGGCCATCTTGGAGCTTGTGGAGGCCTGCTGGGAACAGGACTCCTATAATTCCAAATTATGGCTAGAAGGCTGTGGTCCAAGGCCATTTTTGCTGGCTATAAGCGGGGTCTCCGGAACCAGAGGGAGCAAACAGCCCTTCTTAAAATCGAAGGTGTTTATGCTCGAGATGAAACGAAATTCTGTCTAGGCAAGAGATGTGCTTATGTGTACAAAGCAAAGAACAACACAGTGACTCCTGGTGGTAAACCAGACAAAACCAGAGTAATCTGGGGAAAAGTAACTCGTGCTCATGCAAACAGTGGCATGGTTTGTGCCAAATTCTGAAGCAACCTTCCTGCTAAAGCCATTGGCCACAGAATCCGTGTGATGCTGACCCCTCAAGGATTTAAATTTAATGAAAAGTAAATAAATAAAGGTGTAATTTGTTCTCTTGTAAAAACAAACAAAACAAACAAACAAAAACCAGTGACTCTTACTGTTTTTTGAGCAGATGAATCTCCCGGAGGGCTTGAATCCCACTCCTATTAGGGTGTGATTCCATGGATCTGTGGTGGGACCCAGGAACCTACAGTTTAACACACTTCCCCATGTGACTCTGCTAGACCACATTTTGAGAAATACTGCACTGCTAAAAGAAATGGCTTCCTAGAGACTAAATCTATTAGTGAGATCAATTTTCCACACACAGAAGTATAACAAGCCAATAATAATCTAAGCCATAACCAGTATGGTACTCTTTAATAATTTTATCAGAATTCTATCACATAATTCACTGATTTGTTCACTCATTCATTCATAGTGTTCATGCTGACATTTATAGTGTTCACTATAGGCTAAGCCATATAAATTTTGCCCCTATTATTCCAAGACCAATCTACCTATTTGCATTCAGTTCAAGTGAGTGAATACTAACTAAACAAATGGTATGGTATAAATGTGCTGTTTACCTATAAGAAAAAATGTCAGCCAAGCAAAAAACAGCCCCTTCTTAAAAACTCAAGAAGCAAATATACCTAAGGAATAAAATACAGTTAGAATCTGGCAGAAACTATCAGCTGGCAAATGATGAACTACTTAAAAATAGTCTTATGACAACTGGGTATCCCCTTGGAAAAAGATAAAATTAAATTTCTAAGACAAAAAAAAAATTCTAAAGTGGATGAAAGAATTAAATGGGAAAAAACAAAATTTTAAAACTTTCAGAAGGAAGCATAGGAGATGATCTTTATGACTTTGAGATAGTTAAGGAACTTTTAAATAAGACACACATACCCCAAACATAAAGGAAAGACTAATAAATTGACTACATTAAAATAAAAAATTTAGTACAACCAAAACATTCCAAAAACAAAGTACAAAGATAAGCCATAGACTAGGATAAGATATTTAAGTTCACAAAATGACAAAAGAATGATATCCAGAAATCACATAGAACTCGTATGAATCAATATGAAAGAAGAATATGATGAGGTGATCAATAAAAGACTGTCAAGCATAAAAATATATTGCATTAAGATAAATTCCGAGGATGGAAAAGAATAGAATTTCAAGGTCAAGGGGCAAAGAGAGTGATATAAACTTTCTAACTATTAAGAAAAATCTTAAAAGTATATTATTTAAATGGTGCTAGTGAGAATCAAATCATTACACTATTTTCATTTCATTGAACTCCTTGAAAAGAGTGCTCTTAATTTTATTGTTAAATAACTATGTTACAATATTACATGAATTAAATCCTTTCCAACTACATGAAGTTAAGCAGAAATATTTTATATTTCTATTTAACAATGAGGAGGTTCACAGTTTTCTAAGATTCTTTTGGGGAATATCTGAGCAAAAGCAATTGAGGAGCCCAGCTATAGAGAACCTACCGGACATGTGAATAAACACAAGATTTTTCATTATTCATTGTTTACTTTCAATTAGCCATTATTATCACCCAAGTACCCACTGACAGAAGACAGGACAAATTCTGAGATAGTCATATACTATAAAAGGCAATGAAAATGAATAAACAAGAGCTATATGCATCCAGATGGATAAATCCCAAAAGAATATCTGAAAAAAAGGTAAGTTGTAAGAGTCTATGTACGGAGTAGTAACATTTACATAAAGAATAAATACCTAAAAAACAATGTGTACACATACACAATACCCACATCTATGTATATATTTATACATGTAGTGAAGGTGAAAAAAAAAAAAAATGCAAGAGAATGACAACCACCAAGCCATGATGGGAACAAATCCACTATCTGAGCAGATCCCGGGTTTTGTGGTGTCACAACGTACATAACTTAGGAGGCTCTCTTTAAGGAGAAGAATACAGAGTTTTGAACAAAACTTGATGAGTATATTACTGTATATGCTACATTGTCAAGTCTATGCTCCGGGTAGGAGAGCACTTGAGCAGGCACTGGTAAGAATAAAACCGTGTATTTATTTGACATGTTGAACGGTTTGACATGTTTTCCCCGGACTACCTTCTGGCTCCATACATTTCATACTTCGTTTCTCCCCTACGCCCACAAACATCAGGTGTAGGCACCACAGGACCCATTCATACTGCTCTATGACTTCAGGTCCTGTGCGTTCGTGGCATGCCACGATGCTCGTGGGTGGGAACATGGGACAGCTGGAGTATCCCAGAAGCTATGCCACCCGTCCTGCACTGGGACGTCTAGCAATAACTTACCCAAACACGGAAGTAACTGGGACCCATGTAAGACTATCCCGCTAAACCCTGACTGCACTTATATCACTGTTTGCCTTTGTTTGTGTATTTGAAATGTTCCGTGGAGAGGCAGAGGCAGAGAACACGCTGAGTGTGCTCGCCTCCCGAAGCCTCCCAAGGAACAGTGGCGGGGAGTTCTGCAGAAGTGACTGTGACGGTGGGACATCGGTCTGGCTTGAGGGGTGGGGTAGCCTGCTAGACCCTGGACAGCTGTCAGTCATCAAGGGTCAAGCTCAGGCGCACCACTGGCCGGCGCGGGCGGTTCACGCCACACCATCACACCTGAAAACGCATATGGTGACACATCCTTTTCTTCCAGAAGGGACTGGTTTATGCACCCCGCTCCTGACTCCCCACAGAAAGGGGTACCTGTTTTATCAAGGCAAAAGAAACCGCTAGAGCCAAGCGGGACTCTGTCACCACATGTCACTTCGTATCAGCCAGCACATGCCAAAGAATGACAGAAAAAGCTGCCACCTGCCAGGGGCTCACAGAGCCCATCAAACTTCTTTTTGTAAAACACTTCAACAGTAACCAAGAGAAAATTTCCTTTATGATCCACGATGCCATCTCGGTGAATGAGAACGAGTGAAAAAAATCTCATTTCCTAGGACTGGAGACAAACAGAGGAGGAAGCGACTCTGCAAAAGATCTTAAGTTAAAAATACACCCTCCACTCTTCCCACCTACAATCGCTCCTCCCCCACACATCCGTTTCCTGGGGACCACAGTGGAGGTGTCAAAAAGCAGCATGGAGCCTTTTTTGGAAGAGGAGTTGTAACAATTTCTACCTAAAATGACGGATATTATAAGCTATGACAGTTGGGATTCTTTCCACTGTGCTTTTATCAACAGTGATAACAACCAAAGTTATTTGCAGGGAGTGGGGGAGGATGCTGTTCTGAGAATTACGCCTTTTGTCTCCTGGCTTAACCTTGGAACACTTTAAAACAATTACCAAGAATTACATAACTTGAGGGCCAAATGTGATTTCAGAGAGAACCTAGTCCAATATTCTAATTTAAAGGTGGAGGAAAGCGGGCGCCTGGGTGGCTCAGTTGGGCGCCTGGGTGGCTCAGATGGTTAAGCGACTGCCTTCGGCTCAGGTCATGATCCTGGAGTCCCGGGATCGAGTCCTGCGTCGGGCTCCCTGCTCAGCCGGGAGTTTGCTTCTCCCTCTGACCCTCCTCCCTCTCATGTGCTCCCTCTCTCATTCTCTCTCTCTCTCAAATAAATAAATAAAATCTTTAAAAAAAAAATTAAAAAAAAATAAAATAAAGGTGGAGGAAAGCAGAGACGAGCCTGAAGCCACCCAGCCAGCTAAGGGCAGAGGCAGCAGAAACGCTCACGTCCTCCTGCGGCAGAGAAAGCTGAGTGGTGGGCAGCGCATACGGGCACAGACCTTCAAACCAGACCTACAAGCGTGTGCCTTGGGCGAGTGACTTAACCTCTGTGCCTCCATTTCTTCATCTGCTAAATGGGAATGTGGTAGCAACAATATGAGCCTCTAAAAGGTTGCTGGGAGGATTAAATGAGATAATATATGCCCAGCACCTACCAAGTGCTGTGAGCACTGGTGGTTTTCGTTTCCCCGTGAACCAGTTCGCTTACTTCTTCCACACGGCCATGACTCTGTCATCACAACCACTGTTCCAGAAGGAGCTTCACTGGGGGTACGTACAGACAGCCTAATGAAAGTAAAATGATCCTGTCCATACGATGGCTCATGTAAAATAACTGGCTTTGATCTTAAGGGAAAAAAGTCATTAAACACGAGATGCAGCTTTTTCCAGGGCAGGGAAAAATGAGGGGAAGAACGAGAGAACAAGGAGATGCAGAAATGAGACAGGGAGAAAAATGCATCTGTATTCTAACGGGATCAATTTTTAACTTGATTCAAATTAAATTTCAAATGCGTTGTTTTTTAAAGGAAAGAAATTGTTCTAATAACCAGAGCAGACTGGGTCCAAGGACGGCTGCACACACCCAGACAAGGGACTGGCTAGGCACTGGCACCATGTAAGCCACCCCATAAGCCTAGGGGGGGTCACCAGCACGTTATATGGATCGACTACCTCCAACTCAATGTACGTCTTTAAAATACGCTTCCAGGATCTTCCTGGAAGACAGAGCCACTGTCATGTTGGAGAAGTTATAGCAAATTAATAAGGATTTCGACATGCTTGAGATACTTGGGGTATAACAATGAAGTCATTACTCTTTATCTCCTTGAATTCCAAGAAAGCAAGAAATAGCAGCACAATAAAAAAAAATCTTTCATAACAGTTGATTAGAAAATATGGCCTGCGGAAAATCAGGCTCTCATCGTACTTTACACATTAAAAATCCAAATATGTTAGAGAAACTGGGATTTTTAACCCCCCACAGCTTTAACACAAAGGATCACATTAATAAGATACAATTTAGATTTGCATTTTTTAATAAGCTCGGGATCAAAGGGAATACATAGCTGAAGGGGTATTAAACTGTAGCACACAAATTGCTCACTACATGCTGGAAGAAGAAAACACGTTGCCTTACTGTGGGAAGACATCTATAATTTGAGAAATAGAAAATGTATTCTTTCTTTGGTACATTATGACTGCGTATAATTTCCAGGCGCGTCAAGTCGGTCCAGGTAGATGTATCTGCTGACTCGGTCAATCCTAATGTTACATGTTCCAACATGTTATTTGAGGACATCAGTGAAGGAACTGATTTAGAACTTTTGATCTCATGCCCATTCCTGGTTATGTAAAGACAAGAATCAGTCATTTAATCCCTCAGGTTGGGTAGGATATGGTTGTGGTTTACTGTTTATCGAAGCATTCTTCATTATCATTAAAAACAAAACCACTACCATTTTAAAAGCTTGAACCCAGGGCCCCAGGGGCTGAGAGAGACTCCCTCATAACATCTTTCAAGCACACCAAGAATGACCTTCTGGAGATTAATGGTTATGTTAGTCAATATTTATTCACAATGTGTCTAGCATGGTATTAACAAAGCACTCTACATGCATTATTTTACTCTGTTCTCCCCATTTTAAAGATGAGGAAATGGAGGCCCAGAAAGACGAAGTGGCATGGCTGGGATTTGAATGCAGGTAGATCCCTGCCCTCTGGATCCACGGCATCCCTGAAGACCTAGTTCCTCCTCTGGCTCCCCATCCCAGCCCACAGGACTCCATATCTTCTCAGTAGTATACTCGGGGTTTGCATGGCTCCTCCTCTTTCCATCTGGTGAATGAGCTTCTTATAACCTCTTTGCTGTCCCATTGCTCCTCTTAGGAAAAACCCTGGCTACACTGCATTTCCTTCAGGAATCTTCCCAGATCAGGGCTGGCCAGCCTTTTCTGCTGCTTGGTCTCCATGAGATACAGCTGTGTCTTACTCCCTTCTGTGAGTTAAGCAAGTTGAGTTGGTTTCTGTTATCCCCAACCAAGAGACCATTGACTATGAATCATTCTAAAGAGGAGCCTTTGTAGTTTGTGTTACTGAACGGATGACATGAGGATGCCCCTCCCCTGGCAGGGATGCTAGGAACATACATGCACCTGTCACAAGGCCAAACAAGGAGGGAGCATCCAGTATGTCACAACCATTAATTCCTTCTTGTGGGAGAGACAGCTGATGATCATTAATATGGGATTAGAGTAGTAACTTTTGTTACTGGATAAAACGATGGGATTAGAGTAGTAACTTTTGTTACTGGATAAAACGATATTTAAGGAGAGACTTTTGAATGGTAGTGATGGATCTGCTAGGGAGGTGAGAGGCTGCAAGCTCCTCTGGCAAGATGAAAAGAAGAGGGCCCACCTGGGATTTGTGAATGACACTGAAGAGGGAGGAGAGCAGGGCTTGATGGTTGGTGAAGATAGGATGAAGGAGGGTATATCCATGATGAAGACCTGGAAGCCTGGCCGTCTTAAAATCTTGGATGGGCACGGGCCAATAACAAATGGTCATTCATTTATTTAACTGGTTATCAAGCATCGACCATGTTCTAGAAGTGAACCACAGTTTAGATTCCAGTGGGAGAGAAAAGCAAAGCAGGAAAATAAATAAAAAAGATATGCATTATGGAGGGAATAATTTCACGGTATGATGAGGAATCTGCCACCTGATTTAGCGAGAGAAGTCAGGGAAGAATCCTCCCCATAGGTGAGAGAAGACCTGGGACCAGGAAAACCTCTGTGATTTGGAGACACCAGGAATAAGGCTTTTGTGTCTGGAGCAGGATATGAGAGGGGCAGTGGTAGGAAATGAGGCCAGACAAACTGGCAAGGGTCAGGGATGCACAGATTCATGAGCATGGAAATAAGCTTGGATATTATTCGAAGTGCAGTGGGAAATCATTGAAGGCTCTGAGCAAGGAAGTGACATGATCCTATTCACGTCTGCTGGGTGGAGCATGGAGGGCATGGTGGAGCAAGGTGAGCAGAGAGGAAACAGGAATACTGGTTGGAAGGCTAGCGCGATAATTCAGCACCCTACACTGTGCCATCACACAACATCATCTTCACAATCACCATTTAAAAACGTTCACCAGTTTCTTGTTGTTACTGTTGTTTTTAGTAATGTTTTTAATGGGAATAGTTTCATTGGGCTTTTTTTTCCTACAAAAGCCATTCGTGCTCAAGATTTTGATAAAAATAGTTGATCTAGCTTTAGAAGAAGTTGAAGATTCCTGTCTCTGGACCCAAGTCAGAGGGCCATCTCCATGTCATCTCATCAAGAGATGCCCCCTTTCAGAGGTGGCACCTTCAGGAGGTCTTCTTAAAGCTTGAGGATGGTCAGCAGATTCCCGTGTTCAAGCTCAGTGGGAACACTGGTCGTGAAGTAAAAAAGGAGTAAAGAGGATCAGAAAGACTCCGCTTCCTGCAAACACAGCCCTTACCTCATTGCCACGTGCCCTCCATGACTGGGAGCCAGGTGTCCAGCCGCAGGGGTGATTGGATGCTCTGGCATATGGTAGTTTTGGTATAATTCTAATTTGACCACAACTACTGTGGGTTTTTTTTAATCAGAAATGAAAGTATTACTATAAATTTATAAAGATTTAAAAAAAATAAAAAAAATAAAAACGTTCACCAGAAGGCACCTCTCTAGCAGCATATTCACCCACTCAGCAGCAGGCAGGTATATTCCAACTTAAACATTTTAAGACAATGTCCTTTAGGTATTTATTTATTTGGGGGATGTTACAAAATCACACATGCTTGCTACTGTGACCATGAAGCAAAGTTGTGCTGTGGACTTTTTAACATAATTTAGACTTATTTTAATATCTGCTGCACTAGATTTGCTAAGCTGATGACTTTTTATTATTCAGCAAGTAATTATTGTTTGTTAGGAAGGGAGTGGAAGACAAGTCCTTTTATTAAACCCTGAATTGCACATCAACACTGGACTGAGCACTCTATAAACCTAGTCTTATTTAATGGTCAGCACCATCAATCAACCAACTATCCATCCATCCATCCATCCATCCATCCATCCATCCATCCATCCATCCAGACATCCAACAAATAAATACTCTATGTGATCCTCTTTATTGTCCCAATTTTACAGATCAAGAAACAGACTCAGGACAGTAAAGTGATTTAACACTACAAAAGCAGTAAGGAGCTCCTGAGTCAGGAGAGCAGGTTTAGAAGCTGGACACAAAGGTTTTCAAAAGATGCAGAGACAGGGAGAGCAAGGGGAATGCTAAACAAAGCATGAAGCCTTCCCAGAGCCCGCAGGGCAAGTGTGTCACTATGCCCCCTCCCTTACTACATCTTTCTGGAATTCCTGGAGTGGGTAGGCTTGTACAGATGAGGACTAGGGCACCTGTGAAAAGTAAGAAGTCTTCCCTGGCTACCTGGTCAGGGTCAAGCCCTTTGCAGAGCAACAGGGCTTTATCAAAGACATCCCACCTGAACAATGCCAGAGTTTCTGCCAGGTTGGGTGTTATCTGTGGCTTTGGACATTAAGCATCCATCACGTTAGAATATCACTTTGGATAGCTTTCCCTTTATTTGAGAGCTCTTTCACAAGTAGTGATGCCACAAACTGTGAAAGTAAACAGTAAAGCTTCTAGAAAATAGGAAAATATAGTAAAGACCCGAGATAGACAAAGATTTCTTAAAGCACAAAGAGCACTTACCATGAGGGGAAACTGATAAGTTGGACTACATTAAATAAACAAACTTCTGTTCATCCAATGATACCATTTCAAAAATGAAAGGCAATCTACAGTGTGGGAAGAGATATTTGCAGTACATTTCTGACAAAGGACTTGCATCCCGATTTTATAAGCACTCAACGAATCAATCATAAAAAGACAGACAGCTGGGTTGAAAAATGGGTGAAGTACTCAAACATGCAATTCACAAAAGAGAACATTCAAGTGGCAAAAAAAAAAAACAAACAAACAAACATGTAAAAGTGCTTAACATCATTAGTCATCAGGGAAATGCAAAAAGAAAACCACTACCCACCCACCAAGATGAGTACAATGAAGGGACAAAATTAAAAAAACAGAACAAAACAAAAAAATGCATGGCTGAGAAATAGAGACTAATCAGGAGAGTTTCTAGTAGTCTGACAGTGTGCTGGTGAAGAGTGTCAATTAGTACAAGCACTTTGGAAAAATAAACTGATGGTCCTAAGGCTGAATATAAGCATTCTCTTCTGACCTAGCAATTTTACTCAACAGAAATGTGCGCATGTATTTCCCAAAAGAAACCTACGAGAATTTTCATTGCAGCATTATTCAATAGCAAATGGGATGTGAGCAAATGTCTAACGGACTGTAGGACAGATAAACTCTGATGTCGTCACAGGACCGAATACTAGACGGCAATGAAAATGAGCAGTTGCTACATGCAACAACATGGATGAATCTCAGGAATGCAGTGATGTCAAGCAAAAGAAGCCAATCTCAAAAAGCACGTATGATATCATTCCATTTATGTAACATTCAAATGGGCAAGCCTAATCCACGCTGACAGGAGCTGGAAAGGTGGCTCCTTGATGGGGGGCGGTGACTAGGGAGGGTGAGGACGGGGCTTCTGGATCCTGGCACTGCCCCATTTCTCCACTGGGTAGTACTTACGTGGCTGTGGTCACTTGGTAAAATTGCATCTAGCTGTACAGTTATGGTTTGTTCACTGGTCTATTAACATCAATAAAAAAGTCAACTTTAAAATTTAACTTTTCAAAAGTGACTCCGAACATCTTTATCATAAGCACTGATTGAGCACCAACTATATACGAGGCTCTGGGCTGGCGCAGAGAGGAGAGGAGATCTGCCCATGCATAAGACCAGGTCCCCGGTCTAGCAGCGCACCAGCTTTGACGCCCCCGGGCCTCTCTCCCTTGGCTACCCAGGCTAATCAGAGAGACTGTTAAATAGAGACTAATCAGGAGAGACCCTACACAAAGTAACTGCCAGTTCTTCAGAAAAGGGAAGCATCCTGAGTAACACAATTAACCGCCCGGGATCTTAGCGGTTTTCTAGAGTGGGTATTTATATACCAGACAGAGTAAAGCTGAAAACACTTGTCATTTTCAGCCCCATTTTAAAATAATATTGTTAATAGCGTCTCAGAACTCTTCCATGTCAAGAACTGTGTGTCATCTAATCCTCATGGTGATCCCATGAGATATGTGTCATTATTCCCATATTAAAGCTACAGAAACAGATTTAAAGCAGGTGAAGTAACTTGCCCAACAAAGCTGATGACTGGCAGAGCAAAATGGATTAAATTCAGGTCCTTGTGCTCCCATGCCCTTTTAAGAATTGGTGGTGCTGTTCTAAACACAGGACGGTTCCAAATACAGACTGTCCCTCTAAATCTTCCCCCTTCTAGTGGAGGAAGGGAAGAGGCAAGCAACAGATGTCACCTGTCCCCTGCCCTTCTTTCGCTCATGGGGTTCTGAGTCACCTGCAAACGTCTAGAAAGGGCCCCGATGAAAACAAAGGCTTTTCTCCCAGAGCCCAGACACGGATACAACATTAATGGAATACAAAATTATAAAATACAACTTTGTATTTCACCCCCAAATTCACTGATTTCCTGAGCAACTTTCATCCTTCAAGCACGGTCAGGTTCGGGAAAAGATTGTTAACAGAGGCAAAGCTCTGAAAGCAATGTGCTGAGGAAAATGCCAGAAAGCGCAATTATTCCTCTAGCACCTCATGAAAAATTGAAGGTTTGGCTGTCAGGGTGTAAAAACAGCCCGACTTTTGTGCCACCAAATCATCACACTAGACGCATGCTGGAAATACAGGCAGTGCCAGAGCCATCGAGGTTTATGGCTTGGTAAAAAATAGATGGTTGTAAAGACCAACTCTGGTTTATGAATCTGGCCAGTTGGAAAGGGACAAGTCCTCTGTCAGAACAGGCTTTCCAACACACCCGCTAGAAAATGCTAGAAAACAAAGAAGTCTACCCTCCCACGCAGGCCTGAGTCGCCCCAGCAAATCAGTTGCACCCAAAGCAGGTACCGAATGAGACTATTTCCACTTAGCAACGGAAGGGAGAGATGCAGGGCTCCACATCGACCAAGCCAGACGAAGTGCGCCCTTCAGGACAGGGGATGGAGCCAGAGCTTCCTGAACTCCTCCGAGTCTGAGATTCTAGATGGTAGATCGGCAAGGACAACAAAAGAATATTCCTTTTAATGAGAATAATCTATCACCACTATATCAATCTGATTAATGTAATGGGACCATTTCAAAAGGAGGAAATTACAGGTCATTAGGCATAATTTCAAATTAAGTTAGGGGTTTAAATGATTTTCCTCAGTTTTCTGAAGAATTTACCCAGAATTTTATTTTGCATGTTTCATTCAAAGGATAAATGATATTTACATGACTTTACAAACCTTTCCTGTGCAAAGAACTGTGTGTGCTGGACTGAATGCTGGAATAGAGCTAAAACCGTTTCAAAAATCTGTCTTGCCCCCCACGTCTCCCATGCAGTGGTCTTTTGTTTTTGTTGTTGTTGTTGCTGTTGTTTTCTGATTCAATCGAACATGTATCCCCTCCTGGCCTACTTTATTTATTTTATTCGCTGATAAAACAAACACCTCAATTCCAGGTTGTTTACAAAACAGTTTGATAATACGATTCCAATTAAACGGCTAAGAACTACAATAAGGACAAAAATATAAATTATGTTAACCATCTGTTTTTGGCTGACAAAGGCAGCAAATGGAAAGGTTAAGTTGATACTCTGCATTTAATCTGTGCTATTGTGGAAGGAAAACCCAATTAGAGATGGTATTTCATTGCAGGCTTTACACTGTTTCCTTTTGTTCTTTAATGTGAGTTGTACCCATTCTGTTACCAAACCAGGGGAGGGTTCATTATCTCCTCCTCCAGCGTGCTACACGAGGGCCCTCATTTATAAATGGATAATGGCTAATGCCAGTGAATTATAACCAGTTACTCAACTGCCCCATCACTCCTTGGCAGCGTTCAGCAGAACTGTCTTCACCCCATCACAAAACAATGGGTTCCCACTGCAACCCGGGGTGCTCGCCCAGGTAGGATGAACAAGGTGGGAACTCAGTGAACAAGCGCTTTCAAACATGAAACAAGTAAAGGAAAGTTTAATCCAACCATTTCCTCTGTGATTAGCTCTCAGGAGCCACTGGTACGTGGACAGTGAAGTCTAGAGGGAGAACATTTGGAAGTCTTTTACTGAAGAGATGCTGCTGATTGACCCGGATGCAAATTGAACGCCGTGTGGATAAAAGTAGGGTTTTAGTGACTTCTTCTGAAGGTCCAGTACTCCAAAAGCTGCTGGATCTTCGCATCCAATGTCCAGGAGGGGTAGACATGCTGTTTGAACTAGCCACCTGGGGAATTCTCAGCACACCAGCCCTCCTGAAGATGGGAGGCACCATCCTACTCGCCACTCGCCCCAGAATCGAGAGTTCTGCTCACCTAAGCCTTCATTCTTCTGAACATGCTGTCTCCATGCCTTGAGCACCTCCTTGTCCTCCTGGTAATTTCCTACATGTCCTTGAAGAAAAGCCTTCCCTGCTGATTCTCACCATTCTGCCTTCTCCTCCAATGAGGCTTCTCCTCCTCCCGGCCCTGTCACCCCCTCACAGGGCCAATGACACTTGTCATAGTATCTGTTCATGCCTCTGTCCTGCTAAATTGAGAGTTCTTTACCCCAGAACTACCTCAGTAAGCTTTATATCCCCAGCACTCTATACAACAGATGATGGCCTGATGAAGGAATGAATGAATGGACAGACTTCCATAGTCCAGTTTCTTGCCTTGAATCTCAGGGGTGGTGATATAGGGCAACTCGGATATGCTCTGATGTTCTCCTGGCTTTGCACAAACACAGCAGTCTGAACAGAACAGAGCCTTCTTTTCCTTACTTAGTGAGCTTTGTGGGTCTGAAAACCTCGGTAAGAGGAAGGGTTACTCCCACGAATGGGCTCTGGTGGTGTATGACTTGTCCTTCCCACTTCATCAGGGGCTGTCCCTGTAGAACTACTATCAGATCCACCCCCCACCACCACCACCAAAACCAGTGCAGGCAGTAAGATTTACTCCACAAAGAGTAAATGGCCATGGGGCTGGAAGTTGGTATCACTATTCCTGATCAGTGTGCTAAGAAAGCAATGTAGTGAGAGTTACCCCATGATTGAAAATTTCCCCTGTGACAGTGATCACCAAGTACATTCAGAAATTCTATGACCAGATTTCTGGACTGTAAACTCCAGGAGGGCTGAGGACCAAGGACAGATAGGGTGCCAGGCTGGAAAGATATTTGTTGAATGAATGAATGAATGAATGAATGAATGAATGATTCAGGCAAAAAGCCTGGATGGTGGACAAAAAAGGTGGTTTTCTCTCCATTTTATTCATGAGAAAACACTGCAGGCCCAAAGAAGTGCTCTATGGAAGCTGGGGTTGAACTCTGGGCTTCCAATGCAAGGCCCTGGAGTGAGCCTGTCCCCTGGAAGGGAGAACATTATTCCAGAGGAGAAGCCAGGATGCTGGGAGGACAGAATCAGCATGAGGACAGTGGTGTCTAGCCAAGGCTCAGCAGGACACTGGAGACCAGCAAAACAAGGAAGGGCAGACAGATCTGCTCCCCCTTTCCCCAGGGAGCATGCAGAGAAGGCAAAACAATGAGGTCTTCTTCAGAAAAGCTAAGCCCAGAATCTAGGGGGCTACCCTTGGTGCAAAGGCACTGGGTTCCCAGGGGCAAGCTCATAGGGAGGGGTCCAGGGAGGCCCAAGCTCTGCGACAGTGCTGAAGGCTCCATAAGGACGCAGTCTTGGCCCCCATGAACAGTGCAAGTAGTTCTTCTAAACAAGTAGACACACTGGACCCCTAAATGCCATCAAACACAGGGGCTGCCCATCGTCTTCAGCAGAACTTTGTACCCGAAGAAAACAGTGCGCTGCCATACCCTGAGACATGGAGGGGTGATTTAGCTACATTACAAAAATGCGAACATATATCCTGAGTGCATTCAAATGCAGATCATGCAGCTATGAACCCAAATCAGTAAAAAGAGGGTAAAATGGCAGAAGAAAAACAAACCAGTCTCTTTCATAACCTCAAAGTCACTAAAATCAGGGTCCCTAGTTATCTTCTGACCCTGCCACTCTGCAGAGGCCGAGGAACTCCACTCTTGCCCATCGTGTTCTAGCCCCGTGGAACTTCTGACTCAGCTCTTCCCAGATTCATTCCTCAGAACTGGGTAAAAGGGTCACATGATGAAGCTTTCCTCAGTCAAATCAACTTGGGCCCTCCCGGTCTGAAAGAAGATGAGCACATTTCTTTTTTTCCCTCTCTTTCCTCCATTTGTCCCTGCGTCCTGTGTCACATACCCAGTCCTTCTCCTCTGAGCACACCTTGTCACTGAACTTTCCATGCTCCTGTGTGGTGGACCCCAAGCAGGTGACAGCAGGTGCTATCCTGGGTTTCCCACGTGATGTCATAGAATTAGACACAGAACAGGGGAAGTGCAGAGCTGTGTGTCTGGAGAAGCTTCCCCACAGGAAGGGGCTCCTTTTAGGGTACAGAGCGCCATGTTGCCCGGGCCCTAGGTCTGCCCAGGGGTGCGGAGGGCTGGTCAGCAGCAAGCACTGTGGACTCGCACTACACATTGTGCTGCTTTTTGTTGGCTTCACGCCCCTCCTCGGACAAGCAAAGTGAGGGCCTGTGGCTGCAGGGGAGGCTGAGCCCCAGGCCCCCCCCCCCCCCACGAGGGCCACAGGAGACCACACACAGAGGGGCCAAGGGGACAGCACATCCTCTCCCCTCCTCCCACCCACCGGAGCTGCTCTTAGTCAAATCAGAAAAGAAAAAGTGAAGGTGGCTAACAATTCTGCAACTTACCAATCACCTAAGTTAGTAATTAATCCCACCTCCCATCCGTAACTAAACCATAAGGATTTCAACATAAAGAATTTGTTTTCTTTACGAAACAGAATCATGTGAAATTTACTTTTTTGGTTGTTTTGTTCACTAAGCCGTCTACCAGGGGCATGTTTCCTGGACAACACACAGAACTGCCTCATTCAGGCGATTGACTTCGTTCTACCCCTTGTAAGAACTGTCACTTATGTCTCAGACCCCCCACTGCTGGACATAAAAGGCTTTTGGTTTTTCTCTTTTGGTTTTTATTACTTCTTGTTACAAGTCATGTTGCAGTAAACATTCTGGAATTTATGTCTTTGAGCACCACATGTTCATTCACTAGATTCCTCAAAAGAGGATTGCAGGATCGAAGGAAAGGATATTTTTAACTTTAAAAGATATTGTCAAAGGACTCTCCCTAACTGCTGTTAACCATTTTACATTCCGACCAACACTACAGAAGAAGGGTGCTTATTAGCACTTTTCCCACAATAGTTATTTGGGTGGAGTTCTTATTCCCTCAAACAGTCAGAAAATGCCTGGCAGGCAGCAAACATAATTTATCCATCTCTGTGTATCACGTGCTTGGCGTTTCATCTCACTCACAGTAGATGCTCAAGGAATATTTGCTAGATGAATGTCAGTAAGAAATCATTAGACATCATTCAAGTGCCTGGGATGAAACCATAATCCACAAGCAATAAACTAAGATCCAGTGTTATACAACATGACAAAGGCATACAATTATCTGTAAGAATAACCGTCCTAAATGGGCTGGAGATCAATGACCAATTAATGGGCAATATAAGTTTCACAAAAGGATGTATTGCCTTTAACAAATCATGCATTTAGACAACCCCCGAGTGGGGGGGACCACCAGGCACACAGCCATGAATAGGTCTGAATATCCACTCACATGCCACATTAAATTCTATGCAAGCCAGGGTAGGTTCCTGAACTGCTCAGAAAGGAGGACACCTGTCAATAACCACAATGCATTATTAAGTCTTCGGTTGTAGGATCTTAATTTGCTGCTCACCTCCTCAAAGGAAATCCATTCAGAAGTAGAAACCAGGGCACACCTGGGACTCAAGTCTCCTTCTCAGGAGAATTCTGGACAAGACAGCACAGGTAACCAGAGACAGGATAGCTTCCAGCCTAGAGAATGGGCCTGGGAGGCAGAATTCAGAGGCCCAGGAGCCATGACGCCAACTTGGAGACGAGAGGTGAGTCGCAGTGCCATGAGACTAACCGGATGAAGGGGAAGGTGGGATTTGCATCTCTAAGCATGGTTTGGGAAAACTTCCACTAGGAAACACACTATCCATTACCTTCTCAAACTCTGGGTTTTCTTCAGGGTGGTCACTGGAAGGACAGTTCTCCTGCCCTAGGTTTCTGTCTTGACTCACAGGATCTGAGGTGCTGTTTGCCCTGCTGATTCTCAATCCAACACCCTCACCCTCCAACTCCCAAACAGGCCGATTCTCATTTATGATGAATCCCACCATGTGCTACAAGAACCAGTTGGAAACAATGGCATTTCTGTAATAAAGAGAGCATGGAAACTTCTTACATCAGGAAGGAAATTGATTATAACCATGCCATGGAAATGTACACCCTAGATACCATTTTACTACTATTGTGCAAAAAATTACAGGTCAATCCGCAAATGGGTCATTCGACCCTATTCAAATAAGAAGCAGTGTTTAGGGCCATTTAAAACATTTAGAATTAGGGGCGCCTGGGTGGCTCAGCTGTTAAGCGTCTGCCTTCGGCTCAGGTCATGGTCCCAGGGTCCTGGGATCGAGCCCCGCATCGGGCTCCCTGCTCGCCAGGAAGCCTGCTTCTCCCTCTGCCACTCCCCCTGCTTGTGTTCCCTCTCTCCCTGTGTCTCTCTCTGTCAAATAAATAAATAAAATCTTTAAAAAAAATAAAATAAAAAATAAAAAAATCTTAAAACATTTAGAATTATATTAGGCCACAACATCAGATCACAACACCTGGCTGAGAAGGGGCTAGTCTTCCGGGTTGTTTCCTGCTTACCAGTTCTTTCTCAAGCTCAAGGTTTCTGAGGAGGATTATCTTTCCTGACTTTGTGTTCGGGGATTGTCCCAAGTGCTGACCACATCATGTTTTACCAGCTCTCCCAGAATCCAAAGGTGCCAAGACTGGTTACCCAGCAGTAGTTGGACCTGGAGTCTATGCAGCCAGGCCTAGTCTGGCCCATATCATGGATCTGAGTAGGAGGAGGTCAAGGCAGAGAAGAGCAGGGACCTGAGGTCTAGGTAGAAAGAGGCCAGAGATCAGAGATCCTACAAGACTCGCATGAACTCTAGTTCAGGGCATGTATTTCCCCACCAGCTGGAGCACTGTGTTAATCGTGGTCAGGAGGTGGCTGGGAGGCTGGGGCAGCCCAGATGGCCTCCCAGTGATGCTGGCTTCCTGAGCAGGACTTCCCAAGTGTCAGCTGGCTCTGGCCTCCCTTGCTGAGCACATGGGGTAGGCCTCAGAGTCCATTCCAAAGAAATTCATCTGCAGAGGCTCTGGAGATTGTGTGCACATGCATGAAGACGTGCATGCGCACACACACTCAAACACACACACACATACACACACCCATGGGCACTTCATTTAATAGAAGAAGCTCACAAGAAAGCAAAAATCCCATGATGAAAACCTTCGATTATCAAACAGATTTTTAAAATGACAATTATTCCATTGTTCAAAGGACAGCTGCACAAACTTGTGAATATACTAAAAAGCACTTTAAAGGGTGAAGTCTATGGTACGTAAATTCTATCTCAATTGTTTACAAAAAGACTGACTTAGAGAAGATTTCCTTTCGAGGGCTGTGCATGCCCTTGTTGGACAGACAATGTGACCAGACCCGTTAAGACAGATTTGGGGTCTGGATCTCCCATCTTATAAAAAGCAAATATACCTGCACGGAGAGCAGGAGGATGGGCAGACAGCCACCTCCTCACTGTCATGGTCACAAGGCTGCTGACCATTCTGATGTCATGTGACACTGCTGGCAGGCAACCCCTGATCCACTGTGTGGGAAAGGCCAAGCGCCCTGCTCTTAATCTCCCTAGGCCTAGTTGAGGAAAATCAATGTAATGACCCATAAGAGGAACCTGCTCATAAAGAAGGTCACTAAACACCTCTAGTTATCCACTGGCTCTTTAGGAAAGAAAACACCATAAAAATCTGTGAGTAGGGCATAACCCCATGCTCCATTAACACATATGATTTGGGGAGAGAAAGGACTCATGGGCACTCACGCTAACATTTTCTTCCTCGTTTCTATCCCTACCAACTGCCCTGGTTGGATCCAGTGTTCCCTAGGTGTCCACATGCCAGGTCCTCACGTGAGAAACACCAGAGGCCAAAGCACACCACAGACAACCTATTTGTTCTCAACCCATTGAAGACGTTGTTGGAAAACAATTTTTTATCCACAGACCCAGATTTTCAGGGTCACTATGGTGCCTTCAAGGCCCATTTCATCTTGGGTTGTCATTGCTAAGGGCACACTCTAAGCAGCATCTTGAAATTCATGCGAATTCAGGAATAAATACAATTTGCTCCTTGGAAACATGCCTCCGCCTCTCCCACGAGACATCCCTCCCCCCAGGCTCTGCTGCCTGGCCACCCCAGTATCAGATGGCCTGAGGCAGGTCTATGGAACCCAAAGCCCATGGCCCCCACCATGGTCTCGGTTCTTCCACTTTTGCTTTTTAGAGGAGAATACACCTGGTAAATTCATGAGTCTATGGGAGGAGGGGATCTAGATGAGCCACAATCTCACACTCTTCTCAAACACTGCCCACCCATTTCCTTCATGTGGCCCTACTCATTTAGGGATTCTAACTCATGTGAACCCCCAAGGGTCTGTGTCCTCAAGTTTAATCTGTCTCTCCAGCACCAGGGAAGCATTGGACATAGAGTCCACTAGACTTTGTGTAATGCCAAGAAGTCCTTGCTATAGACACCCCATAAATGCGCTCACTGAACCCCCGGCGCTTCTTTTCAGCAGACACCATTCCTACTCGTGAAGAAGTCTGCCGCAGCCCCAGGTCAGGAGAACCCGGCCTCTCGCTTCCCCTGGGGGGATCAACAAAGGACACCACTCTTCTCAGCCTTTCTTGTCATCATGGTCCTGTATGCCACAGACAGAATGCTGGCTAATTCAGGCTGACAAGCCCAAAGATTAGACTCTACCAGATAGCCTGTCATACCCCAACTCCTCATTACTAGATGTCTGAATGCACCGTATCAATTAACAGCAAGATACAACCTGGGGCTTAGTACCATTCACTGGCTTAAAAATCAGCAACACCTCTGTTCTGCATTTTCCTTTAAATAAAAATCCACTGCTGACCCCCAAAATCTCAGATTGTTTTGTTTTTCAGTAGTTTTTGTGTAACCAATTAGTCTCTTTTGTGCTCTTGGTTCTGCTTTGGTTTGGGTAAGAGTGAACCGCATTTAAAATGAAGGCATTGTTTATTCACAAATCAAATAAGCTCCCGACAGCTGCCCCAGTGGCTTCCTCATTCAGTTAAATTAATGCCCAAGGCCTCAGGGTGAATGGTCTTCTGGGGAGAATGTGGGCATTCATTTTCGGATTCCCATTTGGTGTTGGGTCTTTTAATGCCAAATCCTATTTAATGTATTTGTGTTATGTTAAACTGTGTGCAAATTTATTCTATGGACTACTTGACAGAATTCATACTATTAAAGTCAAACACAATTTGCACTTGAAAAATAAGATCTTTACTTCACTTTCAAATAGCAGCAACCCAGTGTTACCTTCAGCAGAGGTGAAGCCCGACCAGACCCTGCCCTCCCTCTGAAACCAGCCCTCATTTTCTTCCTGATGACCACTATCGGAAAGGTGCATTTTTTTTCCTGATTCATGAAACCATCTGTATAAATTTTTTGTAAGTTTCTTGTAAAAACTGTTGTTTTTTTTTTAAGTATGTTACTAGTGCTACTTTCCAATATTGTCCTTTCTCATCCTGCCTTGCAAGGGACAGACAGTTCTTAATAACATGATGTTGAATTTTATAACTGTCCTTCAGATTTTGTATTCTCCGGAAATGCTGAGCTTTTCAGAACTCTTCATCCTGAAATCTGTGAGTCGGAGGTGTTTTGAATAAACGAGAGTCTAAGTTTCTTTGGTGGTACTATCGTGAGTATCTTGACCTACCTTCAACACATCCTAGTCCTCAAAACTCTCCAGGAATGCTCAAAATAGCAGGCATATGGTGATTCTGTATTGCACAATATTTGTTTTTATCACTCATCTGTCCTTCTCCTGCTGTTGTGGATAAGAAATTACTTTACATAATCCTGAAATGTTTGGTCCATTGTTTTCCTTGTAACACTGAGGCTATCCTAAGTGGGAAACTCTGACCCAATCGCAGTGGCAGGCTGTAAGTCAAATGAAATTGTACTTTCTGCTCTCTCACATGGTAATGCAGATCAGCTATTCAACCATGGTCATTAATGGTACTTTCCTTGGCTTGCTAAATCACTTCTAACCAGAAGTGTGGTGGATTACTGGTACTCTTCCAGCCCAGGAAACAATTCTGGAACTCACTGTATACATGTTGAGGTCTCCAACACTGCCTTCATCTTGGTGTCAATCTCTCTCTCTCTCTCTCTCTCTCTCACACACACACACACACACACACACACACACATACACATGAGAGACAGACAGACAAAGACAGAGGACCTTGTGGCTATTTACACTTACTACACAAATGCTCCCAGACCCATACTTGTTCTGTGAAGCCACTTCACTTCTTTCTTGCATCTTTAATAAATCTCTCTCTCCACATGGTCCCCTCTGAACATAAACACATCCAGGCCTCCTTCTCCAAAACACCCTCTCAACACTCCCCAAATTGCCATCTAGTGCTGACTCCCCACCATCACACCCTAGAGTCAGGAAGAGAAGAGCTTCCACCTCAGTCCTCCTCTCCTCGCCAGCCTTAAACTCTGCTTTCACCAAAACCCACCATGGAATCCCCACCCCTTGGAGGATCCCAATGATCTCCTTAACCTCAAGGCCAACAGCACTTTCTCAGACCTTATTTTTTTTAACCTTCAATTAGCAGAAGATGGTCAGCTGTATACTTCTTCATGGATTTTCCCTCCCTGACATCAGCCTTTCAAGGTTTTCCCAATTTGCCAATTGCTCTTCAAGCTGTTCCCGTATCAATACTTTGGCCAAGAAATCCCTCAAACTTGAGCTCGCCCTCCCCACTGTCACCAACTAGGATGCCTACGGATCGTCACAGGTCCAGCTCCATGAGGCCTCCCCTTTGCTCCCCTCTGTCCTTCTGTCCCCTGAACAACTGTAGCTCTTTATCTGATGTACCCTCTTCCTCTCTAGGTCATGGTATCTCTCCTCCTGTCATCTCTCCCTGGCCAGATCCTAAATTTGTTGTGGATAGAAACTATCTCAATCCTCTTAAAATCCCTGTGCGTTTGGCCCAATGCCTGGTACGTGATGCCTGCTGAATGCTGAATGAGTTCATTTTTAAAATCGGTTGTGACCAAAGTCATTTTTTTTTCCTTCCCAGTTTCTTTGTTAGACTCTCATTTGGCTTGGAAGACCAAGCTCTGTCTTTACTGAGCAGAACAATCCATCCAGACAGCCTGAGTTTAAAATGGAGATTCCCAGGTTTCAGAGCATCTGAAATACTGAGTCTAGAGTAGATTCCAAGAATCTGCATTTTTATGCAGTACCCTAAGTGACCAGGCCACGTTTAGAGGAAGTCTGTTTTATATCCCAAATCCTGATATAGGCACTGCTACGAAATACCCGGAAAGTTAACCTTCAGGTCAGGGGCAAAATTCAGTCCTGACTCATGAAATTCTTAGTTCTCATTAAGAGTCAATCATCAAGAACCTCATGGATTTTTTTTTTTTTTTTTTTAGGACAGACAGGCAAGTTCAACTATCAATAAACAATTATTTATTTACTAAGTATGAGGAACTCTCCTAGGCACTTGGAATATGACAGAGAGTTTAACGAAGTGAAAACTCCTGCCCTCCTGAGGCTTGCCTTCGGGAGGAGGCTGGGTGTCAGTTACGTTACGATTCACGTAGGTCTCAGGAGAAGACTGGGGACAAGGCAGGGGAAAACCTGAAGTTTTTAATAGGGCCAAAGCACACATGTTTCCACAGCATGTGTAACCGGTTCCCACACTGGGTGGCCCTGGCCCAGTGTCTTTCAGGGTCAACTATTTCCTTCCCCAAATGTCTATGTGCTGTTGTGTCACCCTTGGTTCTGGCCTCTGAAGGAAGTGTGTGGGTGCTGGCCTGTGGAAGTAAACACTCAAGCCCCCTCAGGGAGCCTATGACCAATGGTGGGGCAGGGCAAGCTTGAGGGGGCTGGGCAAGGAATTCTCTGAAGGTCCCCCGAGAGCCTCCCTTCCATTGTCTGTCAGGCAGAAGCTGTGGGGCTGGTGTTGAATCTTTCATGTGTATTGGCTGCTGCTGGAATTGTTTTATTCATCATTACTTTTATTTGATCCAACTGTTTCTTGAAGTCATCCACACCCAGCATGCAGATTATATGTGTACCAGATTTTCTTTCAAAAATAAAACCCACAATGACTCTGCTATGTAAACAATCTCTCAGTACTTCAGAGCACTTCAATAGCTTCCCTTTGAAAACAAAACCCTACGTGGTATTTAGACACGGGCTCCAGATGGGGCAGTTAAGTGTACCTTGCCCCTGGGAAATGAGCGGTAGCTTCGCGGCTGCCGGCTCGGGGGCCGGTCCCCATTCCTTGGCCGTGCCTCCTTCCCCTGGTCACTTCACATCCAGCCCTCTTCCCTGGTTGCCCTCGCCACCCTGGAGCCCTGTCTCCCACTTCAGGACACAGGACTAACTCCAGGATCGCTAACAAACTCATCCAGCATCCCTGAGATCATCACCAAAATCCTCCTTGGCTTGACCAGTATAGTTCACGCCTTGCCTTCCAAAGAATCTCTGGGAATCTAAACTTGAAAAAATGAAATAAAAAGCTCCTTCCCACAAAGCTGATCTTAGTCATCTGCTCATCAAAGGTCCCCAATTAGCTCCCTTTAAAGTTAGGACCGGGAGAAAGTCACCAGGGTCATTTACAATGTGACACTGAGCTTGTCTTGATACATAAACGGAGGAGGAGAATCCTTAACTTTTTTTTTTTTTTTAGCATCGACCTAGGTAGGTGGCACTAAAAAGGAAGGGTTACATGGCTCAAAAGTGTCTCACTCTTACTTTTAAGTTCTCTGTTGAGATAATTCACATTAAATGCCTAGAACATGACCTGGACATGGTAACTACTCAGCAGATGGTGGCTCTAAGCGCCCTTCAAACTCCTGTCTTTTGAGCCGAATCAAAGGAATCCTATACCCTATTTGTTATGGATATGGTAGCAGGAGTGTCATTCACCCTCTCCTTTCCCGACATCCTGCCCTTAGACACTTAAAATGCAGGGTCCCTACCCCGTGACTTTGGGGCGCTCAATACATATTTTATAGTAACTTATCTTTGTTCTTCGGGCTTTGGGAAGTCTGCGTTACAGACCCAGGGGGGCTCAGAATTCTCTTCAAAAGCCCCCTTATTTTTCCACCCTGATCTTAATAAATCAAATGAAACAAACTATACTGTTTATGTAAAATAAACTTCTCAGTTGATAAAACTGGGCTCAGATAAGCAAGAAACCCCTACGCGTTTAGACGAGAAGGCACCAGAAAGCTTATCTGTTCTCCAGGGACCTTGATTTCAACAGCAGCTGTAACTTGCTGTCTGAAAGTCCTGGGAGAATTCATTTTTAATTTTAAATATTCACAGGACACTTCCTTTTGATAACATACCCCGGCTAGGGCTCCAAAGTCATCCTCGCGGTTCTTGTAGGCTGATCTTTCTACGTTTAGCTGTAAAAGCTGTCAATTAGGGAGCCCTCTCTCCCTGCCAGTCAGGAACCGCATCCTATTCTCCCGTACACAGGCGCACAATGAATCACAGGCTTCACTAATCCTTTAAGAATGTTAGAAGTCCCCCGGGACTGTTCCAATGAAGGCAAACCGTGCCCTGTATTATGCTATTTCCTACTAATCCTAGGAAAATGAATGTTAATTTATCATGAAAAAGGGTTAATTATGCATTTATTTCCGACGTAGGTATATGAGATCAGGCTCAGAAAGAATACTGAGTATAATTCTCTTTTAAATGAGGATTCCATTTTAAGCATTTTTATCAAACAAACACTAAACTCGGAGCAACCGTGCAGAAGAAAAAGAGTGGCAGGGTAATGACAAGACCCGACCATAATTTTAATTAACCTTCTGATCCTGCTTAAATATATTTTGCCTTGTAAAAATCTGTAATAACATCTATTTCAATCTCCTCTGCTATTAGTTATTAAACTGAAAATGGATGCCTAGACTGATGTGGCAAAGATATTTCAAGAAATTTTTCTTTATTCTCCCTGGTTTATTAAAGTAATAATCTGTAGCATAAAAAGTTCTCTGATTAAGTAATTCCGTGTAATTAAATCACCAGATTTATGAGGCTTCCCAGAGCAGTGCACACACAGCTGGAATGATGGTGCCTGCTGGCAGATGCTGAGCCACAAGAACATCTCGGCCGTGGCCTTCCTGGAACCTCCCTGCTGTTCAGACCAGGGTGTTCATCGGTTCTGCATGCCCTCTCCCATGGTCACTGAGGTTCTGAAGGCCTCTGCCTACTGTCTCTGTCTTGCTCACAGTTAAAGAAGAGCCCTCAGGGAAGGTCACTCTGCAGGTGCCAGTGTGGGAAGAGGCAGAGGGAAGAGTGGCAAGGAAATCGCATTTCGATCAGCCCACACACAACCACGTGCCCCAGTGTGGTGGTCTCTCCTCTTCCCTTCTCCTGTACCCACTGCAATCCCCCACAGCTCCTTTCTGAGTTCCTTCCTTTACTTGAGGATCTACTCCTAGACTGTAGCCTTATCTACCCTCAGCTCTGAGAGCCCCTAGGAAGATGGGACCAGGTTAAATGTTCTTGAGCCAGACTCTCTCATCTTTACAAAACCTTGGGAGTTTTGTTATCAGAAGAGCAGAAAGAATCCAGGATTCCTCACAATTTTCATAGAATATGCAGTCCCTGATCTCTTTGCACTCCCTGCACTTCTGACAACTGATACACTAGAAGTTACAAGGCAGGACTGGGAGCTTGCGTAACTCTACTCCTCAGTCCACCCACCCACTCAACAGATGTTTACTGAGAGCCTATGGTGTGCTTCCTGGTGAGGTGGGATGGGGGAGAGGTGAGGGCCCAGTAATCCTACTCTCAGTAAGTTCAGAGCCAGCAAAGAGGCAGGCACGGGGGCCAAAAGTTACAGTACAACATGGTAAGGTGGTCAGTGAGAGACAGGGAACCGCAGACTTAGCTGGAAGAGAGGATACAAAGGTTTTCAGAAGGAGGAAGTGGCATTTGAGTCCCTTCTTAAAGAAGAACAGGTTCAGAGAGAGCATGCCGGGCAAAAAGGAGAGCAGGCGTGAAAGGAGGAGGCCACAAAGGGACTGGCACTTTTGGGAAATTCAAGTAGCTCCACCTGGCCTGGAGGGAAGAACGTACACGAGGAGAAAACTAGAGAGTTGGCAGAAGTCTGAAAACACAGGGCCGTGTGTCCCAGGCTGAGGAGTGGGGACCTCATTTCAATAGGGCTGGGCCGTCACCACCTGGGGGTTTCAACACCTGCCCCCTGCTGGCTGGAGCAGACCCACGTGCTCAGACTTGCATTTGGAGAAGCTCCATCTGGCAGCTGGGGAGAGACAGGCTTAAGAAAAGGCACATACAGAAGCCAAGAGCCCTGCGTGAGCTGTTGCAGGCACTCGGAGGTGTGAGGACAGAATACTTACGTGAAAACATCCTCAGTGGGCTATGAACAGCACCTTTCACGGGGTCTACTTTGAAGGAGACAATATTAATTGGGATATATAAATTCACTGACTCCCACAACAAATATTTGTGGAGTATTCTCTCTGTGTCTGGTATTGAATACAAATGTCTGTTTTTAAATTGGAAATTGTTACATGCTCAGGTTCTTACATCAATGGACTTTTAAAAGCACTTCCATACAGACAATTCAATCTCCTGCTCACCTCCACTGCGCTGAGTACCAAGCACACCTCAGTTTCTGGGGACAGGTGTTGTGGGCCCGTGCTTTCCTGGTTGCTGAGCCCCCACCATATGCAATCCCTAGATGGGAGTGGTTGGATTATGGTCTGAGGACGTGTTTGATGAAGGCATGATGGGTGTCATGGCTCCCATTTTACAGATGAAGAAACTGAGGCTCAACGGGTCCAGAGTCATATTAACTCAGTGATGGAGCTGAGACAAGATGCCCCTTTTAATCTTCCTAAAGCAGTGCTTTCTCCTGTACTGTCCTACCTCTGGTATAAGATACATTTTATATTTTTAATCCACATGTGATGAAGAATATATCCACTGTTTTCACAGAACTGCCTTTCCAATAATCTACACATTACCTCCAAAGGGCACGAGACAGAATATCACCCCCCTAAAGGATTCACTAAGGTTCCATTTGAAACTGAGGCACAAAATCTGATTGTTGTAAAACAAAACACTGTATTAAATACCCACCTAAACTACAGGAAGCTTTCTGTAATGTATCTCCTTAGTTTGGGCTGAACAGGTTTTTTTCCCCAGGTGAAAAAAGTCAGCCAGTGGCTGGATCTGCCAACCCTGATCTTTTCGATGAATTAGGTTTCTTAAAAAAAAAAAAAAAAATCGCTTTGCTTTTTCTTTGTAAACCTCCAAAAAATGATTGTGTCCTTGTGGGTTAAAATATGATTCCAGTATATTTCTGATCTATATAAATTTACCATGTAACCAAGAAGCCCTTTCCAGACTCAGATGTATCTATATTTCAGGAAAAAGTGCTAAGTGAATTCTAACGAACAAAATGAGCTAATTTTGTGAATCTTCCAACTAGTCTTTTTCCTGCACTCTTCTCCTTAATAACCTATAAATTTTAGTCATGAGAATCATTCTTCAGTGTCTGGGGCAGTAAAACTCTTGCTAAAAATCAATAGTCTGCCTACTTTGAAGACTTCAACGTGTTGTGAGGCAGCACAGACCTTTCTATATAAAACTCCATAATGACCTAAAACAGATTTGATTCCAGAAATCTGAATTCTCACACTAATAGGCTTTCTATTTAAGAAGGCTGTAGTAACTGAGAACAGACTACCAAATGGGCTAGATTTTTCAATTTTATACCTTAGTCCGTGAGTGCTAATTTCTCAGTAGAACAGCCAGATAATATACTACCGGGGATTACTGAACTCTTGTCACAGTTCTGAAATATTAATTTAAAAGGTTACGCACCAGCACTAATATAAATTATCTTTTAGAACTATCTATATGGGTAACATTTTAATAAGCCTTAAAACATGATTTTTCTCTCTCGAGGTTGAAAGCAAAATATAACATATAAACGGCTCTGGGAGAGTTGTGGATTTATTGTTTTTTTTTCCAAATGATTTGCCCGACCATTTCCCATAACTGATGAGAAAGCCCCAACTGTGGGTCCTGCCTGCAAATGCAGTGTCCTAATCAATTTAAGGTGGCAGGTGCTCCTCTCTCCCTCCATCCTAGGACTCTAAATGAAATCTCTTTCTTCCGTAACCTGTTAGAAAACCTGTACACGGCATTCAAGCTTCACCTGAGCACATCACGAGGAAGAGGCAGGATATGGTCAGGCCCCAGGGGAAGCAAATAAAATACCAACACTGCGGCAGCCTGAAGAAATGTCAACTTTCCTCCAGGTTAATAGCGTCTGTTCTGTGCAGAATGTGCACCCGGCTTTATCCTCAACATGGAGCCATATCCTTGGGAAAGAGGATGACTTGGAGAAAATATGTGACTTCTTAGCTAACTACGTGCCAGCTCCACACTATGCCTTGACATTTATCAGAAAGCCTGAGCAAGCGGGAGCCCAGCAGGCTGCCTTCAGCCAAGGACAGAAGAAGAGAAATAAAATGCAATGTTAGATTACTATACATAGATCATTAAAGGGTGAGATTAATGCGGGTTGATTTTATGCTCGTTACAATCCTCGCCTGGGAAGCTCATCCAGAATTTCCCTTCCAGCTTTGGTTTGTGAGCTAAATTAGAAGCTTCAGAAAAATCAGTAAAGGTGGCGGGCCCAGACCTCTGCCATCCTCAAGGTCTCTTTGATTTGCCGTTGGTCCTACCACCAGGAAACCTTTCCCTCTCCTCTCTCACCATGGGACTGCTCCATCACCGTGGCTACAAAATGTAAACATCAATATGGTAATAAAAGTAAACAAATAATTCAGTTGCACTGCCTTTTAAATTCAGGAGGAAATGGAATGCTTTTTCTTTTTTATGTGCACTGCCTTATTTTCCAAAGGGACCTGCCCATTTCAACTTTGCAGGGCCTCAGCATTAAGTCAAAAAGCAGGTCCACGTGTGAGGTAGAGTTTCCAGTTGTTTACTAAATGATTTCCTTTAGTTTTTCCTAAGTGGATTTCTTAAAAAATAGGGGCGACTAGTGTCTCATGCAGGCAACCTGTTTCCACCACAAATAACCCAACAAATGAGCTATTTTTTTAAGAAAGGTGACCAAAAAAATCTTTAATTTATAAACAAACAGAATATCAACCAGTTGCCTGTTTTTTTTATAGCCTGAGAATTTCAGAATACATTTCCCACAAACACATGTCAATCTGCAAATACTTACAAAGAGCCTACCATGTGCCAGCGCCCCTGGTTAGCTTTGGAGCAGGAAATAAAAGAGGACATGGCCTCCTTAGGCACCCGGAGATGGGACAGAAGTGCCTCCGTAGAGAATACTTTAGGATTCTAAATGGAATTCATTCATTCTTTCTTCCATTTTTTCCCTTTCCCCCCTCCCTCCATCCCTCTAACAATCCCTACACCAATAATGTGAGGCCTACCATGAACCAGGCACTAGAAATACAAAGATTCAGTGTCAGCCCTCAGGAAGTTCACTCCTACTAACAGGCCAACAGACAAGCAGGAGATTGCCATGCAGGGTGGCAGGTACTTGGTGGAGCTGTGGTCTGGGTGCACAGCTTCATAGAGAAGGGACAACAGAGCTGGGCCTTGAAGGGGGAGCCGTCATTCACTAGGGAAACAAGGTAGACCAAGGACACGATCAAAAGCATAAAGGCTGTAACGTACCTGGCTTGTCTAGGGAAAGGTAAAAAGTCCAGTGTGTCTAGAGCACAGAGGATGCTAGAGAAGATGAGGCTGGAAGGAAAGCTGGAGGCCTGACCATGCAGAATATCAAAGGCTCTGCTAAGAAATACAGGGGCTTGCTGCGTTGGCCATGAGGAGTCATCTAGGGTTCTAGAACCATGACAATTACAGGAGCATATCTGTGTGTTATGATGGGAACCCTGGTGACATGAGGAGGACAGAGAGAGAGTGGTCCATCAGGAGGCTTGTACAATGGTCCAGGCGAAATTGTGAGGGCCTGGGCTAAGACAGAAGAGATAGGCCTGGAAACGAGGGGAAGGATTTGAAACGAACCCAGAAGGTAGAATGCCAGGTCCCATTGAATATTCCTGTGATGAGTGGAGGAGGGGAGGAACAGGAGGAAAACAGGCTGACTCCAGGCTCAGAGCCAAGGCAGTGCTAGCATCTGTGATAAGAAATTCAAGGAGAGGGCAGGCCTGGGGCTGGGGCAATGATGTGCCTGAGGAAGCTGAGGGAGAAGCATCCAAAATAAGGATCTAGAGGCTGGGAGGAGGGCCTGGGCCAGAGGCAGCAGTTGTCAGAGTACAGGTGGGTAGCCGAAACCACTGCAGGAGATGAGAGTGTGCAGAAGAGCAAAAGGAGGCACCAAGCATCCACTCCCATTCTTCACAGGGACATGACATACCATCAAGGAGATGGCAATTCAGCTAGCAAAATGAATCACATAAACAAGAAAGAGTAAAACTGCTTCCTAAAGATCTGAGTGGTAGCACTATCAATTAACCACCTCTACCCACCTCGCACTCTTTCTTTCTCCTGACAAATAAGTACACACATCTGCACATCTGGGCCAGATGTCCCAATTCCTGAGACAGAAAGGGAACATGCCATGAAACGACATCCAACCCAAGCTCAGAGACACGAGGCCCTAGAGCCCCAGGCCTGAGCCCATTCGCCATATCCATAACAACGGGGTCCACTGGCTGATGTCATGGTTGCATTTTTTAAATCTTTCAAAACTGTATTCGGTACCTCTTCCTAGGTACCAAATTCATTAGATGTATAAAATGCACACTTTCAAAAGCAAAGACACTTCTGCCTGCAGTCTACCTGAGCTGGAACTGCATACAGATTTTGTTTGGACTTGGCTTCTTCCCAACTGGTAAATTGTGAAGTTTTCAAATAAAGCCAAATTATAAACACAGGAATCTTTGCTGTGCCTGGAGCCCTTCCCTGGAGCACTCCAGCCCACAAGGGGTTGGTGGGGCGGGGGGGGCTGGTTCTCTCCCCATTCACTCCTACAGTATGTATTGTCTTTACTGTCATGTACTGCTAATTAACTACTTCCTGATTTATTGTTATTTAATTGTCATTTGGCCAGATGTCAGGTTTCTTGAGAACAGGTTGAGTTACACTCTTCTGGGTGTTACAAAACAGGGACTCTGTGACTATACCACTTCGGGCATCGAATACGGGAGTTTAGGGAAGTTTAGGGAAGCAATCCAAGGTTTTGAAATTGGGTGCAGGAGACAGATGCATATCTGATAAGTGACTAAGTTCTACAAGAGGCAGAAACTGTGTGCAGTCGATGCTCAGAAGAGGGCAGTGACGAATTCGCACCTCTGATCTGACCAGGGGCCCCGTGGTAGGTGACTTTGCTGGCCTCAGTAGATACACTCAAACCAAAGGAGCCCTCAAACCAAGTGGAGATGCTCTTCCAAAAGAAGAGAGATGTGCAAATATAAAATCATCATACGGGCTCTTCTGCAGACTCAGGACTTTCTCTTCTGTTCTCTGTTAGGGTTCTTCTCCAGTGGGGTCATCCTCTTGGGTCCATCCTTTGAACACCTTGTGTGCACCAGCGCACTCTATATGTAGGTGGTGCATGCCTGTTTCCAGGATCCAGAGCTGTCCCTCACCAGGGCCCTGCTCCCCATCTGCTCCTTCCCTTAACAATGGAGGATATGCACAGTGGTGTTAAATGCAGAGGGAGTTACACAGAAACACGGGGTTGGCTGGCCCCCCAAGCAGCTTACAGTCAGATGAGAAACCAAATATAACTCCAAACCAACCAACTACACCCTCAGTACTAAACGGCTACATTCTCAGGATTTTATTTGATTTAACATATGAATCCTCCCGTACATCAGGCACTGCCTGATCTAAGCACTTCACAAATGGTAACTAATTGACTCTGCATAAAACCCTATGAGGTAACTAGTTTCCTCACCATTTTGCCAGTGGGGAAACTGAGGCATGGAGATTAAGTGACTAGCTGGTGGTCATGTGACCGGTAAGTGGCAGGATTGGAACTCATGTCCTTCACTATCAGTGTGTACTGCCTTTTACTCAGACCCAAGAGCTGGACACTGGAGACAGAAGATACGCGGCTCTTCAGGTCATGGGGTCTGAGATAACTGTCTGAGACAGAGAGGTGGGCCTTGGACCGGGAAAATGAATGGGATTCAGATAGGAAGAAAGGACAGGGACAGGCCACTCCATGCAGAAGAGATGTCAGAAAGAGAGCCAAGAAAGTACACGGAGGTGACCATGAGTACACTGACTTGGCTGGAGTATTGGGAACACAGACAGAGTCCACGGGAAAGAAGGATGGATCACCTGCTGGGCACAGAGCAAAAGGCTGCCTCTCGATGGCAGCTGAGGACAATTCATCGCACTCCTGAAGGCTCTCAAGAGCCACAGGGGTTTGGAAGCAAGCAGACACTGTGTACAAAAGCATGTGTTTTCTGGTCACAGAAAGGCAGGGTCAGATTCTTGAGTTCTAGGGGTGGTCAGCCCAGAGAGGCTGGCCCTATGCACAGTCCCCCAGAGACAAAATACAGATTCTAGGTGTCACCCGCCAAGCCGACCTTGCAAAGGAGACATTTTGTTTCCTACACTGTGAGTCTTTGTAACTCTGGCAATCCACAATTTGTCAAATGAATTAAATTCCTTAATAATCATTATTCCAATCCACGCCAGTCAGCAAATATTTCTTTCCGAACAAATACATAATTAATCCAGACAATACCTTTTTGACTCAAAGGTTTTAAAGTGTCTGGCTGAGGTGAACATGCAGGAAAAATAATGGTATTTCCAAAGGAAAATTCATACACAGTTCAATTTACAATATTGTAATAAGACTCTGCAGCATAAATTCCAACACACTGGGCAGAAAACCTATTTGTGTAGCGTGTGAGAACATAAATAAAAGCCAAACACTTACACTGTCCTCACAAATATGAAACTTTCTTTTGTGAATCTACATTTCCTGACACATATTCCAAGAAAGCTGGGTCCCGTGATAAATATTTCGACTTGAAGGTCTTCATCAATATCAACTCTCTCTCTCTCATTATTCAGTTACTAAATAAAAAGGATGGTAATAATAGAGTAACAAATAACAGAGTGATATAATTACAGTCAGATGTCAACTGGCATTCAATATTCAGTCACTACAGATTTTGCCAACAGCTTCCCAACTTTTTCTCCCAACAAAACTAATTATCTCATCCCTACTTTGTAGCTTCAACACCTAACAACAGCCAATCATTGGCCCCCTTTTCCTGTTTTTCAGCTCCTTCTAGGCCCTTCTTGTAAGGTCTCTTTCTAAGTACTCTGTTTTGGTTTTGAATTCTGGGATTAGAGCTTCTCCTTGTGCTCCAACTAGAAGCTCCATCCCTTCTGGGCTTCCACAGCCCCTCAATCACCCCTCCAAATACCGTTCTTTCTAGACCTTTCTATAAACCACATCGGCAGTCTCTTTTGAGAAAGCATCCCTTTTCTGAGATCTTCGTTCCATTTCCGAGTAGTGTTTATAAGCCTTTTTATGGATCCACAATTTCAGCAAGGAAGGGCTCTGGGTTCAGAAGCCCGATCTTTTCCCTCCTTCTAAATTACCACCAGCAACTACTGTCATCCCTAAATAATGTGCTTCCTGATAGAGAGGTGATTTTGATGAAGCTCTTGAGGTGGATGGTAATAATGAACTTAAATAAGCCTACTGGACTCCGTTTGTGAGAATCTAGGAACAATGACACTATTATTCTCATGCCTATAAGAAAAATAACGTGCTGAGGTATTACTGTTGCTCTTGCACGTGAGAGGGACTATGTTCCTCCTCGGGCAGCGGGAAACGTGGTTTCTGTGCCATGTGTACAGAATAGGAGAATGAGGTGAGGACTGGCTAAAGGCCTGGGTGCTCAGCCTCTGGCCCTAGAACTTTATAAGGATGCAACCACCAAGACAGCCAATGCCAGGGTCACCGGGCTGGCTCAGTCGGTGCAGCATGTGCCTCTTGATCTCAAGGCCATGAGTTCAAGCCCCACACTGGGCGTGGAGCTTACTTTAAGTAAATAAATAAAACATAAAAAAAAAAAAAAAAAGACAACCAAAGCCAGACTTTTACAGGCTCAAGTCACCAAGGGACTTACGAAAACCAAGGTCACTGGCCTAGTACTGGAAAAGGCACTCACTGGGCCAGGAGTCAGGGGTCAATCAGGCCTAGCCATGAGCCTTAACTCATGTCTCCATGCTGAAAGTCTTAGTTTAGTTTTCTGTAAAATGTCCACAGTAACACCCCATTGAGCTATTGGCTCATTTTTTTTTTCTTTTCTCAAGAATTTATTAAAAAACTCCTGCAGCAGAAGCTGTGAATTGGCTATACAATACAAATCTATGAATTGATCTTTAAAAGTTTTGAGTGGAAATGGTAAGAGACTGAGCCAGCTCTGTTGTACAATATCATTTGTATGAAAGAACAAACAAACATGGGCACTTAGAAAATACCTTGTTCAAGGATACACATATATTCGAGAACACAGACTACACACATGTGAGTCGGGGCTCAAGTGGGGAGGAGGCAGAGATGGGGAACGGTGTGGGAAAAACCTAAGTAAACCGAAGAGAGGGGCTGTCTCTTGCCAACGCAGTGTGGACATCACTCCGTAAATCGAAGAGGATGATAAACTGGTCTAATGATATCATTATTATTAATACTAGTAATAATAATAACATAACAATAACTTTTTTGCTGGCTCTGTATTGTATTTAGGAACCTTAAAAAAGAAAATGTGTCTTCAATGTTCAGTGAAAGAGCAAATCTGTTTTAAGTGGCAGAGTTTGGATGGAACATTGCTCTGTCTGTAATCACTCCCCTACTCTCAAATCCCAGAAGTCAAAAGCCTAATTAAACAAGCACTTTGGAAAGTTGCTAAGTAAGCAGATCTGGAGAGCTCTGGATTCTGTGGCCAGTACTACACTGAAGTATATTCGGGAGCCCCCCTGAGGCTGAGGCCAGTTCCAAAACAGATCAAGATGTCCCCCCGTCTTCTGAACTGGCGATGACCCAGAAGCAGCCCAGAAGTTGCCTCAGCGAGCCAACAAACCATCATTTGCCTCATGTCCAATTTCTGGGAGCACCAGCAGCCCCCATTCATCTCTTTTCCCAAGTCTCACATGTAAAGGACTTGTCACTATTGCTCTGCCCGTTCTGAGAGATGCCCGGGCCCGTGCTCAGAGGGGCCACACAAAGCGGCCTTCATTCTGAAAGTTGTAGTCACTGTCACTTAAGCTTTCCGGTAAATATCCACATTCAAATATCACCAGGACCTGAGCGCTCCTGGAAGACATTTCACAATTATCTTGAGATCTTGGTTGCCCCATGCTTCTAACCAAAAGCATCCCAGTAGTTTGTGATGACCCAATGCCACGTGATTTATCTTGTGGAACGAAGGCCACCCAAGGGCTTTCCCAAATGCCTGGCTCTACACACTTTGCCCTCTTCATTTTTCTTTAACTTTCTCACTTCTCCCAAGTCTTGAGTATTAAAGAGGAAAATGCATTCTTTTCCTCTGAGTGAACAAGCACAGAATTTGTTGATCAATTTCCTTTTGTTTAACCATTTCAAAACCACCTCATCAGTGCACTCCAGGAAGAGAAGAAAAGCAGTTTTGCTCACTGGGCTGATCGCCTCAGTCAGATGAGGCCTGGTGGGTGAGGACAGCACTATACACTGGGAGGTTACCCACCACTCAGGGAGCACAGCAATGGGTCCAATCCAATTCTAATGGCTTATACTCACTGACTGCAGTGAGTAACACATGTCAGTGTCTGCAAAGGGCTTTAAATGCATTATGTCATGGGACTGTCTCAATAGCCGTATGAGCTGCCCTTTATTATTATAAAGGTTCAGAGAGGTTAACTTGCTCAAGATCAAGAGGGTGGATGAGAACACTGGTTACTCTGAAATCATGCTTTTTCACCCCATCCCAACCTCTCACTTGTTTTCAGCATCAAGAGGGCAGAACCCAATGAATGGAGGGCAAGGTGCTCATAAGTCAACTGATAAGGGCAAGAGAGGTGAGTCAAGAACAGTACCACCGGGGCTGTCCCTTTTCCCAGGCTCCTCTTGGGGAAAGGCCCAGCGCTCTTGCAGGCTGGGTGAGGTTTTGGTCCTCCCTGTTCTTTACTTCCTCCTCTTCTCTTACTTTCGCTCACTTACCCACTCTTTCTTTACATCCACTGGGTCCCTTAGGGCAACAGAAGCTGATGCTATTCACTGCAACATTTTGATGCCAGGCAGCTCTGTGTTGGTTAGCACACCAGGACTGCTAACCTGAGCATCCCTGTCCACCTATCAGTCCCAGTTTCTACTCCAGCTCCCTGAAGGCTGGGAGAGTGTTTGCTCCATCTCAGCATCCCCAGGGACATGCTCCAATTTCACTATCAGGACCTGGGACAGATCGCCAGATCAATGCTCTTTGTTTCAGCCCACTGCCACCCCTAGGAAATTCACTAGAGTGAAGGTCACTGCCTTGGCCAGTCCTTCATAACATTCCGGCGTGCTGGCTGTTGAACATGCTCCCTGAAGTTGCATGGAGCATTTTCACAAGATGTGGCACCCACCCCACCTGGAAGCCTTCTAAGAAAGTCACTTGCTTCTGCATAAACCCAGTTGCTCATGAAAGACACACTGGTTATAGACCCTTTGATTCTCCCTTGACTGTAAAGATAGCCCCACAAAGGCAGCTTTCCTGGCCCTTTAGTCACCAGTTCATGGACTGTCCAGATGTATGGAGGAATTGCCTGCCAAAGCCCTCAGGTGGCTTGGGGGAGCCCCTGAAAATCCTGGGCTGTCAGAACCAGTCACCTCCTAGCCAGCTATTAGAGGGAGAGGAGGTCCACACGGCTTGGAGGAGGCTGGATCAGCAGCCTTCTCTCTGGGCCTACGCGCCCGCATCTATTGGCTTTCCTGGTTCTCGGAAATGCCCTCACTTACCAAGCTGATGAGGAATGCCAGCATTTCCCCAGAGGAGCGACCTGTGTTCTTTATGGGGCCTGGCAGGGACCTGCAGCTCCAGGGTACAGCCCCAGACCAACTCCCCGAGAGAGTGGGGGTGGCGTCTGGCCGCCAGAGAAGGCCCTTCTCTGGCCAGGCCCTGATCTCCAGGAGGAGGTGGCACCAAAGCCAGGCCCCCTGGCTGGCTGCTCCAGCTCTAAGTGGAATGTCTCCTCGGAGGTCACAGCAGAGACATGAGGCGCTCGCGGTGGCTTCCTCCCTGTCCTGACATGAGGCTGGATCGAGATCTCAAAGCAGGAGGCTCGGCGAAAATGAGCCGTTTCAGTCATCCGGGGTTCCTGGCTGTTGAACCAGAGCCCTGGTCACTAGGAACTGGGGTCTTCTTGCCGCTGGAGCCAGGACCACAGCAGAGAGCCTCCTGGTGGGGACACCTCCATCACCAAGAGACCACCTGCCTCCCAGACGCCTTCATCCGAATTTGCATTGGCTTCTTCCATCTCTCCGTCCTCACTCCCTCTCCCTTTCTAGTTTCTTCGGGGAACACTTCCTTTTTTTTTTTTAAAGATTTTATTTATTTATTTGCGAGAGAGAGAATGAGAGACAGAGAGCATGAGAGGGAGGAGGGTCAGAGGGAGAAGCAGACTCCCTGCCGAGCAGGGAACCCGATGCGGGACTTGATCCCGGGACTCCAGGATCATGACCTGAGCCGAAGGCAGTCGCTCAACCAACTGAGCCACCCAGGCGCCCCGGGGAACACTTCCTTAAGAGATCATTTGCACACACGTTCTCATCTCAAGAGTCCGCTGAACATGAGGCAGGACAATACAGGCTGGACACCACTGATGATTTTATCTGTTATTGTGCCCTTCACGATGTCCAACAATGTCCCAAAAAACCCACAACTGGATGACCTCTAGCCGATCTCCAGACATGGCCTCTGCATGCCTCCAGGAAAGCAGCAGTCCTGATCCTTTTTATTTCACTTCGTTCTTTGTTCTGGAGGGTGGGGGTGGTGAGGGAGGAGGAGCCATGGGGAATTCGTTCCTAAGGCCTCAGAGCAGGCTGTGGCTTGCTATGGCTTGACCAGGCCCTCAGAGCAGGACCCCAAAATGGCACCAGAAGTAATGAAAGCCTCCTGTACTAACCCAAGATGGTGGCAGGTACGACTGTCCCAAAGACAAGTCCCTGAGAAAGAGAGATGCTTGGGAGGGAGTTAAAACAGTCCTGGACCACCTTGCCATGTTCCAAATAGGTTTGTATTTTATCAGTGATGAAATGTGACTCCCCTACAACCCCCAAAGGAACTAAGTGACAAGATAAAAAAGCCACATTACTTCATGCAGAGGTGATGGCAGTTCCTAATTACTGATGCACCACTAAGCAAGGGCTTGCCAACAGCCAAACGAGCCGGTGTCCTTACAAAATGAGGGCATGTGGCACAACGGATTGGTTTACACAGACGTCCGTGACATTGCACGATGCTGAAAGGCCAATCTTTCTTCATCTATATAAGTCAAAGGGGAAAAGTCTCCTTTAAAGAAATCCACATTGAAATACCATATTGTTTCCCATCCAATTATCTCTGGAGTCTGTATACAGACAGGGAAAAATGCTGAATGTTCATTTTAAGTGCCATCTATCATCTGCTTAATTAATCGCAAGCAAACTCCTACTAGCGTTTCAGGTGAAGAGAACATAAAAGAAATGAGATTTTTCCTGGCAAATGAAAGTACTTACAGTATTTATAAGGAATAGGACTCTTCCCCTGAAGAAACAGAACTGTTTTAACTAAAATTCATGCCTCAAGACCCTGTGAGCTTTTTAAGCAAACTTCAAGTGCTTCTTCCCCTTGTCAGGCTCAAACTAACATCCTTGCAAGCTGTTACCCCAAAACCTGGAAGGTGACCTGTTCACAAGGGTCGCATCTCAGTCCTATCCCCAAGAACCAGTAATGTTCCAGGGAACTTTAATGTTAAAACTCAATGAAAGAGTAACTGGAGGTTTTTCACTGGCGTATTCAAATAACTATGCTATTTAAATGGAGATAGGGTTTTAAAGGCAGTAAGGTATAAACAAAATGACTGTGTGAGTCAATAAAACCACCAAGTATTTCCAAAAAAGACTTAACTCTTCCTGAATGCAAATATTCTGTGAACATTTAGTATTTGCATGTTATTTTTTTTATTCAAAAATGCCCATTTGGGGTCATGAGCCCTGGGTTCCAGGGTCTGCTTGGCCAGCATCTCTGGAGAACGCTGGGTGCCCCCTGTTGTCACCTGCCTGAAATTTTCTCTTTCACACTGAGGAAATTGTCCTAGATGCTCCGTAAGGCCCCTCTAAGCCTTCAGCCTTATTCAAGGGGCATGTTCTAATACCCCAGGCCTGAAAACTGCTATCTTATTTTTAATATTAATAAAGTCTAATTAACATAATAATCTAGGAGTTAGTGGCTTGGATAATCCAATAAAGGAGCTCAGCCATAACGCATTTTATCTAGCACAAGAACGCAGGGATTGCCTTCTCTGTAGCAGGTTTAGCTTTTAATTGTGTTTTATGTAGGTTGGTATTAAACTTGTTTACCTTCTCTGAGCATACACCCATGGAGGGACGAGAGCAATGCAGTCCAAAACCTTACCAAGCTATGAGAAGGGAGCAATTTGAAATGCAAACATCTGTCATGGAAAAATCTAGTGAAGGCAGTACAGACCAGTAGGAATGGCAGCAGCAAGTTAGCGGTTACCTCTGAGGCACTCAAAACACGGCACAAAAAACATTATGATCTCATAATGGTTCTTGGCCAAGGCTAGAGATAGAGATGCATTCTTCCATCCCTCCTTCCACCCCGTGTTTACTGAGCACTTACTAGGGGATAAGCACTGGGTTATACTCCAGATATAAATTGAGACGGTAGATGCCCCAGCCTTCTCAGATCTTAAAATCTGGTGGACCAATTAGCCAATGAGGAAGAAACCATAAACTTATATATACTGACACAGACAGGAGAAATAGGGCAAGAAGCAGAGTATCAGGACCAAGAAGAAGGGAAAAGGGGACCTCTTAAGCTAGGATGGGTTGGGGGGGTGGGGGCCTCTTAGAGGCACCATCATTTAAGCTGAGGCCTTCCAGGTTAGGGGTCCAGCCATATGCAGAGGTCCCCGTGGGAGCTGAGGTTCAAAAGAAAGGATACTGCATAGGGTCCTCACGATGAAAACCCAATCTTCAAAAAGGTGGGTGAGCGTGAAAGATGAAAGATGTCAGACACGAAAGGACAAGTTGTGTATGACTGCACTTACACGTGCTACCTGGAATAGTCAAATTCTTGGATTCAGAAAGTAGAATGGTGTCACCAAGGTCGGGGGAAGAGAGGAATGAGGAGATAGTGTTTAATGGGGACCGAGTTTCAGTTTGGGATGATGAAAAATTTCTGGAGATGGATGGCGGTGATGGTTGCACAACAATGTGAATGTACGTAATGCCACTGAACCATACACTCAAAAATGATTAAAATGGTAAATTTTATGTTTCTGTGATTTAAAAGGGGGCGGGCAAGAAACTGGGCATTTCTATGCACCTGAGCCTACTCTCCTGGGGCCAGTTAATGAATCCACCTTCAGCCAGAGCATTGGTTCTGCCTCTTCACTGACTTAAAGATAGAATAAATGTCCTTCCCCCACAAAGGCTGGGTCTTATCCCACAATGCTTCCGTTCCTTCAAACCGTAGTTCACGAAACACTTCCCCCAAGGAGTTTCCTTGATGAGCACATCTTGTTTACCGAAGGAATAACATCCCCTCATTCCCAGCATGCTCTTTGGAACCCTCATGTATATTTGTCTTCCTACCCATCATCTCCCTCTCTGTCTTCACCCCTTTTCCCCAGCCCCAACTCCAGCTATACTCCAAGCACATTTTACCCTTTGGGGCAAATTTGCATTTGCAATTAGATATATTAACTTTCTTAAATTTAATTCTCTGTGTCAATCAAAGCAGAAGTATTACATTTAAACAGGTTCATTCATTCATTCATTCATACTTATTGAATGAAACATCTCTTAGGCAACAGAAATAAGGAAGGTAGGTTGAAAACCATTGACTTCCACAACTGTATTCAATGCTTCGAGTTTGATTTTCTATTACAGTTTATATTTCCAATTTTATCCAGTACAATGCTTTTTTCTAAGCCAATGACAGAATTTTCTATGAACCACAGATGTATAATAGTTATCTGTTTCTCCATTTATAGCGCTCATCATTTTAGAAGGTCAAGGCAAATGCATTAGGCCAGAGGTGTTTTTAAGGTCTCCTTTCCCGATGCAAGTAAAGATGGGCACAGCTCTCTAGGAGAAGACAAATGCCCCCCAGGGAGGCATTCCAAGCTTGATGAGAGCCCCAGGCAAGGCAGAGAGAGGGACCAGAGCTCGGGGAGGGCACCACAGCACAGCTACTGGGACACAGCTCGTGAGTCAGACCAGAGCCAATGTGGCACACGAATGCAACAGCAGGCTCCCGCGGAAAGAGAAAAGAATCACTCATTCCGCCGGACAACTGAACTTCTTTTCTATGAAGCACTCAGTGTCCGTTAAGACACAGAGCAGGTGGACTCAAAATCTGATTGGTGTTTGAAATCAAACTTCTAGAATTAAACGCAGTCACCAGACTGGTCCTTCCTTGACCTAGACAAGAGAGGTCAGCACTGCACCTTCCTGCTGAAGTTCAAAAAGAATGGGGGCTCCGAGGAAATCAGGTGCACCCCAAGCCAGCGCTCAGCAGGCAGGAGACGGAAGGAAGCCAGGTCCACAGACTTTTCCAGAGCTCCCATAGAGACGCAGGCGCAGGGGCTGAGGTTCCTGAAGAGACTCCCAGGATGCTGCCCGGACCCCATCTTCTGTCTACCTCCTCTGCAGGGCCCGGACAGGACATGTGTTTCATTCTGTCCTTCCCCAAACAGAATTGTGATCTACCAATCCCCAAAAGCCATTTACAAGAGGCTCCGAAAATGAAAGAAAGGGGGCGCCTGGGTGGCTCAGTTGGTTAAGCGACTGCCTTCGGCTCAGGTCATGATCCTGGAGTCCCGGGATCGAGTCCCGCATCGGGCTCCCTGCTCAGCAGGGGGTCTGCTTCTCCCTCTGCCCTCTTCCCTCTCGTGGTCTCTGTCTCTCATTCTCTCTCTCTCAAATAAATAAATAAAATCTTTATAAAAAAAAAAGGAAGATACATATTTAAAAAAAAAAATGAAAGAAAGGAAAGGGGGAGGGGCAGGGGGAGAGAAGGAAGGAAGAGGGATCTGACTTTGCCCTAGGAAAAGAAAAAAAGCCACAAAGCCCTTCCTTTCCTTCCCCTTTGTGCCACGGATGTGTGTCATTTATTTGGTGACAAAGCTCTGAATGTTAATTGAACACATTAAAGGCATAATAACACAATCCAGAAAATTGTTTTGCTCTATTTTTAAACTTCCAGCATGCCTGGCTACCTACAGCTGAACAAGAACAGGTAAAAGATCTCCTTGAAATAAAAACAAGGGAGCTCGAGGGGGGAAGCCGGCACCTACTCAAGAGTTCACTGGGTTCCCATGGAGAAAAGGGCAACTGCCTAGTGCCAGGCAGTTCGGTATCAATGCAAAAGTTTCTGGAGAGCTGCCAGCACTAAGGTTAAAAAGCAATATTACAAGGCCTCTATGATGACAGCCTACTGGGAGACATTTGTTGAAAATTGCTTTGCCTATCATTTAGTCAGCAAAAAAACCCCACAGTACTAGTTATGCTAGAACTCTGTTGAGTGTGCATCTATAAATGATTCAAATTGTAAGCACATAAAGCCCCCATACAGGTAGGTGTAATCACCATAAAAGCCTGGAGCCTCAGCTCTGTTCTTTTACATTGATAGGCCATATAAATTTTCACCATATGTTGCCAAATAAGAAGCATAATTATAAAGAAAGTATATTCTGAGTTTTAAATTCGCTTTCAAAAATGAAATCAGAATGACTTTATTTGGCACAAGGCAATAAACTTTTCAGCAGCCACGTCGTGAAAACCTGACATTCTAAACCGTCCAGGATCCTGCAGCTTGACTTAATGTGAGCTCTGCCTTTTCACCCGACCAGAAGCGGTGACTTACACGTGGCCGGGGGGAAATTACAAGGTTTTACTAGACTATCTCCTTAAGGCTCCAAATACCTGAAAGCATTTTTAACACGAGCTAAAGCATTTAAAGGAAAAATAAAGGCATAGTATTTCAGTGATCGGGGCTGTATGAACAAATCAGAGTTAGTTTGCAGTTAGCAGAAGGTTAGGAGTTGCCGGACTAACACCCCAATCCACGTGAATTCTTGCTTTTGCTCCTTACCATGATTTAAGGTGTAATTTCATTTCTTAGTGGTTTAGGGCTTTTTGCCTGCACTCACGTCAAATGCCCTTGCTTTGAAGGGGCACCCTCAGTCTTTGTCCCCCTGGACCAGGAATATCTATATTAATGGAAACAAATCCTCATTCCTACCACAGACCAGGAGTTTGGGTTTATAGGTTGGGTATCTTGAGGCCTCCTGCCTATGAAAGGGTCTGAGGTCGGCTGCTGCTTGTACCCTGGCCCTGGGCCCCCAAATATTAGGGGCAGGCCTGCCCAGAAGCTTCCATTCCATCCTGTCTCGGCACTATCACTAGTCTTTGCCTTTGAAAATGCCAGTGAGGTGGTTCTACCCTGAGAGCTCATACTTCCAGGGTCACCCCAGATGACATCAACATCATGGTCTGGTCAAAGGTGAATGAATCATCCAGGGCAAACACAGAGCTTGCTTTGTTTGCAGGCTGAATCCACAAAGAGTCCAACTGCAGAATGTGAGTGTCAGAAGAGGCTGCCTCATGCACGTTCGCCCAGCGGGAATCCCGTTCTCTCAAAGCTGACAGGCTCTGTCCCTCCAGCCTCAGCCTGAGCCCATCCCCTTAGGAACATGGCTCAGGAAAACACAGAAAACCACTTGAGTGTGGCTGGGCCCTCCATGGTGCTGAAGATCTAAACTGGCAGGCCAGCAAGGAATTAGAGGCACCCAAAACAAACAAGGAATAAAAGATGCTTCCCCTTCATTCCCAACCGAGCCTGGGGAAACAGAGGCAGGCCCAGGGGAAAAGTGGATTTTCTATCTACGCTTCCTTTTTAGAGGTCAGGTGAAGGCAGAAACAGCGGCTGTCTTGGAATCAAATCCATATACCCCTTTAACAGCTCCACACACAGCTCCCTCTCCCCAGCTCCCTTCCACACACACACAGCCACTTATCCCCCCACCCCCTGACATGGAGCTATTTCCTGATCAAGCTGGGAAACCATATTTGTCAGGCTAATTTTCAGAAGTTACTAAAGTGGCCTAGAAAATTGGGAGCCAAGGAGCATCAAGATTACAAAATAAAAATAGATTTTTTTTTATTATTATCCAGGCATTTTAAGAGCAATTATGTTGCTGCAGTCATAACAGACACTTGTTCAAACAGCGGGCTGAGAAAGTACAAAGGACTCCTGCCACCTCCACACCCACTCCAGGGGCTATTAGAGTTTGGGGAGGGGAAGGAAACAGGAAGGATTTTTAAGACTTTGAGATTTTTTTTTTTTTTTGAGTTGATTCTTAAAAATCTATTAACATATTCTTTACCATTCAAAGGAAAATAAAACCAAACACACTTCAGGGAGATGAAGTGACAAAAACTACATGTGAGGACTCAAAGATAAAGGGTTTCATCAAGGCCCAACTTCACAGAAATGTCACCAATCCCTCCTCATTAATCATATCTGGTTTGTATTTTCTGATGTGGCCAGCAGAGGACTGGTCTCCCGAGAGACACAAATCCTGCTTTTGTTGGGAAAATTTTGTGCTCTGCTACCTGAGAAGACAGGCAAAGGGGTGCGGACAGTCTCTAAGCCAACCCGGGTGGGGTACTCTTGAATTTGGACCTGCTTCCAGATGGTCCTTCCCCTCCCCCACTCCATTCATCTGTCTCAGTCTTGTCCCAAAGCCAACCAGAGTCAACAATCTATAAAAAGCTAGCTCGTTATAAAGCCTCAAATGAACAGCCTTAGAACAGCCAGTGAGTTACTAATAATTTGCTCTCCCTCAACCTGCTGTATATGCAAAAAGTGCTTTCTAAATATTCCCATGAATTTGTTTTACTACTTACAAGTTGGGTCTGTTAGGTAAATCAATGTTGCCAAAGTTGACTGATAAATGAGAATAGAATACCTAAAAATAACCACATGAATTCTTTCCCACCAGAAAGGCAAGAAAACAGAGCTATTTCCAATGAATGCTTCATGACCCAGCTCACCCTTCCAGGTCAACTTTAAACTACCCCTCTCTGTGGATGAACCTGGTAGGCACTCTGTTCTCTAATTCATCTTGAGGAAATCGAAAGGGAGTTTGAAAGGTTAATTAAAATTTCTGGTATAGCTCTGTGAATACCTAACTAAGTACACAATATTTAGTTGGATCAAGGACTGGAGTTCTGAATAATGAAGTATTCTGGTTGATACAGAATTACCTTATATCCACGGATTACCAATGCTCAATAGTTAGAATAGAAACAAAACCACAGAGGAACTCTCTTTCCTTCCTTCCTTCCTTCCTTCCTTCCTTCCTTCCTTTCCTTTCCTTTTCTTTTTCCTTCTTTCTTTCTTTCTTTTCTTTCTTTCTTTCTTTCTTCCTTTCTCTCTCTTCCTTCCTTCCTTCCTTCCTTCCTTCCTTCCCTCCTTTCTTTCTTCCTGTCTTTCTTTGAAGATCAATCCATAGCCTACTGACTCATACATAGGAGGGCATCAATAATTATTTGTGGGACACCTGAGTGGCTCAGTCAGTTAAGTGTCTGTCTTTGGCTCAGGTCCACGATCCCAGGTCCTAGATTGCTCCCTGCTCAGCAGGAAGTCTGTTTCTCCCTCTCCTTCTGCCCCCTCCCCACACACTCGTGAACTCTCTCTGTCAAGTAAATAAATAAAATCGTTAAAAAAAACAATTGTTTTCTACATGACCGAATTAAGAATATATCTGAGCATTTAGGAGCACCTCTGAGCCAGGGTAGTCTCATTTCCTCACCCCATCAATATCTTCATCTTAATTCCCTAACCAGCCTGAGAACCATTTCTGAAACTTCTAATTCATTATGGCTTCTGACCAAATACCTGCTATGGGTCAGCAAATACTTCTGTAAGGGGCCAGATAGTAAATGTTTCCAGTTTGCAGTTCACACAGTCTTTGTGGAAACCATTCAACGTTGCCACTGCGGTACAAAGGCAGCCATAAACAATATTTAAATGAATGGGTGTGGCTGTGTTCCAATATAACTTTATTTACAAAAATAGGCGGCCAGTCATAGTTTGTCAACTCCTGGAATGAACTAATATTTTCTTTTCCTTCATGGCCAAGTTTAGAAAACAACTCCCCCATGGAGCCTTCTTTAGTGTATTCTGAAAGAACTCTTTCTTACTTTAAATTGCCCTATTGATTGTGTTCTATCTTTTTTTCTTCTACTTTCACAGTCAAACTGAGATATATGGGATGCCAGGCATACTGCTAATTTTCTACTGTCCAAATTGACAGCCTTTAAACAGGTGCTTAGCATGCTTGCAGAGAGCAGACTGACTGCTATGTGAGGGGCCCATCAGTGAGGCACTCAGATTCCTCTCCCTGGTTCCCAGCAATTCAGCTCAGACCCCAACTTGCAAACTCTATTCAGGGAAACCTAGGTCTCACAAAAAAAGAGGGTTCCTTGGGGTTCCAGTTCTTATCCCCAACTACTAATCAAACAATTTCCCCCATACATATCCCATACTCTTTTCCAAAGAGTCTGTACAGTCTTTTCTAAGCCATGTTTGATGATATTTAGCAACCCCTCCCCATAGATTGGTTGGTCCACCGTCATTCATATACAGACCATTTTCAGTCTTGTAGTATTATTCTTATACTTGTCTTATCTTCCTCACAGAACTGTAAACTCCTAGATCAGTGTTTGATTTTTTTTTAAATACAGCACACCCACTTTGTGCCTCTCACAGTGCCTGGCACATAACAGATCCTCCATAACGTTAAATGGATGAATGAATATGTAATCATCTTGCCCCAGTAGCCTTCCTTCCCTTAGTATTTTTAATCTAATAGTAAAGGCCTCCCTATCTGTATGATTTTCTTATTTTTGCTGTAACAAATTACCACACTTAACTAGTTTAAAACAATACAAATTTATTATCTTATAGTTTTAGAGCTCAGAAGTCCTAAAATCAAAATGTCAGCAGGGCTGTGTTCCTTCTAGATTTTCTAGGAGAGAATCCTTTTCCAGCTTCTAGAGGCCACCTGCATTCCTTGGTTTGTGACCCTTGGCTGGATCTTCAAGGCCAGCAGCATAGCATCTTCAAAGTTTACTCTCTTTCTCCCTGCATCATCTTCTGTCAATGTGTCTACTTCTCTCTCTTTGACTTCTCCTTAAAAGGACCTCTGTGTTTGCATGGAGCCCACCCAGGTGATTCAGGATAATCTCTCCAAATCAAGATCCTTAATTAACTCACATCTGCAAAATCCTTCTTCCCATGCAACAGAACATATTCGCAAGTTTCAAGGATTAAGATGCATACACCTTTGGTGGGTCCTTATTCTGCCTACTACACTTATTTTTAAAGGCTAACAAAATGGGGGTGGGTTGGAGACAAAGAAACAGGCATTACAGTTTCTGAAGAAGAAGTACACTCCAGCTGAGCCAATCCCCACTGGGGATCCCCACCAGACCACAAGAAAGGGCAGGGAAGAGCACACTTAGAAACATTCCAATAAGGCTTCAAAAATCTCCTCCAAAATTCAGATTAGCTTTTCAGAAATTCACATATCACTACTTCAAACAAGAAGCAGATGACAGAAATTACAGTCTTGAGCTGTTCCAAAAACCAAGGCAGTCTCAGGATGACTAACACTTCATTCAGAGTGCATTTAAACACACGTGCTATCCTCGGCTAACTATGTCACGGGGAATGCAGTGATTGAGGAGAGGCTTAAATGCTAATTAAGAGGGAAAGATATACGTTGGGGGCAAGACAAAGGTAAAACAGTTTTGAGTATCAAAGCAGAAGTGATTGGAATTCACCATTTCACAGAATAATACACTGTACAGAATGAGTCCTCAAGATGATGTCAACCCCCCTCATTGTACAGATGAGAAAATTCAAGCTTCAAAACTGACTTTCCCAATATCACATAGTAAATAGGTATGGTGCCCAAAAAAGTCCCCATGCCCTCTGAATGCCAGTCCACTCTGACATGAATTTTCTACTTTGTATCTGTACTTCTTTCAGATGTTAGAACAACCACTCTTTAGTGGCTATGGGAAACATAAGAAAAGACAGGATTTAATATACTGTTGACCCACTCAAACACATAAGCTGTGACCATATAACCAGGGCCCTCCTTAAACAGAACAGAATGCTGACATATACCTTCAGAGTGGCCACATATGTAATCATTTTTCTAAATTCTATAGCAAGTCCCTTTTCAGGGTTGCCTTCACTGTAAGGCTGTACATCATCCACCCGTCCATCCACAAATTCATTCAAACATCTATCAAATACCTACTCTGTTCCAGGTGCCGGTGATAAAAGAAGACTAAGATGGGTCCCACCCACAAGAAGCTTGTAGGCTGGTGGGGGGAGCAAGAAAACCATTCTGTTCACCCCAACACCACATGCTATTTCCACGCCAGATTGGCAGCACCACGCCTGATGATTTGCTTGCTTTATTTAGCCAAAGGGACTCTGAATGACCTTTAGCTTTTTCTGAAAGCCAGATTCATCCTCATATAACTAAGGCATGCACCAGGAGAGGATATTAGAAGACCTGTACTTTACACCATCTTGTTTTCCTCAAGTAAGAACACAGCTCTATTTATTTGCAAAAAAAGAAAAGAAAAGAAGAAGTTGGAGCAAGGACAATAACTCCCTTTGGTAAAGAGTGTAATAAATGTCTTGTACATCTGTTCATAGGTACTAAATCTGAGCCACACAGAACTAGGGTACACAGGAAGCTAGAGCAGTTAGGCTAGCATATCAAAGCCTATTTCTCTTAATAAAAAATCAACCGTGTGTACATTATTTACCCCAAAAAAGAAAAACCAAGTTCAAATTGTGCGTATGTGTGCATGTGTGAGAGAGAGAGAGTAAAGCTGGTGGATGGTACCAGTGCAGACTAATAAAGAAACAGGTACAAAACAGGTCCACAAGAACTAAAAAAGACAACTGGTCGAGGCTGAGAACCAGAGGAGAGAGTCAAGAGGGGGCAGTAAGGGATTCGTCAGGAACCAAATCCACAAGGTGATCAAGCCCAAAGCCAAACTGTGGGGCCCAGATAAAATCTAAAGGGGTGATCGAGATGTACTAGAGTGACCAGGGGGGAAAAAAACAACAAATCCAGGTTTTGGGGGGGCAGAGAGGAAAGGAGCAGCACCCATCAGAGCTACAATTCTTCTGAGCATGAGCCCTTCCTGCATCATCCATTCGAGTGTGGATAGCATCAGTTTCCTCAACGGTCATCCCCAGGAGACTCTAGTCTTCACTCTGTGGCTATCCAAGCCCGCTGCACAGCTCTGTGTCTGCATGGGTTTCCTTCCCCTCCAGGGCAGACTAACACCCCAAGCTCCTTGGGAAAATTTCCAGCTCCACTTTTGTAAGGCTTAAAACTCTATTTTTTGAATGCATTTCAAAATAAATTGCAAAGATACCAAGGACCATCTTTTTAAAATAACAACACAGCTTCTGTGATACGGTAAAAATAAACCCGACCTAGAGGACCACAAAGCCTGAGTTTGAGCCCTAACTCTTCCAAATGTGCGATTTGGGGCAAGTTAATAAATCTTCTGGGTACTGACTTCATCAACCAGAGATGGAGACAACAATTTGGATCTCATAGGGTTCATTAATTTAAAAAATACTTACTGAGGACTTAACAATGGGCCTGGCACTATGCTTGACCCAGGGATGGAGGGCTGCATAACACAGCAAGACCCTTGCTCTCATGTAGTTTACATTCTAGCTGGAGAGACAGGCAAGAAATAAGTAAGAAGAAGAAGAAAAAAAGAACAAAGTAATTTCAGGCAGCACTGAGTGCTGTATTCATTTCCTAGGGCCGCTGCAACAAATTACCACAAACTTAGTGGCTTAGAATAACGAAAATGTATTTTCTCACCGTTCTGGAGTCCAGAAGGCCAAAATTAAGGTGTCAGTAGGCCCGTGCTCCCTCTGAGGGCTCTAGGAAAGAAGCCTTCCTTGCCTCTTCCGGGTTCAAGTGGCTCCAGGGGTTCCCTGGCGATGCCAGGAATGTTCCAATTGCTGCCCCTCGCTTTATGTGCCCTTCTCTGTGTCCTCTCTTCCTATAAGGACGAGTAGTCATTGAATTTAGGACCCACCCTAAATCCAGGATCATTTTATCTCAAGGTCCTTAGCTAACCCTGGTTCCAAATGAGGTCACATTCTGCAGTTCCAGGTAGACATGAATTTCGGGGGCACACTATTCAACCCACTACCCATTTTGTATAAGTACTATAAAGAAATTAATTGAGGAAATGGGGGGCAGTGTCTGAGGGTAAATCTTCAGTGAGGGTGGTCAGGAAAGGCATTTCTGAGAGGCGATTGTAGAACAAAGAGTAGCAGCTACAGGAGGAATATTCTGGGGGTGCTGAGGCAAAAGTGAGCTCAGATGATGGGCCCAAGAACCCAGATGGAGGCCTGAGGAGGTGACTGAGCAAGGTGAGGGGAAATACTGAGAGAGGGGAGACCAGCGGAGTGCTGGGACCACATCACAAGAGCTGACGTGAGAACTGAACGTTGTAAAGGATCTCAAGAACTAATATGCATCACTCCTTCTCCAAAAGGCTCAAGAGCTGAACTTATAATCCACCTACCAAAGAGAGTGGGTGGTCCAAGCTCAGGCAGCCCCACACAGCAGCAGGCCTCTATTCCAAGAGCGCATTAATTTATAGGCCTCTCTCCTACTCCCCCCTCCCAATGCAGGTGATTTCCTGATGCAGGATATTAACTTTCAGCTGCTGGAAGTCCCTAACCTCCACACAGGCCTAAAAGGTTTCATCAGGTTTGAATAAGCCTCAGATAAGGAGCTGAACTTTTGCAGGTTTATGAGAACAGCACCTCCAATCCTTCAGAGATTCGCTCATCATGAACGTTAATCCATCTCAAATAAAACCTGTGCATACAGTCGTGGTCTCCCACCAAGGCTGTTTAGCAAGGAAAAAGAACAGCTTTGTCTGTTCTGCAAAAGCCTCCTCTGTTTACACTGTGCCCATGGATTTAATTTCTGAGATTTACATTTTAATTCTTTAAGATAGTCAGGAGATAAATGGATAGAGAGGCCTATGGTAAGGCCTGGCTCTTTCCTGGAAAATCTACTTGCCTTACTTTCCTCTCTTTCTCTCTCTCTCTCTCTCTCGACCTGTTTCTTTATCTTGCCGAAGTTAATCTGATTTCCTTCTCTACTCTCCTTGGGATTTCCTCCCCTCTTCCAGCCCCTTACTCTCTTCTCTGCCCCATTAAGGTTCTCTCCCCAGTTGGTCCCCTAGGTTGTTTGGTCATCTGTCATGATTGAATAGTGTCCCACCAAAATGCATGTCTACCCTGAACTTTATCAAGTGAACTTCTTTGGAAATAGGGTCTTTGCAGATGTCATTAAGTTAAGGTGAGGTCGTATTGGATTAGGGTGGGCCCTAAATCCAATGGCTGGGTGTCCTCATAAGATAAGGAGAGTACACAGAGCGACACACAGAGAAGCAGCCATATGACCTTGAAGGGAGGGATTAGAGTAACACAGCTACAAGGGAAAAAGCCAAGGATTGCTGGGGCCTCCAGAAGCTGCAAGAAGCAAGGAAGGATCGTCTCCTAAAGTCTTCAGAGAGAAAAAGGCCCCGCTGATACCTTGACTTCAGACTCCTCGCCTCCAAAACCAAGAGAGAACAGATTTCTATTGTGTTAAGCCACCAAGTTTGTGGCAATTTGCTACAGCCTCCCCCAGGAAACTAGGAGAGTGTCTGGAGGCTATTCTCCACCCATCTCTCACCTAGAGCCCTACAGCCGGACCCCAGGCCCTGCCTCCTCCTCTGCAGTGGTCCAACCCCTGACTGGCCTCTGCATTTTTGACTAATGAGGCCACATGTTCCCTATTTATAGGAAGGTTCCCAACTGGGGTCTCTCTTTTTTTCTCTCTCAACATTTTATTATGAAGTTTTCAAACATACAACAAAGTTGAAAGAATTTACAATGAAAACCCATATACCTACCACTGACAGGAACTTGATTAACATTGTTCTCTACTTGCTTTATCACAGATTTACCCATCTCTCCATCCTTCTATTTATCCATCAATACATCTTTTTGTTTTTTTAGATGCATTTCAAAATAAATTGCAGACATCAGGGCATTTGCCTCCGAATACGTCATTAACTGGAGTTTAATATTTGCTTTCAGTCTTCTCCTTTTAAAGTAAAATTGACATACAGCAAAATGTACAAATTTTATGCATACATTCTCTGAGTTTGCGCAAATGCACACATTTGCAGAGGCCAAACCCCCATCAAGAGAGAGTCTTACCATCAGTCCAGGGAGTTCCTTCCTGAGTCTTCCAAGTCAGCCTTCATTCCCATTCCCCCAGAGGCAACCAATGTTCTGAATTTTGTCCATCACAGATTACTTTTAAGAATTACATGTAAATGGAATCATACACAGTGTCCTCTTTTGTGAAAGGCTTCTTTCATTCAGCCCAACATTCCTGAGATTCATCCATGTTGTGTGCATCAACATTTAGCTCCTTTCTAATTTGAGTGGTATTCCATTCTGTGGGTATACTAACTGCCCTTTTTCCTACTGATGAGTACCTGGGCTCTCTTCAGTATTTGGCTATAAGAATAAAGCTGCAGCAAAGACTGGGGTGCATGAGCCTTCTTGTTGGACACCTGCTTTCATTTCTCTGTGGTTTGGCTGGGCCCTCTTGCATGACAATGGCACTGTATATCCTGATCCACTGGCAAGCCCAACACAGTCCTCTGGTCCCTCCAGGATGTATGATGTGGTCATTGAGAATTGAGACCAAGTCCAATTGCCTGTGTCTGAACTCAGACTCAGTCCTTCTCTAGCTGGAAGACCTTCTACTAAGTAAAATTACTTAAGCTTTCTGAATCTATTTTAGCATCTGAAAAATGAGGATTAAAAATGGCTATAAATGAGTGTGTGAACCTTGCAGGATTATTCTGGAGAAGAAGTGAGTTCATGTATGTGACTGGCACAAGGTAAGTAAGGAGAGGCCATCTTTATCCTCTGCTGCCCAATACCCAGCCCAGATAGTTAGATCATGTGCCCAGTGCCTGCTATTTCTCTGCTCAAAAACCTACAACGGTTTTCTTGGGCTTCCTAGAACAAGTCTCAACTTTGATGCCTACATTTTAAAACCGTTGCTCAAGCTACCTAAAATACCAAGCCAGTTTTTTATGGACTGGAATTTTATCAACTCAGGGACATAACATTCACTGTGCTGATCAGGAATGGTCATTGCTGGTGGGTCACCCTCGAGTAGCAAAAGAAATGATAAAATGAGTAATAAAAAATGGGAAAAGTCAGTAACTAATACTATCCATTTGGTAGACAAAATCTTTCCAATCATACAGGAGTGCTGGGGAGTACAAGAAAACAAAGAGGGTTTTGGCAATCAACAGATTGTGAAGTTTCCATAACTGGCCCCACCCAATCCCAACCCAGACCTGTCAATTTCACCCCACCTCAACATTAAACACAACACCATGCTTGTCTTTGTCTCCACCTCCATCCACACTGTCCTTCCGGATCCCACCTGCCCATACACCTGCCCTGGTCCTGCCCACTCAGATCTTCTTCTTCCTTCAAAACTATCTCCAGCTCCATTCTTTCAGCTGCTTCCCCTTTCCCAGGGACCCCTGTCCTCCGTGACTTCCTCCTGCACTGGGAAAGGACATCACCCACTGCTCTACAGACTGACTGGCCTTGGGTCTCCAGTGAAATTGTCAGCTCTTAAAAGGTAGGACAATGTCTACTACATATCCCATGCTTCTGCTCATACCTTGCACAAACTTGAGGACATAAATATTTGCTGACTCATCCTAAGTCCACATACTCTCCCCTCAAAAAAACAATAGTGGTGAAAGAACAGAAGAGAAAAAGCTTTTGGGGCACCTAGGTGGCACAGTTGGTTAAGTGTCCAACTCTTGGTTTCGGCTCAGGTCGTCATCTTAGAGTTGTGGGATCCAGCCCCGCATTGGACTCTACACTCAGCACAGAGTGTGCTTGAGTTTCTCTCACCCTCTCCCTCCATCCCACCCCCCCACAAATAAATAAATAAAACCTTAAAAAAAAAGAAAAGAAAAAGCTTTTTGGCTTTGACTTGGCTTGGCTGTCAACATGACCATCCATGATACTGTGAGAATTCTGTCTGAACTTTATTAAAAAACCTAGACTGTCACACATAAAAGAAGTGTGTACATATGCACACACATGTGCACACACACACACACACCCCAACCATACACAAAATGCCAATTCCTCTGAGCCTTGTTATTTCATTCCATCTTCTTTTGTCAAACATCTATTGAGCACTTACTGTGTGCTAGGGATTTAAAATAAAAGACTTGCTCCTTTCTCTCTAGGAGCTCAATCTAGTGTGGGAAGACAGATCCTAAACAGATCATTACAACAGAAGGAGTGCTGACAGAGGCATGAGGGGACAATGGGAAGTTCCAGAGTGGAAGGCAGAATTCCCCACCCAAAGGGGTGGGTGTGATTTGGGATAACCCAGCAGAGAGGATTTAGGCTGAATTTTGAAGAGTAAGCAGAAGCAGGGGCATATCTAGGAGGGGAAGTAGGTGGCACCTTCTCAATGATTTCTAGGGAAATGTCACAATGGTTGTGAATATTGTGTTAACAAGACAGTAAGGGGACCACGTGAAAAGGAGAGTCTGCTCCTCACACATACATTGGAAGCATCAACGTCAGGCAGAACACCCACAGCACCTACCCTTGGGCCAGCCACCATGGTGGCAGAACCTGGGTAGTTTTCTGAAGTAGGGAGCAGAACAAGACAAGGCTTGCTGAAAAGAGGAGAGAGCATTCCAAATTGGACAATCAATAGATTCAAAGGCACAGAGGTGCAGATGTGCATTTTGAACATTAGGAATCAATCCGGTAGAGCTTTATGGGGATGAATGGGGCAAGAGGGGGGAGGGGTGCCAGAAATGAGAGTGGGCATGGCTCAAGGAGGTCTGGCCTGGTGTTCCCTAGAAGAAAGCTGCTTGTCAAATTAGTGCCCACATCCAGCCATCAGCCTAGGAACATGTCACCGAATCCACTGTCAAGTATAAAGAACATATTTCTATCATATCACAAATTGCTTCCCAAAAGATTGCTTCAGCTATGAACAAAATATATGCATAAGTCAACTACAACTGTCTGTATGTTCCATGGCTTCCAGCAAGCCAGGTTCCAAAAACAACTGGAATGAAGCTCTCTGACGTCATGGGGTTCTAGAGCCCCCACTCCCTGACTGCTGGGCTAGAGGGGACCAGGTGCACCAGAGGTAGCTGAGGGCACTCGCCAATGGTCACCAGCTATCTCCACAGGCACCCCCATCGGCCGGCTGCTGAAGGTAGCTGTCACAGGCAAGCCTCCAAGTTAGAACATTTCCTTTGGCTGGAGGGGACAGTGCCCTAGCCCGGACATCTGGGAAGGGGCATCAGAGAGATGAAGCTAGGGGAAATTGGCAGGTGGGTGCAACCCAAACATATAAACAGGCTCAACCTCTCATGTACCCTCCTGTCCAAGCAGAAAACACAGCCTCAAATCTCTCCCTAGGACAAGCTCAGCAATGTAAAGGATTGGTCTATCTTGGAACCCAACAGTCAGCAAGCAATCTAAGGAAGGTGCAGGGGAGTTTAAGCACTCAACAGCTGGAATATTATAAACAGACCAGTTGTTTCATCCCTGGTCTGCCCAGGCTATGGGAGAAAGTGTAAATGTCTTAGCTCAGAAGCAAGGTACTATTCAACAGCTTCTGCTCTAGAAAAGACAAACCCACTCAGAAGCTTGCAGAACTAGAACTAGCTGAGAAGTCATGACAGCAAGCCTCAGTTTGGTGTAGAAGCAGAGAGGCATAATGATAGATTGAATGTTTGTGTCCCTTTCCCAAATTCATATGTTGAAATCCTAAACCCAATGTGATGGGATTAGGAGGTGGGACCTTTGGGAGATGGTTAGATCATGAGAATAGAGCGCTCATGAATGGGGTTAGTACTCTTATTAAAGGGGCTCTGGAGACCTCCTTCCCCACTTCCACTATGTGAGGACATGAGAAGATGATGGCAATCTATGACCAGGAAGTGGGTTCTCAGCAAACAGAATCTGCCAGCATCTTGATCTAGGACTTGTAGCCTCCAGAAGCATGAGAAATAATGTTTGTTGCTCAGCCCCCACAGTTTATGGTACTTTGTTATAGCAGCCCAAACTAAGACATATACTCAATAATCTCACCCCTCTGCAACTAGGCCATCATGTTGGGCCTTGAGAAGGGTCAAGGATTTGTGACTATGTCACCCCAGGGGTATTCGAAAGCCTGTGGACAGCATGTTACTGGGAAAAAATCAGGACAGCTTATTGCAGGACCAGAAGCCAAACTACCTGAGTTCAAAATCCTAGCTCAGGTGTCTTACCTTGGGAGTGGGAATGCACAGATAAACAAAGGGAGGAGGCCAGGATGATTCATGTGGTAATGGACTAGAATTAGAGACTTAGTAAGAACTCAGGCTTAACACAGATACACCTGTTTACATATAGAAATAGGTATGCATATATATGTGGGTTAGTATGCACACATATTTCTTTGCTCTGTCAGCTGAGAGGTCCTAAGAAAATGACACTACAGTAGCAATGAGCACACCTAGCTCCCATATCTTGGTTTCTAATATCACTCCATCATCTTAAAGAAATGGCTGAATCTAGGACAAGGGTAGGAAATATACAAGGTGAGCCTGGTGCATTTTTTTTAAATTTTATTTTATTATGTTATGTTAGTCACCATACAATATATCATTAGTTTTTGATGTGGTGATCCACGATTCATTGTTTACATATAATACCTAGTGCTCCATGCAGTACATGCCTTCCTTAATACCCATCACCGGGCTAACCCATCCTCCCACCCCCCTCCCCTCTAAAACCTTCAGTTTGTTTCTCAGAGTCCATAGTCTCTCATGGTTCATCTCATCTTATAGTATCAGAAAATACTGCACAAATGCTCAACCAAAAATTGACAGGGATATGTCAAAGGTGCACCAGAAGCCAACTGAAAAGGCTCCCAGTGCCCAAAGCAAGAAATTAAATAAAGCTGTACTGCATTATAACTCAAGGTAGAAAATAAATATGCATGACTCCATATCAATCTAAATAAATGATTAAATAAATTAATAAATGAGGGCTAAGAGCCAAATCTCCCATGCAAAAGAATAATTTATGTAGCTACTCTCCCCTCGATGAGATGGAGCCTAATTCCTCACTCCTTAAGAGTGGGTTATGCATAAATTTCCTTCTAGAGTACACTATGAGGAAAAGTAACCTCACAGAGGAGAAACTTGACAAACACTACTTCAGCCAAGTGATAAAGATCAACATCAATAGTCATAGATCATGTTGATAGTAGGTCCCTTTTATATGATGGGATGCAAATGGCACTTTACCTCTGTGATCTTCCCCAAATCCATAACCTCAGTCTAATCATGAGAAAAACATCAGACACATTCCAAGAGAGGGGCATCCTACGATATATTCCTCAAAACACCAGTACTCCTCAAAGCTGTCAAGGTCATCAGAAACAAGGGAAGTCTTAGAAACTGTCACAGCCAAGATGAGCCTAAGGAGACATGACAACCAAATGTAATGTGGTCTCCTGGATGGCATCCCAGAATAAAGAAAGGACATTCAGTAAAAACTAAGGGAATCTGAAGAAGCTATGGATTTCAGTGAATAATAATGGATCAATATTGGGTCATTAGTTGCAACAAATGTACCATACTAATGTAAGCCATTAAAAATAGGGGAAACAGAGTGTGGGGTATATGGGAGTTCTCTGAACTATCTTCACAATGTTTCTGAAAGCCTAAAACTGTTCTGTAGAATAAAGCCTCTCAATTAAAAAAAAAAAAAAAAAAGATGGCGGAGGAGTAGGAGACCTGGATTTCATCTGGTCCCAGGAATTCAGCTGGATGGGAATCAAACCATTCTGAATACCTACAAACCCAACAGGAGATCGAAGAAAAGAATAGCAACAACTCTCTCATCAGAAAAGCGACCACTTTCTGGAAGGTAGGACGTGCGGAGAAGTGAATCCGAGGCGATATTCGGGAGGATAGACGGCTGCTTCTGGCAAGTGATAGAGCCACGGAGCACAAAATCAGAACTTTTAAAAGTCTGCTCCGCTGAGGGACGTCACTCCAGTGGCTAAGTGGGGGGTGCAACCCTCGCGGGACAGTGTGCTCTCAGGAACCTCGGGGTCACAGAAAGACTGGGGGGCCTGAGTGCAGCAGAGCTCCCAGGTAACGGAGCAGGGAAGCCGGATGCAGAGATGGAGCCCAGGCGCAGGCTCGCAGCTGGGGGTGGCCATAGACCATGATCCGCGGCACAGTCGGGCCCCTGCTCCTCCAGCAGGGACCCAACAAGCGGCAGAGCCGGGGAGACTCCCCTTCCTCCCCCAGGAGGAGCGGCACAGGAGCGCACTGCAGGGATCTGCGGGGTTTGGAGACTCCAAACGGGGTCGGGTGCCAGAGATAGAAACGCGCGGTCACAGGCCGGGTTAGCACGGAGTGTGGCCGGAGACCGGGGAGACGGGAGCGACTGACTGCTTTTCTCTGGGGGCTCACTGAGGAGCGGGGCCGAGTTCTCGGCTCCTCCGGGACAGAGATTGGGAGGCTGCCATTTTCACTCTTCTCCTCCAAAGCTGACCAAAGCTTGCAGGGAACAAAAGCTCCCGAGAGCAAACCCGAGCAGATTATTTAGCCCGGACCGGGCAAGGGCGGGGCAATTCCGCCTCCAGCAAAGACATTTGGAAACCACGGCAACAGGCCCCTCCCCAGAAGATCAGCGAGAACAGCCAGCCAAGACCAAGTTTACCGATCAATGAGAACGGCAGAACTCCAGCGCTAGGGGAATACTGCACATAGAATTCATGGCTTTTTTACCATGATTCTTTAGTCGTTCAAAGTTAATTTTTTTTTAACTGTCTTTTTTTCTTTTTTTTTTTTTTTTAATTTTTCTTTTTCCATTTTTCAACCAACATCTTATCAATCCCTTTTTTAAAAAACATTTTCATTTTTAGAGTCATATTCTATCCCTTCATAGTAGTTACCTGTATTTTTGGCATATATATATAAGTTGTTCTCTCTTTAAAATTTTGAGATACAGTTTCTTCTAACAGATCAAAATATACCCTAAATCTCTAGTGTATGGCTTTGTTCTAGTCTCCTGCCTGATCACATTCTCTCCCTTTTTTTTTTCTTTTTTTTTTTTTTAATCCTCTTCTGTCTTTTTTCAAACAACTTCTTATCAATTCCTTTTATAAAATTTTTTATAATTTTCATCTTTACAGTCATATTCCATCCCTTCATCATATCAACCCTTATTTTTGTATATATATAAGTTTTTCTTTCTTTAAAATTTTGAGAGGCACTTTCTTCTAACAGACCAAAATACACCCAAAATCTAGTGTGTGGCACTGATCTATGCACCAGCCTGATCATATTTGATCATATTCTGTTTTTTTTTTGTTTTGTTCTGTTTTTGTTTGTTTTTATCTTTTTCTTTTTTCTTTCTTTCCCTTTCTTTTCACCCGGCTTCAGGTCTTTTCTGATTTGTTTAGAGTATATTTTCTGGGGACGTTATTACCCTGTTAGCATTTGGTTCTCTCATTCATCTATTCTCCTCTGGACAAAATGACAAGATGGAAAAAATCACCTCAACAAAAAGAACAAGAGGTATTACCTACTGCCAGGGACCTACTCAATACGGACATTAGTACAATGTCGGATCTACAGTTCAGAATCATGACTTTAAAGATACTAGCTGGGCTTGAAAAAAGCATGGAAGTTATTAGAGAAATCCTTTCTGTAGAAATAAAAGAACTAAAATCTAACCAAGTCGAAATCAAAAAGGCTATTAATGAGGTGCAATCAAAAATGGGGGCACTAACTGCTAGGATAAATGAGGCAGAAGAGAGAATCAGTGATATAGAAGACCAAATGATGGAAAATAAAGAAGCTGAGAAAGAGAGAGATAAACAACTACTGGATCACGAGGGCAGAATTCAAGAGATAAGCGATACCATAAGACGAAACAACATTAGAATAATTGGGATCCCAGAAGAAGAAGAAAGAGAGAGAGGGCCAGAAGGTATAATGGAGCAAATTATAGCAGAGAACTTCCCTAATTTGGGGAAGGAAACAGGCATCAAAATCCAGGAGGCACAGAGAACCCCTCTCAAAATCAATAAAAATAGGTCAACACCCTGACATCTAATAATAAAACTTACGAGTCTCAGAGACAAAGAGAAAATCCTGAAAGCAGCTCGGGAGAAGAGATATGTAACCTACAATGGTAGAAACATTAGATTGGCAACAAACCTATCCACAGAGACCTGGCAGGCCAGAAAGGACTGGCAGGATATATTCAGAGCACTAAATGAGAAAAATATGCAGCCAAGAATACTATATCCAGCTAGGCTGTCATTGAAAACAGAAGGAGAGATAAAAAGCTTCCAGGACAAACAAAAACTAAAGGAATCTGCAAACACGAAACCAGCCCTACAAGAAATATTGAAAGCGGTCCTCTAAGCAAAGAGAGAGCCTAAAAACAACATAGACCAGAAAGGAACACAGACAATATACAGTAACAGTCACCTTACAGGCAATACAATGGCACTAAATTCCTATCTTTCAATAGTTACCCTGAATGTAAATGGGCTAAATGCCCCAATCAAAAGACACAGGCTATCAGATTGGATTAAAAAACAAGACCCATCGATATGCTGTCTGCAAGAGACTCATTTTAGACCCAAAGACACCCCCAGATTGAAAGTGAGGGGGTGGAAAACCATTTACCATGCTAATGGACATCAAAAGAAAACTGGGGTGGCAATCCTTATATCAGACAAATTAGATTTTAAACCAAAGACTGTAATAAGAGATAAGGAAGGGGCGCCTGGGTGGCTCAGTCGCTTGAGCGACTGCCTTCGGCTCAGGTCATGATCCCAGGGTCCTGGGATCGAGTCCCACATCGGGCTCCCTGCTCTGCGGGGAGCCTGCTTCTCCCTCTCCCACTCCCCCTGCTTGTGTTCCCTCTCTCGCTGTGTCTCTCTCTGTCAAATAAATAGATAAAATCTTTAAAAAAAAAGAGAGAGATAAGGAAGGACACTATATCTTACTTAAAGGGTCTATCCAACAAGAAGATCTAACAATTGTAAATATCTATGCCCCTAACATGGGAGCGGCCAATTATATAAAGCAATTAATAACAAAAGCAAAGAAACACATCAACAACAATACAATAATAGTGGGGGACTTTAACACCCCCCTCAGTGAAATGGACAGATCATCTAAGCAAAAGATCAACAAGGAAATAAAGACTTTTAATGACACACTGGAACAAATGGACTTCACAGACATATTCAGAACATTCCATCCCAAAGCAATGGAATACACATTCTTCTCTAGTGCCCATGGAACATTCTCCAGAATAGATCACATCCTAGGTCACAAATCAGGTCTCAACTGGTACCAAAATATTGGGATCATTCCCTGCCTATTTTCAGACCAAAATGCTTTGAAACTAGAAATCAATCACAAGAGGAAAGTCAGAAAGAACTCAAATACATGGAGGCTAAAGAGCATCCTACTAAAGAATGAATGGGTCAACCAGGAAATTAAAGAACAATTAAAAAAATTCATGGAAACCAAAGAAAATGAAAACACAACTGTTCAAAATCTTTGGGATACAGCAAAGGCAGTCCTAAGAGGAAAGTATGTAGCAATACAAGCCTTTCTCAAGAAACAAGAAAGGTCTCAAGTACACAACCTAACCCTACACTTTCTAAAGGAGCTGGAGAAAGAATAGCAAATAAAGCCTAAACCCAGCAGGAGAAGAGAAATAATAAAGATCAGAGCAGAAATCAATGAAATAGAAACCAAAAAAACAGTAGAACAGATCAACGAAACTAGGAGCTGGTTCTTTGAAAGAATTAACAAGATTGATAAACCCCTGGCCAGACTTATCAAAAAGAAAAGAGAAATGACCCAAATCAACAAAATCATGAATGAAAGAGGACAGATCCCAACCAACACCAAAGAAAGACAAACAATTATAAAAACATATTATGAGCAACTCTATGCCAACAAATTAGATAACCTGGAAGAAATGGATGCATTCCTAGAGATGTATCAACTACCAACACTGAACCAGGAAGAAATAGAAAACCTGAACAGACCTATAACCACTAAGGAAATTGAAGCAGTCATCAAAAATCTCCCAAAAAACAAAAGCCCAGGGCCAGATGCCTTCCCAGGGGAATTCTACCTAACAATTAAAGAAGAATTAATACCTATTCTTCTGAAACTATTCCAAAAAATAGAAATGGAAGGAAAACTTCCAAACTCGTTTTATGAAGCCACCATTACCTTCATCCCCAAACCAGACAAAGACCCTATCAAAAAGGAGAATTACAGGCCAATATCCCTGCTGAACATGGATGCAAAAATTCTCACCAAAATACTAGCCAATAGGATCCAACAGTACATTAAAAGGATTATTCACTACAATCAAGTGGAATTTATTCCTGGGCTGCCAGTTTGGTTCAACATCTGCAAATCAATCAATGTGATGCAATACATTAATAAAAGAAAGAACGAGAACCATATGATCCTCTCAATAAATGTAGAAAAAGCATTTCACAAAGTACAGCATCGTTTCTTGATCAAAACTCTTCAGAGTATAGGCATAGAGGGTACATACCTCAGTATCAAAAAAGCCATCTATGAAAAACCCACAGCGAATATCATTCTCAATGGGGAAAAACTGAGAGCTTTCCCCCTAAGGTCAGGAACACGGCAGGGATGTCCACTATCACCACTGCTATTCAACATAGTATTAGAAGTCCTAGCCAGAGCAATCAGACAACAAAAAGAAATCAAAGGCATCCAAATCGGCAAAGAAGAAGGCAAACTCTCACCCTTTGCAGATGATATGATACTTGATGTGGAAAACCCAAAAGACTTCACCCCGAAACTGCTAGAACTCATACAGGAATTCAGTAACGTGGCAGGATATAAAATCAATGCACAGAAGTCAGTGGCATTCCTATACACCAACAACAAGACAGAAGAAAGAGAAATTAAGGAGTCGATCCCATTTACAATTGCACCCAAAACCATAAGATACCTAGGAATAAATCTAACCAAAGAGGCAAAGCATCTGTACTCAGGAAACTATCAAATACTCATGAAAGAAACTGAGGAAGACACAAGCAAATGGAAAAACGTTCCATGCTCATGGATTGGAAGAACAAATATTGTGAAGATGTCAATGCTACCTAGAGCAATCTACACATTCAATGCAATCCTCATCAAAATACCATCCACTTTTTTCAAAGAAATGGAACAAATAATCCTAAAATTTGTATGGAACCAGAAAAGACCCCGAATAGCCAGAGGAATGTTGAAAAAGAAAAGCAAAGCCGGCGGCATCACAATTCCGGACTTCCAGCTCTATTACAAAGCTGTCATCATCAAGACAGTATGGTACTGGCACAAAAACAGACACATAGATCAATGGAACAAAATAGAGAGCCCAGAAATGGACCCTCAACTCTATGGTCAACTAATCTTTGACAAAGCAGGAAGGAATGTCCAATGGAAAAAAGACAATCTCTTCAACAAATGTTGTTGGGAAAACTGGACAGCCACATGCAGAAGAATGAAACTGGACCATTTCCTTACACCACACACAAAAATAGACTCCAAATGGTTGAAAGACCTAAATGTGACACAGGAGTCCATCAAAATCCTAAAGGAGAACACAGGCAGCAACCTCTTTGACCTCAGCCGCAGCAACTTCTTCCTAGAATCATCGCCAAAGGCAAGGGAAGCAAGGGCAAAAATGAACTTTTGGGACTTCATCAAGATAAAAAGCTTTTGCACAGCAAAAAAACAGTCAACAAAACCCAAAGAGAACCGGCAGAATGGGAGAAGATATTTGCAAATGACATATCAGATAAAGGGCTAGTATCCAAAATCTATAAAGAACTTATCAAACTCAACACCCAAAGAACAAATAATCCAATCAAGAAATGGGCAGAAGACATGAACAGACATTTTTCCAAAGAGGACATCCAAATGGCCAAAAGACACATGAAAAAGTGCTCAACATCGCTTGACATCAGGGATATCCAAATGAAAACCTCAATGAGATACCACCTCACACCAGTCAGAATGGGTAAAATGAACAAGTCAGGAAATGACAGATGTTGGCGGGGATGCAGAGAAAGGGGAACCCTCCTACACTGTTGGTGGGAATGCAAGCTGGTGCAGCCCTCTGGAAAACAGTATGGAGGTTCCTCAAAAAGTTGAAAAGAGAGCTACCATACGATCCAGCAATTGCACTACTGGGTATTTACCCCAAAGATACAAATGTAGGGATCCAAAGGGGTACATGCACCCCGATGTTTATAGCAGCAATGTCCAGAATAGCCAAACTGGAAAGAGCCAAGATGTCCATCGACAGAGGAATGGATAAAGAAGATGTGGTGTGTGTGTATATATATATATATATATATATATATATATATATACAATGGAATATTGTGCAGCCATCAAAAGGAATGAGATCTTGCCATTTGCAATGATGTGGATGGAACTGGAGGGTGTTATGCTGAGCGAAATAAGTCAATCAGAGAAAGACATGTATCATATGACCTCACTGATATGAGGAATTCTTAATCTCAGGAAACAAACTGAGGGTTGCTAGAGTGGGGCGTGGGGTGGGAGGGATGGGGTGGCTGGGTGATAGACACTGGGGAGGGTATGTGCTATGGTGAGTGCTGTGAAGTGTGCAAGACTGTTAAATCACAGATCTGTACCTCTGAAACAAATAATGTAATATATGTTAAGAAAAAAAAAAGAAAAAGAAGATAGCAGGAGGGGAAGAATGAAGGGGAGGAAATCGGAGGGGGAAACGAACCATGAGAGACTATTGTCTCTGAAAAACAAACTGAGGGTTCTAGAGGGGAGGGGGTGGGAGGATGGGTTAGCCTGGTGATGGGTATTAAAGAGGGCATGTTCTGCATGGAGCACTGGGTGTTATGCACGAACAATGAATCATGAACACTACATCAAAAACTAATGATGTAATGTATGGTGATTAATATAACAATAAAAAATTTTAAAAAAATGGCTCTACCACTCACTAGTTCATAACTGTCACTAGGGTTCAATTCCACTCTGTGCCTCAGTTTTCTCCTCTGTAAAGTGGGATTTTTATACTTTATATGGCAAGTTCTATGAGAAAATGTATGCGAAGTACCTGTTCCAATGCCTGGGATATAGGAGGTACACAAATGTGGCATAATTACTATTACTACTACCCTCATCAGTAAAATAAAAATTTTAACTTATTAGAAACCACCTCAACAGAAGAATCTAAGAGTTTCCCTTTACTGATCTGGCAATTTTGAAACGCAAGTTACTGGGAGGAGAGGCTCTAAAGCCTCACCCCAAACTCATGCCCTGGGATTGGAATGGGCACAAGATGAATCTGCTACGAAGACAGACCTATTTCAAGGTCACCTGGCAGGGAGCAGGCCACCCTACACAGCCCACACAGAATGTCATAAAGCATCTCAGAGAATGCCATTATTTAAATATGGTTATCCTTTTCCTCATACACCACACACACACATACACACACACACACAATGAATCTAGGTACAATTAAATGGTAACTTTGGTCAGTTTGTGCTGGAAAGATGGATGCATTTCCTACATAACTCAGAATATTCTACCAATCCTCGACAGAATGGAGAATAATATATATACATAGTAAATATTAGCATATGGGAAGTGTGACCAGGGAACCAACCACTTTCCACCATAAAAATGTTAATGAATTTTTCTCATTCACTTATTAACATCATATGACAACTTGGAATTTTTAACTGGAAATGGTAACAATAGATTTAATTTATTCGCCAAAATCCCACACTCATAAAGAAAACAATATTTCATGATGTATAACATCACCAAGGGAACCATAATTCATGGCTAAAGGGTCAGAGCTTTATAACAGATGGATTGTTCTGAAGTGGTTTTGAAAACCTAAGATCCAGCCTCAGCAGTTTGACCAACAGTTTGAAATATGCAAAAGAGCTCAAGTCAAACACATTATAAATGGCAGTGGTCCCTGTCACCACAAGCCCACCCCAACGATTACCAGGCTTGGCTGGGCTGCCAGAAACCAAACTATGATTTATTGTTCTCTTCAAATTAGTAAAAGCAATGCCATCCATTGTGAATTCCGAAGCTAATGCTTCAAAATGGGCTTGTGAGTAGGTTACACTTCTGAAACCACAATTCTTTTAACCTTAATTCCCAGCCACTAGGGAAGGCTCTGCTTTCACCCAAGTTCTTTAGACAATGGTCATAACCTGTAGTATGGGCTATTTCTGGACTCTATTAACTCAAATCCAATTAAAACTCATCAAGATAGAGCATCAGCAGGAAGCCAAGTTGGGTCAGGAACCTTCCCAACTTTCTCATTTTACAGATGGGAAAACTGAGGCTATAGGACAAAGCAACTGACCTACCCTGCTGGGAGCCAACTGAGCTCTCCTGAGCATTTAATGTATATATTAATATGTAATACATATGATATACATATATATGTATATTGGAGAGAAGTGGCTCTTTAAAATCTAAAGATAAGTATAGGAGTATTTTAATGATGCCCTTGATGAGCACAATTTGCCAGCCTTAAGGAGAGGAGGTGTAAGTTATGGGCATAATACTCGCCACGGGTAAAGTGAGCAGAAAGTCGGACACTCAGTGGAGCCAAGCCGGCCAGAAATGGGGCTGCAGAGACCCACTAAGGGGAGTGCTTAGGGCCTGGGGGCAGGTCCCCATCTCAGCCCAGCCTGAGCCCGCACAGCACTCAGCCCGGGTCCTGGCTTTAACTTCTCACACATTGTTCTTACGCATTTTCACAGCAACCAACGTGGCGATTTTTCATGTAAACAGACCACGCCACTCTTTTGCTTAAAACCCACTGCTGACTTCCCTTCCTCTGGTCTCCAGACGACACTCCTACCCTCTTCTCATTACTTCATCTCACACAATGCTCTCCCTCTCTTGCGAGCTCCCCCCCCACCAGTTTCCTTCTGATCCTGCAATATTGGGGTGTTCTTGCCTGTTGGGGTTCCTCCACATCCCCCAATAGCTGGTCCTTCTTGGCATCCTCTCTCCATCCCATCTAAAATGGCCCTCCTAGCCACTGGCACACCATCCTGTGACCTTTTCTTCACTGCACGCGTCCCTTGGAATTTGCCTTGACTATTTATTGGCATGCTTGGCACCAGTGTTCTGCCAAGCTAGACCGTAAGTTCCACGAGCACTGAGCCCTTGCTGTCTTGCCCGTCCTCGTTTCCTCAAGGCCTAGAAAGTGCCTGGCACATATTTGCCGGCTGCAAAATAAACAACTGCACTATGTTTGAGAGCTATCAACAATTACTTGAGCCGAAAGAAAAATCTCTTTAATAGCAGGACCCCAGCTCCAGGCGAGAACGGAGCGGGAGGAAAGGCTACGCCTCCTCGGGCTCCGAGTCTATCAGGGACTTCAGTTCACAACACAGAGCACAGAATTAACTCAATGGTGAAGTCTTTATACTGTGCCCACTTATGCTTTCAAACACGCTGCTGAGTGGCAGTACTCTGATTTCCAAGCCGCTCACTCAGGTTCCGTTCGATTTCAGAATCAAGGTGAAGCCTATGGATAAGTATTCAAAAGGTGCTTCAGTAACTTCAAATGAGGCGCGTGTGTGTGTATGTGTGCGTGTGGTCCTGACTTCATTATTAAACGATGGACATAAAAGTGCTCTAAAACTCGAGATTCCAGGCACGTGTGCACATACAGCATTTTCAACCGCATTTGATGTTGTGAAGAGCAGCTCTATGGCACTTCGGCCTTGCTGAGAGCCATCCAGTGGCGCATGAGCTCTGTGGACAACAGAGAACGTGGGTCAATTAAGGCTCCTTGAAAAGGTGGCCCCACGGCCCTGGAACTCGGATACACAGAAGGCCCAGCTGCGGGCCCACTGGTCCTCGATAGCCCTCACGCCCTGTGTGGTCTAACCGCCCCAGCAAGCGGCCTTTGCAGATGAAAGAAGGGCACAGGTGCAGGGCAGAAACACGTTGCCACATGCACATACCACGGACACAGCCAAGAAAGGCCCAGCAGTAGCTGCTGCGCTGTCACCTCTAACAAGACTGATCTGTAGTGAAATAAAAGATAATGCAATCCAGGGGAAATAACCGTGGTTTCCTCTGAGAATGTCTGATGTTGTCAGCTTGCGAGGCTACCTCCCTCTTCTGCCTGCCGTGGTGCCCGGTGGCCCAAACACGCAGGCAGGCACTCCTCTGGGCAGGCGGTCCTGCTCACTCACCGCCAGAAGCACGCACCGAGAAAGCAGCGTCTCCCGCAAGTGCCCATGGCTCCCTGGGGCAAAGCCAAAGCAGGCAGGGCCCGGATGCCCACGGCGGGGTCGGGCAGCCCCAGCCGCTCGGAGTTCCCGCAACGTGTGTGGGGATGGATGGACCTCAGTTTCCACCCCGTGGCTTCTGTTCATCTGAAACCACAGAGTTTTCTGGTTGCTTATTTCTAGCACCATCCATGGCCCCCCGTGTTTCAAAGTAACGACACAATTCTGGAACAGAGTTTCGACCACAGAAGACACGGTGGAGTCACGTTTTGGACTATCTGTAAGACACAGAACCTTTTGTCTTGGTCTGATGTGACCAGTACCATCCCCAACACATCTGAACTGTCTCATTTTACTGGGCATTCATGTCTTTGGCAGAATGGCCAGAAGCAAAGGTAAGGATGGAGCACCACCTGGCAGGTTCTTGGCTCCCATCTCAGAGAATGTGCGTCCTTACGAAATGGCCCTAGAAGGCCAGCGCCATGTAAATCCCAAAAGCCAGTTCAGCTCTCTTCATTTGAAATCCCAGTAATATGGTACACAGAAGCTGCGGCCCACCATCACGCAGGGCGACGGGCAGCTAGCAGCTTCTGTCTCTGGAAGATGCTCTCCAGTCCCGATAGCCGGTGATTTGCAGATGATTATAACTTTTGCTCTGCATATCATTGTTACTGACAGGCAAATCCCATCAATCAAGTGGCATGATGGATAACAAAAGGAGGCAAACTTGACATAGGGAGCCTAATAAGCCATTTTTTATACCAACCCTGACAGCCATGAATGCTCACGATCGTTCGAAGAAAAACCAGATCCGTTAGAAGCCTTTTCTCTCCCCGTTCTCCCGGGGCCGTGGCACTCGTGCTCCAGAAAGACTTCCCAAACTCAAGCGTTTTGTGTCTCAAAAGGAAGAATGTGATGCAGCTTTGGGTGGTGCTTGTATTCTAGTTCATGCAAAAAACAAAAACAAAAACAAAAAAACAACCCTCTTCTCCTCCCAGAGTGTTGCCATGAACCCCCAATTTGTCAAGGAAGAAAACACACGGAGCAAGGGGGCCCTAATAGCGAGGCTTTAACTACATCAACAGTCACAGCACCTTTTCAATTTTGCTCATCTCTGAGTCTCTAGCCAAATGGAACTTATTACTTATAGCTTGTTGGGATTTATGAATTATTTATAAAAGTAGGTCTATGACTCCAGACTCTTAAAAGACAAACACAACAGTCCCCTCATTGTTACCCACAACTGCACTTCTATCAGAGAGAGCAGACAGACGTTCTCCACAACACACGCTGCAGGTTTGGGCTAAAATAATCGTGAAAATATCAAGCCTGTGAGATTATCTCTCGGCAGCTATTTATGGGATGCCGAGATGTATTTTTAAACCGGTGTCTTTCCTTCTAAGCCAGCCTTGGATTCAAGAGAGACATAGCAAACCTGTGTGCCACGAACGTATTTCCCGGCTTGAATATAGATATGCGCTGCCGATGCTACCCGGTGGTTGCAGACTGTGATTTTATAAAAAAAAAAGGGGGGTGGGGAGAGGCAGCACCCCGGTCACGTGTGTCTGGCAGGTTCAACAAGGCCATGCGCACGAGTCTCCCTCTGCATCCCAGAGCACAGGCGCTAGCTGTGCATCCTTGGTCAGGACGGAAACGCACACGGGAAGACGCAGTTCAACTTTTCATCTCCAGCTCCCCAGAACGCATGACCTTGGCGGGCAAAATAGGTCAGACACTGCATGCCCTCTCCGGGCTCCATCTCTGTCCCAGGCTCAGCTGGAGGGGTTGCCAGGGACACCTGGGTTGAAGGTATCATGCCATGGTCTTGTCTACACCTCTTCTCGGGACAGCGACATGTTTGTTAGGCAGAGAAAAGACACCCCCACGTGGAGCCGGCATACGGAGCCCTGCCCCAGCAGCAGCTGGCCCTGATACAGGAGCCCCGAGGGACAGGGGTCTTCCAGCTGAACCCCCACCCCACAGACACCTGCTCCTCACCCATCCCACGAGTCCCAAGCATGCCTGTGCCCTGATGGGGACCCAGCCATGACTCTCTCCAGTGTACCTGCCCAAACCGTCCAGTCCACAGCCTACCTCCAAGCATGGTCCAGAGGCAGAGGCTGGATGGCAGAGGCCCAGAGAGGCCAACGGCACTTTTGGCCACCTCAGGCTATTGTCCCCGTGGTGTCTACTAAAGCCCCAGTGATGAGTCCACAGAGAATGCAAAGCTCCATAACCCTCTGCACACAGACAATACCCTCATTCCCAAAAGAGCAGAGCCAGTGCAGAAGCAGGCCGGAGACAGCGAACTTACCTTGCTGGAACATATCTGCCAGGAGGGCGGAGAAACAAGGGAGGAGAGCAGGGAGAGAGAGAGGAGAAAAAAAATATTAATAATGCTGAGAATGACAATGATGATCTTCACAGCTAACAGATGCTGACTTTGCTGAGCACTCTTGGTGCAATATTTCCTTTAACTCAGAGGTAGTGGTTAAGAGCTCTGGCTCTGGAATGGAATTCCTGGATTTAAATCCTGGCTCAACACTTACTAATGCTGTGGCTTACATTTCCTGAACCACAAATAGAAGTACTGGAAAGATCAAACAAATTATGTCTTATGTTTTAAGAGCTTAGATCAGTGTCCGGCATGTAACAAACATAATTTGGTGGTTATTATTAATATTAATATTATTATTTTTCACAATGACCCTAGAGAGTAGGTTGTATTCTCATCCTTACTAAACAGACTAAGGAAAGTGATATTGGAGAAGATTAGGTCACTCATCCAAGGCCACAGAGGAGTAAGCAATGGGCTCGGCATTGAACCCGAATGTCTGATTCCAAAACCCATCTCCTCACCCACCACTAAGTGTCTGGCTGGTTTATAAATAACACAAAGGAAACAACATCACACAGGAGAATAAACGGAGGAAGGGTCTACAAATATACTAAGGTTCCTTCCATATTTAAATCACCGAAAAAAAAACATTTGTATGAATTTTCCGCATCATAACGCACAACTAATAACACCATGTCTTCATATTAATCCTAGGTCAAAGCCTGTTAAAAGGTGAAAAAATATTAATTTTTTTCCAACAAATATTGGGGAGGCCATATGCCAAGCACTCTGTCCAGCACTGGGAAATATACATCTAGCAAAAGGTATAAATGAACAAGCAGTCACTAATATCCCTCTAAGGGTAACCACCAGCATGACTTCTAACACCCTACATTCACTTTTTCCTGCTTTTAAACTTAATATAAATGGACTCATATGGTATGTATTTTTCTGTCTGCCTTTTTTTTTTTTTTTTTTTTTTGTGCACAGTGTTTGTGGGAGTCATCCATGCCTGTGTAGCATGTACTAGCAGGTCATTCATTCTCTTTCCCATATAGTATTCCACTGTGTGATTATACTGTAATTTATTTTCCCCTTGTAATCTTGATGGACATTTGGAGTGTTTTCAGTGTTTGACAATTGGGAATTGCGATGAGTGTGTTCGTCCATATCTTTTGGTGAACAGATGTGCATACACCAGGTCCTTTTTGACATCTCTCCTGTGCATTCAGGCTCATCCTGCTTCTACTGCCTCCCAGTCACCCCAAAGTACTCTTGACTGCTCCTATTTCTCACTCAATAACTTGAAGATGGAAGATATTGCTGGTAGGAACACAGACAGCCCCTCCGAGACATGAACCAGTTCCCGCCCTGTTAATGGGGCTGTACATCGGTACGAAACTTCTGAAAGACAGCTTGACAAGATGTAAGGAAATGTTAAACATACAGTCCTTGACCTAATAGTACCACTTCCAGGAATTTAATCTACAGAAATAACTAAAGGCACCAAATAAGTCTAACAAGGATGTTCATCGCAGCATTGTGTATAATGGTGAAAGAACGGATATTGCTTGTTTTGTCTACAGGAAATCAAACCACAAATAATTTATCCCACACGATGGGTTACAGTGCCCCCGTTTCAAATGAAGACTTTGATTACTTTTGAATGAAAAAAATCAGACAGCAACATGAAACATGTATCCTGAGCCCACTTATGTGCGCATACCGATGCATATATCTCCATGAAGAAAGACAGTCACGGAAATGTTTGTCTTCAGTGATGGAATGTGGGGTCACTTCTTTAAATCTTAGGTAGGCCTTTCTGTATTACTTTAATTTTTTAACAATGGCCATGCTTTTCATCTATAATCTGAATTTTAAAACTTTATTTTCATATTAAAAACTAAACAAGAACTGTATCGTCGACATCAAATTTGCTGCCAGTCGTCAGCTACAACGTCAGCTCCTACGAGGTCACAGAGAGTGGAGAGCCCAGGAAAGGTGCACACGCACCTTTCAAAGATGAAATACACACCTGGTGGATTAAACAGCCTGCAAGGACAGAATCCCTGTGGGAACAGTTTTCATTCCGGTGGCACAGACGTGACCCTCGCGAGGGGTGTCATTCATATGCCATACATATGCTCCCAAGGGCACACCCAGACTGTGGCTCAGGTATGACAGGCTGCAGGCTCACGATGCCCAGGGAGCTGGCTAAAACACCACCCTCTCGCTCACATCCACGAAAGCTAACTGGGATGTAAATGGACAGAGTGATGCCGTTACAGGACAACTTCAACTCTGCCCTAATGTGTGTGTGTGTGTGTGTGTGTGTGTGTGTGTATATATATATATATATATATATATATATATATATATATA
>NW_023270265.1:39749394-39840985 GCF_011800145.1 Mirounga leonina
TATATATATATATATATATATATATATATATATATATATACTCGATGTATTACTTCCTAACCTCAATCACTCATTATTGGTACAGGTTTTGACCAGCAGTGTGTGGATGGCACTCTCCCCCTCCATGCCTCCATACTCTCTGGAGACTGTGAGAAGGACCATGTGCAGCTTCCTAAATATACCTGCCACCGAATTTTTTTTAAAATTTTTTTATTGTTATGTTAATCACCATACATTACATCATTAGTTTTTGATGTAGTGTTCCATGATTCATTGTTTGTGCATAACACCCAGTGCTCCATGAAGAACATGCCCTCTTTAATACCCATCACCACTGCCACACGAATTTGCCGCCTGGAACATGCCGTCAGAACCACCCACCCTCTGACCAGCCTGCACACCCAAGGGAGCCCTCCTCCTCAGCCTTCAAATGACACAGCCGCTGCGAAGTTTCTCAGAGCCTATCCCCACAGAGAGAAGTCACTGTTTCTACCCCTGTGCCCCTAATTTGTGCACGTTGCAATTACAGCTCATATTATAGTTAGTTAGTTACATAGACATGAGCTCCCGAGGGCAAGAGTTGTGTGTTTTAATCATCTTTGCGGGTCCTCACTGCCTGGTGTGCTATGCTCCCACACGGGAGGGAAGGAAAAAGGGCTGGTGGGTCTTTGTGCTCATCTGCTCCAACCCCTTCACTTTACAGATGAGGACACTGAGTCCCACAGAAGTAGAAGACTTTTCCCAAGGTTACACATGGCATGAAAGACTCAGCTAGGACTACATGAGATTCATTTAACCTTAATGAAGCACACAAGCTCATCCCTATTATTAGCAAAGTACAAATTAGAGATTTATCATTCTCCTCTAATGAGTACAGACAAAAATTTCCAACCTTGAAAACATCAGTGAAATAAGATTAGTCTCTCAAATACGGATCCAGTCTCGACATCCGTCCTGAATCCTCACCCTCCTTTCTGTGGCTTTTGACAGGGAGCGCTTCCTTCGAAATTCAGTACTGATCTGAATCACTGGAAAGTATCGGTGGGCAGGGTGGGAGGAACTTCAGGCAGGGATTTAGTGACCTTATTCCTTCCAATTTCACTGTATATTTCATGCTTTAGCAGAGAAATCTGCATAGAGTACTATTCATATCTTCTATTCCAAAAAACTCTCTTGATTTTCGTATAAGCTATTTTAGATTTAAGAAAAAAAGAAACGTTTTTCAGCTTCATTTACATTTTGCACCTTTTTATTCAAATCTAAATTTTAATAAACACTAGTATAAATATTGCAACAATTTTGCACATGAGTTATCTTGCAATTTACACTCTAAATTTATGTCTTTTGTAGTCTATGGCATAAATCATTCCGTTCTTGGCATTAGTTAGCTCTTTGCTGTATATAATAATGGCTTGGGTACCTTCTTCAAAATTCCACTTTTCTAGACTGAAACAGCCATCCAGGTTCAATCTCGAATGATTCATGGACAGAACAACAAAATATAAGTGAGAATAAGGTAAATCCTGTGCTGTTTGGCTACATTTTACCTCCCCCAAAATTCTGGACCTCAGAAGATATTAGCCACAGAAATACTCTTACCATCATGTACTCTGGTGTTTGTGCCCATCATCCCAAACCACAGGGACTTGTCACTCATAAAATCCAAAGGGCCTCAAATTTGAGTGTGATATTCACCTTTCAGTCTAACCAATCACTAGGAATCATGTGGTAGTCGATCACTTACACGCTCTGAACTTGAAGTTCCTTGTTGATGACCTGGGGATATTTCAATGCCCACACCTTGGTGTTGGGCAGGTTAAGTTAGATAATTTACACAAACATCCTCCCATCAGCTGCTGTGAAGACTCACTCTGAGAGTAAGACTCAGAGCCATCTTTCCTGCTCTCCCAGGAGTGGGAAATCACACAAGCACAGAGCTGGAAGTTGCTAGCACCCACCCAGCCACAGTTAGGTTGAGGCCAAGGGATACCAGCAGAGGAAATAAACTCCTTCAGACAAAGCTCTGCTCACACTCACTTCCCTCAACCCCAATCATTCACGTGAACAAAGAAAGCTTGTTCTCCAGCCCTCCCCCCACCCCCTGGAGCCATTCTGGTCCTATAGATAAATGAAAGGCCATGTAGAAGTTGGTGACTCAGATGTGGGAAGAAGAAAATAAAAAGGAACTCATATTTGTCTTTCTTAGCCTCGATGTCCAGTTTCTTCCATTAGGAATGAGCATCAAGGGTACTTGCCCTCTCCCCGCCCCCGACAGCTACTGAGAGATTCACACCCCAGAGATCTTTAATGCACTGAGTCCTCCAGAGACAGGGGCCATAAAAAGACTAGATTACTTATTATTATTAATAAGTTATGGCAATTAGGCTGGGTGATTCTTAAACGTTGCTGATTAAAAACTTTCTTGAGTGCTACTCATCCACATGGCTAGTGTTTACCTCTATTAAAAATGATTTAACTACACTCTGGGTGAACCCCTCTCTTGTGCCTGGGTTAATAATTAGCAGTGCACAGAGCCACGTGGGTTAAGTGAGCTGGTTCTCCTTTATTTATCTATTGCTTTATTTTATGAGGAGAACTGGATGGCAGTCTTATTGCCCATTCGGTCTGCTAGGAATAATTTACTATTTCAATCCACAGTCCATGGCTATGGTTAGAGAAACCGTCCCTGTTGTTACAACATCACACTTAGCCCACACCCCACAGCACTAAAGATATGCCAAACAGTGAAAGTGTGCCTGACTTCCATAAGACTAGGGGAAGTAAAGTTACCAGTCTCAAACAATGTAATCATACTACTCTCTCAATTTTGCTTTCTTTTCTAGGTTAAATTATATATGAGGGGAGTTTAGTTTCTTGAAAATGCATGCACTTAACTCCCATTTAAGAAGTCTCACCTGGGGAGATAGCTGTCTTGTGAGTCCTCCTGTGGTTTGAGCTACAGAAAGAAAATTCTCTTTCAAGTACAAGTGCTTTTACAGTAAAGCACTGTAAATTTTACTGGGACCCAACTAACCAGGGGCAAAGGGAGGGATATAGGGAATAGCCGAAATGAACACTGGTTCACCATTAACCAAAATCAATTTCAAGATCAGTGGAGCTACCCGCCCTCATCAGATTTCAAGTCCAGCTAGCTTTACCATGGATATGAAGAGTATCTAGAACTCAGTCTGCATACTGCTGTAAATCTCTGTGAATGAAGTGAATTCTTTCTTTTCTATGTTGAAAAATGGGTACACCAAAGCTTCCTCTCTTGTTTAATACCAGCACTCCAGAGTAGTTCTGCTTGACATTGACAAAGCCGAGGGCCAGAAATGGCAGGTGGGCTTCCCAAGGAGGGCTGGGCTAACTCCTATTCTCCCAAATACAATCCAGTGCCATGTTACCACATAAGATTGGGTCCTAGCCCCTGGCCAGGGGAAACCTCCTGTAGCCTGTGTTCTCATCTAGAAAACAGGGATGGGAGAGATAACTTCTTCCCTACGCTGGGGCTATGATGAGGATCAGGTTGGGTAATTTAATCAGAAGAGAGACATGGACTTTAGCATCAAATCATAAAAGTTCAAATCCTTGCTAGTTCACCATCCTAGCCATGTTGGGCTAGCTATTTAAACCCTCTGGGGTCTCAGTTTCTTCATTTATAAAATGGAGATAATATAACTTTCTTTTCGAACTCAAAGGGACAACCAAGATGCATGTAAAGCAATTAACACATAGTAGCTGGTTTATCACACATGTTCAAAAAGTGAAAGTTAATGTTATTGTAATAATAAGCAATAGGACAGCATAACGAAGAGTTCAGGTCTTGAAGTCAGAGCCGGTTCCACATCTGGCTGTATGACCTGACCTTGGGCAAATGACGTTAACCTCCCCAAGCTTTGAATTTCTCATCAGCAACACACAAATTAACAATAGCTCATTTCTGTGCTACCTCATCAATTTCTGTGGAGATTAAATGAGGTAATGCATATAAAAATGCACAGTAACTCGTACTCAGAAAGATTTCTACAGATTGTAGGATTATTAGTCAACACACATGTATTGATTGCCTACCATTTGAAAAGCCTTCGTGACTTGTATAGGACTGTAAAAGTATCAGGGAAAAAATCCATTAAAATAAAATGATCATTTTGATTCCTTCTTGTCACGTAGCTATGTGCCATTAAGAAACTCTAAAGCCATTCTCAAATATTGCCTCATGAATGAATTATTTTTAATCAGAGACCCAATGATATCCTCTCTCCAAACACTTGGTATCAAAAGGGTTGTGATTAAAACCCAGATGCTCCAGAAAACCAGGGCCCGGCCTTTCTTTTTGGCACCACTCGCCCTTCTGACTTTGCCTCTCTCTTCTGGACCTGTCATTATCTCTCAAGGCCACCATGTAAAGGGCTCACCCAACCCTGCCCTGGGCTCTGATCCATGTTTGAAACCAGGCTCCCAGAGGCCTAGTGCTCAAAGAAGGTAGGGGGCCTAGGGACAGCGGGAATAAGACCCATTCTGCTAGGTGCAGTGGAGTTCTTTTTTTTTTTTAGATTTTTATTTATTTATTTATTTGAGAGAGAGAGAATGAGAGACAGAGAGCATGAGAGGGGGGAGGGTCAGAGGGAGAAGCAGACTCCCCGCCGAGCAGGGAGCCCGATGCGGGACTCGATCCCGGGACTCCAGGATCGTGACCTCAGCCGAAGACAGTCAGTCGCTTAACCAACTGAGCCACCCAGGCGCCCCGGTGCAGTGGAGTTCTATGAAGAGTTTGCCTTTAAAAAAATTGAAGGGTTTTGCTGCTTGATTAAATAAATGTTAAAGTTTGAACACAACAAACCACTTAAGTGGAGCCCCTTCCTAACCAGGTGCAAGTCTGCTCTCCTGGAGCCTGGCCAGAGCGAAGGCTCCTCCAGAGCTCCTGGCGTGGTCTCCATGGCACCACCCAGGAGCGTGATTAGTTTCCTGTGTCTCCAAAGCCAGACAGCTCAGGCAGCCGTGTGGCCACACAGCCCATGTCCACGCTCCTCTTGTTTCCCCCAGGTACCCTCCCCTCAGGCAGCCCCAGGAGTCATGGTGATCAAGCACTAGCCAGAAGGCCACACTCCTCGGTCTCCAGCCCTCGATGCCAAACGCTCACCCTTTCTTTCACGCAGGTAGGCCTCGCATCTCCTTCTGCTTTTTCTTCTCTGTCTCACTCTGGGTGCAGGCTAGGGAAAGTTCTCTGGTTTTCCTTGCTCCTGGCCTCTCTGCACCTTCTATCATGTTAGAAATGAAGACCAATACTTGGCCTGTCTTTGGCATACTTTTGAAGGCACGTGGCAGTTAGTAAATGTCTTTTAGTATTTGTGAGTAAGAAAAAAAATTGTTCTAAAAGCCCTGAAGTACCTTCCTGCTACACCTTCTAGGGAATGTGTTACCAACATCAATCTTGGGCCGCGTGCTTGGAACACATCAGCCAGCCCTGACTTGGGGAGGCAGTTCAAGAGATGCAAGCTAGGAAGTCCCGAAGATTTTTATGACATGCTATCCCTAGTATATCTCATTCCTAGCACAGAGGGATAAAGCTCTTAACTACTGAAAGAACATTAAAAAATAGATTTAGGAATAATACTTTTTATGATTGCATTCTGTATACTGTGAAAGTTATGTTCAAATCTGCTAGTACTTTATGGAGCTGATAAAGTAGAACAGTATGGCTTCCCAGCTAACAGTGTATTTTATATCCATTTAAAATGTTTTCTCTTGGGCGCCTGGGTGGCTCAGTCGTTAGGCATCTGCCTTCGGCTCAGGTCATGATCCCAGGGTCCTGGGATCGAGTCCCACATCGGGCTCCCTGCTCAGCGGGAAGCCTGCTTCTCCCTCTCCCACTCCCCCTGCTTGTGTTCCTGTTCTCGCTGTCTCTCTCTGTCATATAAAGAAATAAAATCTTTAAAAAAAATGTTTTCTCTTAAATTGAATTACTTTTTGAGTAATTATAATAAGACTAATCTGGGCTTAATGAATTCATGTATAAATACCTTAGACTGCATTATTAAAACCTCTATGATATGAAACTATAATAAACTCAATCCCTCTAGCAACCAGTGTTTTTCTTTGAAAAGAAAAACATACATGACTTTCTCTGAATTCTTTTAAATCGGCTGAGAAATCATAAGAAGCCACGTTAATAGCGCAAACAAAAGAAGAGTTTGATAAATAATATTGTTCTCATTTCCCTAAATTTACATAATGGAGTATTAATTAGGGGGTCATGGAAAGTATTTTTATTAAGCATCCACGTATGCAAGGGGCTGAAGAGTCAGTCCACCTTCCAGACGAAATCAGTTTGGCTCTGATTAGCAATGCCATAAGCCCACTATTGGTTAAAAAAAAAAAAATTACTAAAAATTATCCTGCAGCAATCAAGCCTTATGTTCTAAAAAGTCTCCAAACACAAGGGTCTAAATATCTGGATTCTATTCGCACTAGAGGCAAAGCCACTCATCTCTGGGATTTGGTTCCTCCAGCTACAATCCCGTTTGATCTCTGAGGTCCCTTCCAGTTCTAAAGCATGATGGTTTTAAGTTTAAAATTACACACATTATATCAAATAGGCTCTTATTGCATATAGCTTATTCGTCATCTTATCCACGTTAAATTACATTCACGGAGAAAAGAGTTTCATTCCCTGCAATTCACATACATCCACAAACACATCCATAATACGGCTGGTGGTTTTAAATTTATCCCAAGATATTATCTCGGCAGTAAAGTCTTTTTCCCATTACAGATAAACTATAAACTATCTGAGATCTTTAAGGTTCTCATGCCTTCTTCAATCAATTTCTGTGCTCCCCACCCAACATACACTTCCTAAAAGACATTCTAGCCATTCTGTTTCCAAGTCAACTGATTTCAGTGCCTATGCGTTCCTCAGGCAGATCTGTGAGAGCCAGGCTTTAATCGGATTGGTTGCCCAGATTTCTAAATTCAAATTAGATATTTGCAAACGTCCAACAGGATAAGTCTCTCTCTTTGCCAGGTGATCATTGCCAGGATAGACAACTTTGAAGTAAACATAAGACAATGGCCATAATTATTCTGATGGTTTGGCACAGATTACTATCAGGAGAGCTCCCAGGAGCCAGAGACAATTGAAGTCTGAGTTCGGAGAAGCTGCCTCCAGCATCAAGCATTGCTGATTGGAATGATTTGGGGAATGAATAGGTTTCAGCATATTGGCTTACACCTTCAGGGAGGAGGTTTGGCCACGTGAAACACTCTGGCCCGACCCCAGTTTCAGCCTGGCCCTACCATTAATCCTCTGAATAAATGGGGACAAATCATTTAAGCACTCTAGGTCCCAAAGGGGGTTTGACTAGAACACCTCTGCCATCCTTTCTAGGTCTCTGGTTCTAACCTGAACGTCCCGGGAATCCTTCCTCGGGACTCGGCTAGACACCCCCAATCACCAGTATGTACCTCTGGTGCACTAATGCACACTCCTCATTTTCTCCCTTTCTCTCCACCTAAGCTGAAAGCACCATGATGCCAGGGATGTTCTGTCCATTATAGTCCCAAAGTCCAAGGCAGAATATTAGAGTGTAGAAGAGACATCTTCATATTAATAATAATTAATATGTTTTGGGCGCCTGGGTGGCTCAGTTGGTTGGGCGACTGCCTTCGGCTCAGGTCATGATCCTGGAGTCCCGGGATCGAGTCCCGCATCGGGCTCCCTGCTCAGCGGGGAGTCTGCTTCTCCCTCTCCCGCTCCCTCCTCTCGTGCTCACTCTCTCTCTCTCTCTCAAATAAATAAATAAAATCTTTAAAAAAAATAATACGTTTTCAGGGTGTTCAATATATCACCTACTAGTTTAAGTACTTTACACAGATTGTCTTAATCCTCTCCATCACCCTAAAAGTTAGCTATCATTATTATTCTCATAATAAAGAATGAAAGTTCTCATAAAGAAACAGAGGACCAGAGAGGTTAGCTGAAGTTACCAAAGGTCACAGGGAAGCAAGTGATCTGGCTTCACACCCCAGCTCCTAACCACAATGCTACACTGTCTCTTAATGAATGCCTAATGGACAGATGTGCAAAAGCTTAACAGCCGAAGTACCTCACTCCTTCAAACAGCTCAGGGAGTTAACTTGAGCCATACCCATAATATTTCTTCGTATCTGAATCCCCATCATTCTAGAACTCCAACCACAATTTTTTCTCTACCTTTATTATCTGTAGATTTGGGATCCAATTGCAGAAATCACCTGGGTGAGCCCTGACTTTGTTAAAACTTTACAAATTCTCTTTTTTTAAAAAAATGCCACAATCTCTGTAGGTTTATGGCAACAGCTGAGGTAAAGTAAGGACATGGGGACAAGACGCAGAGCCAGATGTAAAGATAAGAATTCTAAGACGAGGCTAAGGAAAGGGAGAACAATTCAACACAGGGCTACACACCAGAGTGACAAAGATCTGTCAGCTGATAGAGTGGTCATCTTTCTAGGGCCCAGGAAAAGGAGAAAGTGAGAGGTGGGGGGATGGAAGGAGGCAGGGTAGGAGGAAATGCATTGCAGAGAGTACATGTGCAGGTTCTGGAGTCACAGTGCTGGAGCCGGGAGCCTGGTTCAGCCACTGGCTGAGTTAGCTGCCCTCTCTAAGGCTCCGCAACCGCATCCGATACACTGGGAGCCACAGGGGCTCTTGTGGGGATTCGAGCACATCCAGCTCCTAAAGAGTGTGTGCACCCAGCACACAGAGGGCACTTAGAAGCAGGTGATTTGGACAGAGACTGTGAGAAATGAAGTTTCACAATATCATGAAGATCAACACACTTTTTTGGCCCCCTAGAAATGGTGCTTGTTGTGATGAGTAAAATGTACCTGCATGGATCTGAAAGCAAGAAGTCTACTCTCATGCCCACCAGCCCCTAGCATCAAAGGATGCAGCCCAGGGGAGAGATCGGAGAAAACATGTCAAGCGATGGGGCATTCATTTTCTCCTGGTCAGACTTGTTCCCGAGGAAGCAAGATCAGTATTTATTATGTGAGCAAACATTAAACCCTAAAGTATGACCCCACACTCTATATGACGTAAATGCTAGTATCTTGCAGAGGGAGGTGGGAGCAAGTAATTAAATGTGAACGACAGGTACTTCATGAAACTTTCAGAGCGTGGGTCTTTCTTCTGGAAAGCAGTGTTTTTTAAAGTCGTCTACTCACAGGCTTGGTAGATAACGTGGCTCCTCTCTCTTCATCAGCCCACATCATGGCTGTGTATGGCAGGACCTCACGCTGGGCTGAACTCTTCTATGGGGGAGCCAGGGCATTTCAAGGGGGCAGAGGACCAAGAGAGCTGAGGACCTCCCAATCAGCCTCTGCAGCTATAAATTTTTATCCTTGTGAAGAAGAGCAGGCAAGCAATAAATGTTGCCACCACATATCATACCCCACTGAGTTGCTTTTCAAAAAGAGAAGGCAAAGTTCACTTGGCAGCTTAAGATTCTTTTAAACCTGTATGATATTATTCACTGGCTTAGCACAGCCATGAAATGTAAATGTCATTTTCATGAAGGATTTGTGCCGTTGGCTGGCCCTGAAGAAAATGATTCCAGCATCTTACAGAGCTTAAGAAATTTTAAGCATGCTTTCTCTCTCTCTCTATATATATATATGTGTGTATATATATACACACATATATATGTATGTATACACATGCGCACACTCACACACACACGTATGCATAGGTATGTGTGTGTGTGTGTGTGTGTGTGTTTTCAGCATCATGGCTATTATTCTTCAAGTCCAGAACCTGGGTTCTAGTTCTGGCTCTGTCCCTAATTGCTTATGGCTGGTTCTAAGTTCCTCTTGGAGTCCCTCAGTTTTCTCACCTGTAATTGAGGATAAAGCCAAACTTTACCACTTCTTCATGGAAAACATAAGATAATGGATGTAATCATACCCAGAAAAAATACAGTTTAATTTTTTGATACTTTTTTAGTGTTCCTTGGAGCTGATGCTCTATAATGAGCAATCAGTGCACCTAAAGGAAACCAAACCCCAAATCCTACAGACAGCTTACAATAAAAAGGAATATCAGACACACTCAAGGCAAAAGTGTTAAAGTCTCCAGAGAAGTAAAACAGCAGAGTGTGGAAAAGAGAAATTTCAGGAATGGGGCTTCATGGACCAGGTCCAAACTGAGCTGGGTCATGAAGGGCAGTCCGAAACAAAGCCAACATTTATTGAGCCCTTATTTCTAAGGGCCCTATTTAAATATTTTATATAATGCTCCCCCAAACTCTGTGAATTAAATATCATTCTCATCCTTTTTTTACAGATAAGCTGATCTGCCAAAAACCCCAGCAGCAATCTCACTATAGGACACCCCCTCATCTCCAATGCACTGTAGAACCAAGAACTGGAAATGAGAGAAAAAAGAGCAATAGGACAAGCGACTCCGGATAAATAAAATCGTGGGAAGCCAGAAAAAAACCTAAAGAAGTGGAGATACATGCTGTATTCACAGACTGGAAGGCTCACTAATGTTAAGACACTCGTTCTCCCCAAATTGATCCATAGATCCAACACAATCCCAACAGTAATTCCACCAGACTTTTTGTACGAAATGGTAAGCCAGTTCTAAAATTTATAAGAAATACAAGAATCTAGAATAGCCAGTCATCTTAAAAAAAAAAAAAAAAGAGCAGAGCAAAGTCAGAGGACTAACACCACTCGACTTCAAGACATATAATAAAAGCCACAGTAATCAACACGGAGTGTTACTGGCATTAAGACAGACAAGCCGATCAATAGAGCAGGATAGGGAGCACAGAAACAAACCTGCATTTTTACAATCATTTGATGTTTGACAAAAGACTCAATTCAATCCAATGGGGAAAGGCAAGTCTCTTCAACAAATGGTACTGGAGCATCCATAGAGAGAAAAATAAACTTAGACTCCTACCTCTCACTATACACAGAAATTCATGATAGGTCATAGACCTATAAATAAATGCTAAACTATTATGTTTCTAGGAAAAAGCATAAGAAAATATTCTAGTGACATACGAGTAGGTAAAGATATCTTAGAAAGTATTCTGAAAGCAATAGCAATAAAAGAAAAAAGAAGTTAACATTCATCAAATTTAAAAACTCTGCTCAATAAAGGACATGATTAAGAAAATGAATAATACGCTATTTGGGGAAGAAAATATTCACAAAACCTGTATCTAACAAAGGTCTGGTATCTATTATTTGTAAAGAACTCCTTCGACTCACTAATAAAAAGACAAACAACCCAACATTTTAAGTGAGTGAAATATCTGAACAGACACTTCACAAAGGAAGATATACAAATGATCAATAAGCACATAAAAAAAGTGTCTGACATCATTAGTTATAAGGGAAATGCAAATTACAACCACAATAATACATCAGTATACACTCACCAGAATGGCTAAAATTAAAAAGACTCACAACATCAAATGTCAGTGAGGATTAATAAATAGTACCTGAAACTCTCCATTGTTAGTAATAGTGTAAAATGGCCTTACTTTGGGGAAAGGTCTGGTAATTTCTTATAAAACTAAACATACACCTACACCATGATCCAGCAATTCTGTTCCGAGGTATTCACTTAAGAGAAATGAAAACATATAAAAGCAACTTGTACATAAATGTTCATAACAGTTAAATAGTCCACATGTCCATCAACAGGAGAACGGATAAACCTAAGTACATTCATACAACAGAATGCTACTCTTCAATATAAAAAAATGGAAACAGTAATATATACAACATGAATGAATCTCATTAATATCATGCTGTGCAGAAGGCTTACACAAAAAAGTACGTACTGCATGGTCTCATTAATAAAAAATTCTAGAACAGGCAAATTAATCTATGGTTGAAAAAAAAGGCAATACTCCCCAAATTGATCTACAGATTCAACATGATCCTATCAAATCCAGCTTTCTTTGCAGAAACTGGAAAGCAGATTCCAAAATTCATATGGAATCTTAAGGGATCTTAAATAGCCAAAACAATTTGAAAAATGAGAACAAAGTTAGAGGACTCATCCTCATACTTCCCAATTTCAAAACTTCCTACAAAGCTACAGTAATCAAGACAGTGTCACATGGGTATAAAGTTAGACACAGATCAATGGAATAGAATTGAGCCCAGGAAAAAACCCTCACTCACATTTATGATCAATTGAATTTTGGACAATTCAGTGGGGGAAACATAATCTTTTTAACTAGTAGTGATGGGACAGCTGGATATCCACATGTAAAAACGGGACTCTTATTTCCTACCATATATAAAAATTAACTCAGAATGAATCAAACATATAAAACTATAAAAGTCTTGGCATAATCACTATTCATATTTTGCCATGTTTCTTTCTAAGAATATTCTTCTCACGAATATATATTTTTTGCTTTTTTTCCAGTTAAGATTACAATACAACAATATGTCAGTGTTAATACAAAACTCTTTATATGTATAATTCTGAATCTGTAAGTAATCTAATCTAGGTAATCATTAATTTTTTCCTTTTTAAAATCATTCTCCTACATTTAGACAAGGATTTCCAATTTCTTGCATTAAACTGAAATTGAGGTTAGTAAAAATAATGAAAAAATAAAACTCTTAAAAGAAAACATAGGGATAAATCTTTGTGGATAAATATTTGTACCACTGAGCTTTATTGAGCTGAGAATTTAAAAGAATGAATATAGTGTCTTAACTATGACATCAAAAGCACAAGCAATTAAAGAAAACACAGATAGCCTAAACATCTCCAAAAATAAAAATGTTGTGTCTCAGGGAGCATCTCTCTACTTGCTAGATGGGATGCTGCCCAATTCATGAATCACTTAATAAAGCCAATTGCATCTTCAAAAAAATCATGTCTCAGCACCATCAAGAAAGTGAAAAGACAACCCATAGAATTACAGAAAGTAATTGCAAATCATATATCTGATAAGGCACTTATATCTAGACTACATAAAGAATTATTATGAAGCAAAAAAAAAAAAAAGACCAATAACCCAATTAAAAAATGTGCAAAGAATCTGAATAAGCATTTCTCCAAAAAAGGTATATAAATGGCCAATAAGCACATGGAAGGATGCTCAACATCATTAGGCATCAGGACAATACAAATCAAAACCACAGTGATGTAACACTTCACACCCACTAGGATGGCTATTATCAAAAAGATAGGAAATGACAAGTTTAACTGAAGATCTGGAGAGACTGGAACACTGCTGCTGGGAATAGGAAAATACAGACTTTGGAGAAGAGTCTGGTATGTCCTCAAATGGTTAAATAATGAGTCACCACAGGATCCAGTCATCCCAGTCCTAGAGGAAAGGAAAGGAGAAGAAAGGAAAACAGATAAGGGGCACCTGGGTGGCCCAGTCAGTTAAGCCTCCAACTCTTGATTTTGGCTCAGGTCATGATCTCAGGGTTGTGAGATGGAGCCCCGCACTGGGCGTGGAGTCTGCTTGGGATTCTCTCTCTCCCTCTCCCCCACTCTCCCTCTCTCAAAAAAAAAAAAAAAAGAAAGAAAGAAAGGGAAAAGAGAAGAGAAGAGAGAAGAAAAACAGAAAGGAAAACATATGTCCCCACAAAATCTTATACATGATTGTTCACAGCAGCATTAGTGATAATAGCCAAAAAATGGAAACAACCAAAATGGCCGTCTACTGGTAAATGGATAAATAAAATGTGGGATATCCAAACAATGGGATATTATTCAGCAATAAAAGGCATGAAATAACTAGTACATGCTACGGTATGGATGGATCTTGAAAACCTTATTCTTGAAAGAAGCCAGTCACAAGAAATCACATATTGTATGGTCCCATTTACATGAAATGTCCAGAACAAGCAAATTTAGGGACAGAATATAGATTAATACTTGCCTAGGACTAGAAGGGGTGAGGGGAGGGGAGGATGACGGCTAAGGGGTGCTGGGTTCTTTTTAGGGTCATGGAAATGTTCTAAAACTAATTGTCAGACAGATGCACAATTCTATGAATGTACTAAAAACCACTGAACCGTACACTTGAAATGAATGAACTGTATGGTATGTCTCAATAAAAGTGTTTGAAAAGAGTCCTGGATTGTGACTCTATTTCCAATGACTAGCTATGCCAACCTCGGTCTCTCGGGGCCACCGCTGGGCAAGCTAATCTCATAACTGCATCCAGCTCATCATCCTATGAACACATCTAAATAAACTCGCTCACTTGGGTGCTGGCACCACGCTGGGTACTAAGAAAGCCGGGCGCAGATGAAAGACAGCATCCCCTCTCAAGGAATCACAGCCTGGTGCCTCAGTCTACACCTAGCCATGTGCGGCTGCTGAGCCCTTGAAGACAGTGAGTCTGAATTGAGATGTGCTCTACGTATAAAACAGACCCTCGGTTTCAAAGACTTGGTCAGAGAAAAAAGTAAAATAGTTAATAATTCTTTATACTGAATTAAATGCTGAAATGATAGCTTGATAAATGAGGTGAAATTAAACGTTAAAGTTAATTCACCTGTGTGTTTTTTTATATTTTTGAATGTGGTACGGAAATTTTTAAATGACAAACGTAGCTCAGTACTATTGGGAAGTAGTGGTTTAGATTTTTACATATAAATAAATCATCAAATCTTTCCTGATGCCCAGTGCTTTAGAGGATCATTGTATGCAGACTTCTAAATGGTGATTAACTTTGAAGTCCACTCAGCAGTTATAAAATGCCTGCTGCTTGGCAATTACAGAGGCACAAAAGGTTCCTTGTTTGCTGCCCTCTGCCAATTGGTTCCTTGGACAAGAGTCGAAGATGCTCGCCACGGCCTTTAAACATTGGTGTGCCCAAGTCTTTACAAAGCACAAATGTTTCCCAAATAAGGCAGGCCCAGAAAACTTTGTCTGAACTCTTTAAGACTCATGATCAAAAGGGCTGCCTTTTAAAATGATTAAAGATCAGACTGAGATGACAGACACCCATTCACAGAGAGGGAACTTCTCCTCAGAGGGGTTTTATCTCAAAGGGGCTTTGCATGTTATCTGGGAGGCTTCCTGTCATCTGGGAGGCTTCCCCTGGGCACCCCTCACTTGTGAACCCTGAATGGTTCAGGCAGGTTTCTGCTTCTCCTTCTCCAAGTCCGTCTTTGATCTCCATGTCCAGGGTAATAAGAACAGGGTCTATGAGGCCGAGGCAAGCTCTAGGTCTCGGGCCCTGCTGAAACTTGATACAAAATCCAGAGGCATGTCTGTGCCCCAAGAGAGGAAACAGAAATGGACCCCAGTGTGGCAGGCTCTGGTGATAAAGATGTCGTCACTGGGCTCCACGGCCAAGACCCCTAACATGTCTGGTTGCTTCTTCTCCGTCCCACCAATGCCCAAAGAACCGTGTCACCCAACAGACGCTTTCCTTCCTGCTCTCTGGAGTTAAGAGATCAGGTTTGGAGGCGAAGTAACGTGGCCAGAGCTGGTAAGTGGCACAGCCATGATTCCAACTCGATGCTACCGAGCGCCAAAGCTACCGTCCTTCCCAAGCACCGAGCTATACCGTCATTCCCTCATTCCACAAACACTACTCCCCACTGCGTGCTGTGGGACAGGTGAGGGTGATTTTTTTTAAATGATATATGAACTAGAATCCTGCCTTCTCAAACGATATACTCTCAAATTCCTGCACCTGCTTTTGTTCAGAAGCTCCAGTAAACTGCAATAGAAGACAGTTTCATTGACTTGATTGCCTCCATTACAGAATGCATTATGGAAGCAGAGACAAAATTTCTGTCCTTTAACTTCTTCGGAGGGCTCAATGGGTAGAAGTGGCGAACGTGCTCAATTCTGTGTCCTGTCACATGAGAGCCTCTTCTTCCACGGGCTCATTCATGAGAGAGCATGCCATCTACCAGCCTTGTCCCAGCACTTAGGGCAGACACGCATTGTGCTCAGTACTGGGCATATACAAAGACGAATGTACCATAATCTCTGCCCTCTAGGATATTCCACAGTAAGTGCCTATCAAGCAAGTTATTTTAAAGGGCCTGCGTTTGGGGCAAAGTGTGCTATAAAGAACAAAGCTCATTTCTGGAGCCAGTTTGTGGCTTGAGACATCTTCAAATTATAGCAGTTGTTACAAAATGTACCTGCCTCAGAGTTTCAAAAGAACTGGCTGTAAGATGGCTATTTCTAGATGGACTGTTTCAGGGCCTGGGTAATCAAAACGTCATTTTCCGCTCCCCTCCCACCCTTCCCATTATCTCCCAGGCTGGGTAGTCAGTGAGCAATTGGCTGCTTTTGAAAGCCCTGGGTGGTGTGATTTGGAAAGTTAAAGGAATTATGATGGAAATGTCATTGCAGGCTACCAAAAATCGGGAGGCCTCTGAGGAAGAGATTTAAAGGGGTTTCAATCATTTCCCAGCTGGGCAGCCCTAGGAAGCCAGGATGGCTCTAAACGATGGCCAAGGGCACTAGGATTCTCTGTCTCTGCTACGGTGGGCAGAATAATGACCCCCTAGAGATGTCCATCTTCTAATCCCTAGAACCTGTGGCTTTGTTACTTACATGGCAAAAGAGACTTTGCAGATGTGATTAAATTAAGGATCCTGAGATGGGGAAATTATCCTGGATTATCTGGGATAATCTAATCATTGCTTTGAATCCTTAAAAGCTGAGAACCCTTCCCAAGAGAGATGTTCAGGCAGAAAAAAGGGCCAGGGAGATGCTACATTGCTGACTTTGAAGACGGTGGAAGGGAGCCAGCAGCCAAGAAATGCAGGCGGACTCTAGAAGGTGGGAAAGGTACCGACATGGATTCTCCCTTAGAGTCTCCGGGAAAAAAAAAAAATCACAGCCCTGCTAACACCTTGATTTTAGCCCAGGAAGACCCATACCAGATTTCCAACCTAAATAACTACAATAATTTTGTATTGGTTAAGTTATTAAATTTGTTAGAGCAGCAATGGAAAACTAACACACTGACTATATACAACCGAACAGTGAGAAGGTCAGGCAATGAGGTGGAGGGACCAGGGCAGTGAGTGCACCACCAAAACAGCTGGCTTAACCTGTCCAAGACAAGGCTCAAGTATTTTTATGGGGAATGACCGAGTACAAACTGCATCAGAGCACTGGGACATGGAGAAGGAGCCAGCACTCTGGGTTGATTCTTTATGCTCTTGTTGGCCCTACAGAATCTTCAGTTGGTGCAGCTGAGCACCAACAATAGTATCAGACAGATCTCTTCTGTGGAAGGAGATTAGGGAAAGGAAGGGCAGTGTTCTCAGAGTCTTATTCCTAAGACTTGAACCCTCCCCAAACTCCCTTAATTGCTGCATGATGTGTTCAATACAGGACAGATACTTGGAGTGACTAATGAAGATAAGGAGGTTGTTCCTCTCCTAGTTTAAAACATACACATAGACCCATGTTGCTTCTATACAGACAATCAGCTGTAGGATTGCCCTTCCCCCTAATAACATGTTTTAAGGAAATCTGTTAGTGCCTGGATACCCTTAGGGCTCAGTTAATGATGGAGGGCTGCAGAGCTGGAGGGACTGGTGGCATCCTTGCCCCTCTTCTTTTTTCTGTAAAGGTGAGATGATAGTTTATCCTAAGCAGTTCTCACTGATACAAAACCCTGTGTGGGAGGGGAGGCTGTTCCACAGTATTATGTACCCCACCTAGCACCCCCTGGGAGCCTACCTTTTCCCTAGATTTCCCTGGAAATTGCTAGCTGTGACTTTGACTTAAAATTCCCCAGGAGCTTCTTTTGGCCATTTTGTACTTTACCAAACCATCTATCCAAGGGAGTAGTCACCCACCCATCTGACAACTTTCTGGAGCGCTCTGTCCATGCTTAATCTCAACCCAAAGGGCATCAGTGAAGCAAATAAAGTAACTGAGGATTTACAACCCTGTCTAAAGTGTGGTTGTTCCCTTTTTTAAAGACTTTTTTACTTTTTTAAAAAAGCTTTTATTTATTTATTTATTTGAGAGAGAGACAGAGAGAGTGAATGGGGGAGGAGCAGAGGGAGAAAGACAAGCAGACTCTGAGCTGAGCACGGAGCCCAACATGGGGCTCAATTCCATGACCCTGAGATCATGACCTGAGCCAAATCAAGAGTCAAGATGCAAATCAAAATCAAGATGCTTAACCAACTGAGCCACCCAGGTGACCCTAGATTTTTTACTTAAAAGCAATCTCTACACCCGACGTGGGGCTCGAACTCACCACCCTGAGATCAGAGCCACACTCTCTACTGACTGAGCCAGCCTAGCACCCCTAAAGTGTGGTTCCTAACTAAAGGGATTCTTGATCCATCATGATGATTCTTACCACCATTTCCTGAGTGCCTGCTCTACCCCAAGTACATCACATGTATTTTCTGATTTAATCCTTATAGCATCCCTGAAAGATAATTAGCATTATCACATTTTAGAGATGAGGAAACAGAGACTGATAACTTGTTCAAGGTCACAGTGATAGAAAATGAAGGAGCTGGATTTAAAATCAGGTCTCTCTTACAACAAAGTTCAAGTTTTGCTCACTATGTGGTGTGGCCTCCCAAGATGGGAACCCTTTGCTCCCCAAGAGTTTCTGGAAATGTGCTACAATGAATATACATATACACAAAGGCTGCTATATGTTGATTCTCTGTTGAAATCTAGCTTCTCTGGCTAGTTACGGGAAGAGTTCTTGATGATATAAACAAGACTGGCTTCATTCTAGAAATATTTATTGAGCAACTACTAGACAGTGGCCACGCATATAAACAGGCCAGAGCCCCTACCCTCTACTGAAGAAACCAGGCATGTGTGCACACACGTACCCACACACACCACTGAAAGACAAAAAAATACTTTATCAAAGCTATCAGGAAGAAAAGTGTTCCTTTTCCTGTAAGCAGAAGCCACAGCAATTAATTCAGTAAGCTTCAGAGAGGACGTACGCTCAAAGCAGAAGCCGAAGGAAGACATGGGGATGTGGAAATACAGAACATCTCTGGAAGAAGGAAGCATCTTTGTGTTCGTAGGGGACAAGAGAATGAGAGGAAGCTAGAAAGGTAGGACAGATGAACAGATGACAGTTTGGGAAAGACTTTGAACATGATGTTAAGGAAAATTTGGACTTTTTTTTTCCTATTTTCAAAATATTTTTATACATTTTAAATTCATTCCAGGGGTAGCCAGGAAGACTTCTGAACAAGGAAGTAAAATGTTCACAGTCAGGCTTTGAGGGAATTCCTGAAAGAGGTATAGGGACCGTCAACAGCAGATGGATCATGGAGAAGGCAACCAAGCAGGCAAGAAACCTGTCCTCAGGACTGTTCCAAGAGCCAGTGTGGTCTGAGATCTAGCAAACAGCTTCGATTTCCGGTCCCAGCTTTTTCATTAGCGGGCTCTAAGGCATGAGTCACATAAGCCTCGTCCCCCCATGTCTTAAGTAACGTTGAACTAAATGATTGCTAAAACCACATCTACCTCTAAAATGTTATGATTCAAAGTTATAGATTTGTACACACCACAGCAAATGTGCCTTTGTGTCATACAAAGCATGGAGATAACCAGTCCTAAGATCACTTGGATCCTGTTGCCGATTCAAATGATGTAATTTATAGGAAGTCTTTTTTTTCAGTGTGTGTATATTAGGTAAATTCAAATGAAAGGTTCTTGTTCTGAATGCTACCTTGATGAAATAACGTTTTCCTTTCTTAAAAAGTATTCCTCTTTTCCACTTTCCAGATTCTAGACCTTTGTCTTAACTAAAAACAGCTGCTAACCTTTTCCCAACTCACCTGCTGGAAAAATAATCTGTTGGGATATACCCATAAATTTAAATTCTAACTACAATATAAAAGCTAATGCCCTGTGACAGGCATTACTTCACATTTCCACAACACCTAAATCAAGACTTGGACATGCAAGCTTATTTAAAAATAATTCTACTTAGCTGTGAATCAAGAGCACTTCCTTCTGCAAACAGGACCATTTTATAAGGATTTCCTTAAAATGTGGCTGTGTCTATAGTGCACAAGTTGATGTTACTACCAGGATCCACCCAGGACCCCAGTAGGGAGAGAACAACGAAGGAGGCTAGAGAGAGAGGAGAAGGCAGACCCATCTCTTTCTTCCTCAGTGGCTCACTTTCTCTTCTCACCAACATCAAACAGGTGGGAGTTTCAGGTAAGGGTGTTCGCCCTTTATGCCAAGCAGCCAACCCTGCTGCTGGACTCTGGACACTGTTAAAATAAACACGTTAAAAAATTAAACATACTCCATATTACTCAGAAATATTGTGAGCAAAAACACTAGCAATTTCATCCTCCTGGGGAATCTACATTACAGAGTATAATTTGGCAACCCTCCAGGATCTTGTCTTAAATAGCTGGTGGCTGTTTTAAAGAGATGAGTATTTTAGTGCCTTGACTTCTCTTTAAATATACACCATTTGAATGAATCCATTTATTGTAAATATCAAGGTATTGTGTTTAAAATTTCATATCTCAAAAAAAAAGTTCTCTGCCATTTTTCCTCAAACTTTTTATGATATTTAAATGATTCCTAATTAAAAAAAAATACTAATCCTGGTGTTTAATGATGATAAAGAACTTGTCTATTTTTGTAACAAATCAGAACAAATGCTATTACAGAGTAATTAAACACCACATTCAGCAGAGATACGGAGAAAGGGAGAATTGCAAATTACTTTTTACAGCTTGTTCTGAAGTTTTCTGAAATGGAACATATTTTAATCATTAAACTCCTCAAAGGTGTTCAGAAGTGACTGGGGGGAAGATGGTGGAGGAGTAGGGGACCCTATTTCAACTGGTCTCCGGAATTGAGCTGGAGATCTACCAGACCACTCTGAGCATCCACGAAGCCAGCCTGAGATGTAGGAAGATCTGGATCTCTACAAACAGAATATCGCAGGTGGTTGGTTTTGAGGTACAAAGTGGGGAGCGGTGATTCTGCGGGCAGATATCAGAGGATAAACGGCAGCGGGAGGGAGCCTGGCCGTGGGGATCCTACACTGCCAGTGAGCCACAGCCTCGCACGCTGGGGACGGGCACAGACTTGCAGACCGGTAGTGGCGGGGAAAGGACTTTAGGGCAGCCCCCGGGGCGGAAACCCGGAGCTGCAGGGTCACGCGCGAGAACTGGGAGCGGCTGGCGGTTTTAGAAGCACAAAGGGCAGAGACGTGCCCCAACCTAGAGGCAGGACTGGGAGCACTGTGGAGGGGCGCACAACCCAGGATGCTGCAGTTTATAGCAGCCCCAACAGAAACGGAGACGGTGTGGCCTGGAGAGCTCACTGAAGAACAGACTGTGATCTCTCTGCTCTGAGGCAGAGGGTTGGAAACGGTCTCTTCTGCTCTGACTCGTGCAAGAGACCAGAAAGCCGCCAGGGAAAGGCGCCAGAGAACAAAAGCCCCAAAGACTGATTCCCACTGAGCCCATCCCCCGCCGCAGGGGTGCAGGGCAACTTCGCCCAAACAGGGTTGCCTGAGTAACAGCGTGGCAGGCCCCTCCCGCAGAAGACAGGCTGGGAAAACAAGAGGCCAGCAACCCTAAGGTCCCAAGAAAACAGGTGCATCTTGCTTGGGTTCTGGTCAATAATTTGGACTCTATACATTCCCTCAAGCACCCATCAACAGAATGACTAGGAGGAGGAGCCCCCAAAACAAAAAACACTCAGAGATTATGACTTATGCTGCAGATTTACAAATGGATGCAGATATAACCAAGATGTCGGAGATGGAATTCAGGCTAGCAATTGTGAAGACAATGGCTAGAATGGAGAAGTCAATTAATGGCAACATAGAGTCTCTAAGGGCAGAAATGAAAGGTGAATTGGCAGAACTTAAAAATGCTATCAATGAGATCCAATCCAATCTAGAAAATCTAACAGCTAGGGTAACTGAGACAGAAGAGAGAATAAGCGATCTGGAAGACAGTATAATAGATAAAAAGGGAAAAGAGGAGGCCAGGGAAAAACAACTCAGAATCCATGAAAATAGAATCAGAGAAATAAGTGACACCATGAAGCATTCCAGTGTCAGAATAATTGGAATCCCGTAGGGAGTGGAGAGAGAGAGAGGACTAGAAGATGTATTTGAGCAAATCATAGCTGAGAACTTCCCTAATCTAGGGAATGAAACAAACATTCCAGTCCTAGAGGCAGAGAGGACCCCTCCCAAGATCAAGAAAAACAGGCCAACACCCCGGCATGTAATAGTAAAACTTGCAAATCTTAGAACCAAGGAAACCATCTTAAGGGCACTTAGGGGGAAGAGATTCCTTACGTACAGAGGGAGGAACATCAGAATAACGTCAGACCTATCCACAGAGACCTGGCAAACCAGAAAGGCCTGGCAGCCAAGAATACTTTATCTGGCAAGGCTTTCATTTAGAATGGATGGAGAGATGCAGAGCTCCCAGGACCGGCAGAAACTGAAAGAATATGTGACCGCTAAGCTGGCCCTGCAAGAAATATTAAGGGGGGTTCTATAAAAGGAGAAAGACCCCGAGAGTGATCTACAACAGAAATTTACAGGGACAATCTATAAAAACAACGTCTTCACAGGCAACATGATGACAATTAATTCATATCTTTCAATAATCACTCTCAATGTGAATGGCCTAAATGCTCCCATAAAATGGCAAAAGGTTACAGATTGGATAAAAAGACAGGACCCATCCATATGCTGCCTACAAGAGACTCATTTTGAACCTAAAGATACATCCAGACTGAAAGTGAAGGGATGGAGATCCATCGTCCATGCCAGCGGACCTCAAAAGAAAGCTGGGGTAGCAATTCTTATATCAGACAAATTAGATTTTAAACTAAAGTCTGTAATTAGAGACACAGAAGGACACTATATCATTCTTAAAGGGTCTATCCAACAAGAAGATCTAACAATTGTAAATATCTATGCTCCCAACATGGGAGCAGCCATCTACATAGGCCAACTGTTAACCAAAATGAAGAGTCATATTGATAACAATACGTTAATTGTAGGAGACCTCAATACTCCACTCTCAGCAATGGACAGATCATCTAAGCAGAAAATCAACAAGGAAACAAGAGCTTTCAATGATACATTGGACCAGATGGACCTCATAGATATTTACAGAACATTCCACCCTAAAACAACAGAATACTCATTCTTCTCGAGCGCACATGGAACTTTCTCCAGAATAGACCACATACTGGGTCACAAATCAGGTCTCAACCGATACCAAAAGATTGAGATTATTCCCTGCATATTCTCAGACCACAATGCTCTAAAACTGGAACTCAATCACAAGAAAAAATTTGGCAGAAATTCGAACACTTGGAAGCTGAAGACCACTCTGCTCAAGAATGTTTGGGTCAACCAAGGAATCAAAGAAGAACTTAATTCATGGAAATCAATGAGAATGAAAACACATGGGTCCAAAACCCATGGGATACTGCAAAGGCGGTCCTAAGGGGGAAATACATAGCCATCCAAGCCTCACTCAAAAAAATAGAAAAATCCCGAATTCACCAACTAACTCTACACCTTAAAGAACTAGAGAAAAAGCAACAAACGATGCCTAGGCCATGTATTAGAAGAGAAATAATTAAAATTAGAGCAGAAATCAATGAATTAGAAACCAGAAACACAGTAGATCAGATCAACAAAACTAGAAGTTGGTTCTTTGAAAGAATTAGTAAGATCGATAAACCACTGGCCAGACTAAGAAAAGAGAAAGGACCCAAATTAATAAAATTATGAATGAAAGGGGAGAGATCACAACTAACAACAAGGAAATAGAAACAATTATTAGAAATTCTTATCAACAACTATATGCCAATAAACTGAGCAATCTGGATGGAATGGAGGCCTTCCTGGAAACCTATAAGCTGCCAACTCTGAAACAGGAAGAAACTGACAACCTGAATAGGCCAATAACCAGTAACGAGATTGAAGCAGTGATCAAAAACTTCCCAAAAAACAAGAGTCCAGGGCCTGATGGATTCCCTAGGGAATTCTACCAAACATTCAAAGAAGAAATAATACCTATTCTCCTGAAGCTGTTTCAAAAAATAGAAACAGAAGGAAAACTTCCAAACTCATTCTATGAGGCCAGCATTACCTTAATCCCCAAACCAGGCAAAGACCCCATCAAAAAGGAGAATTTCAGACCGATATCCCTGATGAATATGGATTCCAAAATCCTCAACCAAATCCTAGCTAATAAGATCCAACAATACATTAAAAGGATCATCCACCACGACCAAGTGGGATTTATCCCCAGGATGCAAGTGTGGTTCAACATTCGCAAATCAATCAATGTGCTAGAACACATTAATAAGAGGAGGGAGAAGAACCATATGGTCCTCTCAATTGATGCAGAAAAAGCATTTGACAAAGTACAACATCCTTTCCTGATTAAAACTCTTCAGAGTATAGGGATAGAGGGAACATTCCTCAAGTTCATAAAATCCACCTATGAAAAACCCACAGCGAATATCATCCTCAATGGGGAAAAGCTGAGAGCCTTTCCCTTAAGATCAGGAACATGTCAAGGATGCCCACTCTCACCACTATTGTTCAACATAGTACTAGAAGTCCTAGCAACAGCAATCAGACAACAAAAAGAAATAAAAGGTATTCAAATTGGCAAAGAAGAAGTCAAACTCTCTCTTTTCGCAGACGACATGATACTTTATGTGGAAAACCCAAAAGACTCCACCCCCAAATTACTAGAACTCATCCAGCAATTCAGTAATGTGGCAGGATACAAAATCATGCACAGAAATCAGATGCTTTCTTATACACTAACAACACAACCGTAGAAAGAGAAATTAGAGAAACGATTCCATTTACAATAGCACCAAAAACCATAAGATACCTCGGAATCAACCTAACCAAAGAGGTAAAGGATCTATACTCTAGGAACTACAAAACACTCATGAAAGAAATTGAAGAAGACACAAGAAGATGGAAAAATATTCCATGCTCATGGATCGGAAGAATAAACATTATTAAAATGTCTATGCTACCCAGAGCAATCTATACCTCCAATGCCATCCCGATCAAAATTCCACAGACATTTTTCAAAGTGCTGGAACAAACAATCCTAAAATTTGTATGGAATCAGAAAAGACCCCAAATCACCAAGGAAATGTTGAAAAAGAAAAATAAAGCTGGGGGCATCACGTTGCCCGATTTCAAGCTATATTACAAAGCTGTGATCACCAAGACATCATGGTACTGGCACAAAAACAGATATATAGACCAATGGAACAGAATAGACAACCCAGATATGGACCCTCAACCCTATGGTCAAATAATCTTTGACAAAGCAGGAAAAAACATGCAATGGAAAAAAGACAGTCTCTTCAATAAATGGTGCTGGGAAAATTGGACAGCCACATGCAGAAGAATGAAACTCGACCATTCTCTAACACCATTCACAAAGATAAACTCAAAGTGGATGAAAGACCTCAATGTGAGACAGGAATCCATCAAAATCCTAGAGGAGAACATAGGCAGTAACCTCTTTCACATTGCCCACAGCAACTTCTTTCAAGATACATCTCCAAAAGCTAGTGAAACAAAAGCAAAAATGAACTTTTGGGACTTCATCAAGATAAAAAGCTTCTGCACAGCAAAGGAAACAGTCAACAAAACAAAGATGCAACCCACAGAATGGGAGAAGATATTTGCAAATGACACTACAGATAAAGGGCTGATATCCAAGATCTATAAAGAACTTCTCAAACTCAACACCCAAAAAACAAATAATCAAGTCAAAAAGTGGGCAGAAGATATGAAAAGACACTTTTCCGAAGAAGACATACAAATGGCTAACAGACACACGAAAAAATGTTCATCATCATTAGCCATCAGGGAAATCCATATCAAAACCACATTGAGATACCACCTTACACCAGTTAGAATGGCAAAAATGGACAGGGAAAGAAACAACAAATGTTGGGGAGGTTGTGGAGAAAGGGGAACCCTCTTACACTGTTGGTGGGAATGCAAGTTGGTACAGCCACTTTGGAAAACAGTGTGGAGGTGCCTCAAAAAATTAAAAATAGAGCTACCCTATGACCCAGCAATTGCAATCCTGGGTATTTACACCAAAGACACAGATGTAATGAAAAGAAGGGCCATATGCACCCCAGTGTTCATGGCAGCAATGTCCACAATAGCCAAACTGTGGAAAAGAGCCGAGATGCCCTTTAACAGATGAATGGATAAAGAAGATGTGGTCCATATATACAGTGGAATATTACTCAGCCATCAGAAAGGATGAATACCCAACTTTTACATCAACATGGATGGGACTAGAGGAGATTATGCTAAGTGAAATAAGTCAAGCAGAGAAAGTCAATTATCATATGGTTTCACTTATTTGTGGAACATAAGGAATAGCATGGAGGACATTACAAGGAAGGGAAAAATGGGGGGGGGGGATTGGAGGGAGAGATGAACCATAGAGACTATGGATTCTGAGAAACAAACAGGGTTTTAGAGGGGAGGGGGGAGGGGGGATTGGTTAGCCCGGTGATGGGTATTAAGGAGGGCACGTACTGCATGGAGCACTGGGTGTTATACGAAAACAATGGACTGTGGATCACCACATCAAAAACCAATGATGTATTGTATGGTGACTAACATAACATAATAAAATTAAAAAAAAAAAAAAAGGTGTTCAAAAGTAATCAGGATCAGGAGGGTTGTGAGACAACCTTCAGTTCTGGGGTATCAAAGCCTCAGATCTTCCCAGGGGGTCCCACCAAGTGTTGTCACCGGTCTGAGGCCCCATCTATCAGAGGTAACTGCTAGAAAGCCCACTTTTCATGTGTTTTCCTGCTTGGGCGGGGGTGGGAGGCGGCACAGAGATCTCTGGCCTCCAGTTAAATATAGTGTGCTAGTTCAGGTCAAAGAACAAGTTACTTTAAGTTCAGGCCTAAACCAGAATCCTAACAAGTCAGTCTTTAGTTCTTTCCTGTTATTATTTAAAAAGGTATAATTAATTTTAATTGAGTGAGTCAGCTTTCTGAGTACACCTGGCAGTGTGTAAGCATATTAAAATGGAAGGATTCCCTGCCTTACGGAGTTCCCAGGATTCATCCCCAGCATCTCCACGCAATCCAGTTAATGATCTCTCCAGGCAGGCACTCTGGGCAGACAGTGTTGCAGGCCTGCCCTGGTCCAGCCCACAAATTCCTTGGTATACACACCCGTGGCTCCTTTAAAGGCATCTGTCCTGCCCAATTGGCTCTTCTTTGAAAACCGAACCATCTAAATACAGTTGACCCTTGAACGACCTGGGGATTAGGGGCACCCATCCTGTACAATCGATAATCTGCATTTAACTTTTGATTCCCCCAAAGCTCAACTACTAATAGTTTACTGGAAGCCTTACCGATAACATAAACAGTTGGTTAACACATATTTTGTATGTTATATGTATTACACACTGTATTCTTACAACAAAGTGAGCCAGAGAAAAGAAAATCCTAAGGAAGAGCAAATAACATGTGGTACTGAACCGTACGGGAAAAAAATTCACATATAATTAGACTTGCACAGTTTAAACCTATGCTGTTCAAGGGTCAATTATACTTCGCCTGGTTTCTTCTAACAAATACGCTTGATTTTTCATTTTTCACCAACACAAATTATGTATAAAGGCCCATCTTACATAAAAGGGGAAAAAATAATTATTTTCCTTAGACCTCACTGAACATGGCTTTGGGGAAGATTCTGTCATTTACTATAATCAATGTTCCCTGACACTGAGGATGGGAATGGGCAAGCTGCAGATCGATTCATTTTTGGATATGACTATTTTTGTCTCTCCGCCGTCCCTGGGTTGAATAAGCATTTTAAATCTCCCTACGCTATGGGAGAAGGTAAAACGGTACTTATATTTACGACCCTGATGAATGAATGCAGTTTTTTTGTGCTAAACCAGAATACAGCTCTGATTATCCTACTGCCATTTTTTTTTTTCTTGGTTACCTTTGAGGAAAATGCCTACAACCAGGTTACCTTACTTTCCCTATCCAGTGAAGCCTTTAAAGTGCTGGGAAGAACTTCTGGCTATGGGAACCCATTCAATTCTCATCTGGCTAGGGTCAAAACTACTTTTAATTGGACAGCATCTTGGGAATCTAGTGAAATAAAGGAATAAGCATAAAGGAGAAACCATCTCCAACTGGTGTGGAGAAATAGGGGCTAGCAACCTAAAATTTAGCCAGCCTCCAGATGGGTGTTTCCGAAACCTCAGAGTTTAGCTTAAACCTAAAACACACAGCAAGAGAGACCTCACTCAAGGGAGGTCCATGCATTTGGATCCAATTTAGCGAACTCCTCATAGACAAGGGTCTGTAAACCTAGTCACGCCCTCCATTAGATCACTCAGTGGCCTTGGGCAATGCATTTGGCCTCTTAATTAATGTCCCTCCTCGTATATACAAACATTATTTAATGTAAAACACTCCACACTTACAAAAAAATGTATTACTCAGGGCCCCAACATGGATCCCCGGAGTGGTGCAGAGTAACACTAGGGAAATCTCAATATTCACTCTCCAGACCCAGGAATCGGGGACATCTGTACCGCTCTCAGCAGACAAGCAAACCAAACCATCCTCTTGGAGCTGGTTTACCAAGGCCAGCCAAAGGCAAGAAGCATGCAGCTGAATGGTCACCGCAGCTTATCTGAAAATTTATGATAAGCCAGATTCTCCCTAGACTGTTAAATTAAAGTTTCTTTTTCTGATCCACAGTTTCTTTTCATAAGAAATGAATCTCAGAGTGCATATATTCTCCCTAATGATGAGTAAAATGGCACTGACAACATCTGATTAGATACCTAAACATCTTGTGGAAGTCCTGTACAAAAGGTCCCTGCACCTCTGAGCACTGAGAAACTTCCTGCCCATCCCCCTCATGACCAACCCCCAACTGGTGAAACCCTAATCTGAACCGAGAAAGCAGATCTGGCCTGTGGCTGCCGCACAGTTGGTGAGAGGGTGGAGTCCACCATCATTCATCGTCAGCAACTTGCCCTCCCCCAAACCGACAAATGTCCATCCCACTTGGTAAGGACTGAATGTTTATGTCCTCCCCAAATTCATTATGTTGATACCCTATCCCCCAGGGTGATGGAATCTGGAGGGGAGGCCTTTGGGTGGTGATGAGGTTTAGGTGAAGTCCCCCTCATGATGGGATTAGTGCTCTTCGAAGAAACACCAAAGAGCTTGCTTTCTCTCTTTTCTCCCTGAGCAGCACGAAGTCGTGTGAGCACACAGCAAGATGACAGCCACTGCAAACCCCACGGAGAAGATTCAGGATGAAATCTACCTTGTTGGCACCACGATGGTGGACTTCCCAACTCCAGAACTGGGAGAAATAAATTTCTGTTGGTTTAGCCACCCAGTCTATGGATTTTATTATGGCAGCCTGTGCTTAGACATCACCTCTGTGAGCTTTGTCATTGCCCTTCAGGACACTGACAGAAGTGGAGTCCAATGAAGGGAGCAATGAAGGTCCCCTCTGTTCTGGTCAGGATCTTCAAACGCTTTGGCATTTGTTTCAAGCACATAACCTGCACGCCATGAACGTGGGCGCCCCCTTGTGCCCTCCTGGGATAACCACCCCTGCCCAAGATCCTCAGAAGGGAACTGCCCTACAATAATGGGGCAGGCACTCCCTCCCATGCCTGGTCCAAACAATTTTGGGTGCTTTGCCAGGAACCACAGAACTGGGAACAACAAGTCCCTTTCAGCAGAGAAAGGGGCCTGGGGTGGAAAATTTCCTGTCCATTCCCACAAAGAAGGTTGCCAGTACCTTCTCAGATGGAGAAAAAGTGCATACTGTTTCCTATTTACAAAAATTACCAAGTATGAACAAATTACTATGAAGAAAACAAGCTAAATTAATATGGTTCCTGATTTCCAGGAGGCAGGTGATTTAGGAAAAAACAGACCCAGAGGAAAAAAAAAGATGATTAAAAGCAGGCACTGATGAAAACTATTCAATAAATCTCCAAATATATACAAATGAAACATACACTATGTGTATCCCATATGAGGGAAAGAGTAACTGTTAGAATTAAATAACACATTTATTTAATCAAGAAAGGAGATGAAGGAGGAAATGAAGGTGCAGTCTGGTCACCACATCTGTGAGGCTCTTGTCTTCCCCCAAAAGCTGAGATGCAACCTCATCCATGCTTCCAGAACATTCTCCCACCCCCCACCGGCACATTGGTTATATCCTGTGATTATCTGTGTTCTCCACTAAACAGGAAAAGTTTACTTCGTATATGCAACTTTGTTTCAACACTACCACCACAATAATAATGTTAGTGAAAACATAACCTGAATGCTTATTTTGACCCAGGCACTGAGATAAGTGCATTATCTCATTTAATCCTCACAACAAACTTACAAAGCTGTACTACTATTATTTCATAAGTGTACTATTATTATTTCATAAATAATATATTATTTCACATATATTTATGTGGTCCAAATATACCAAAAAAAAAGATATACAGTGAAGTCTCCTTCCCACTTCCATCCCCCATATGCCAAGTTCCCATACCCCCTTCACATATGACTATTATTATAAGTGTTTTATATATCCATCCAAAGTTTATGTTTATAGAATCCTGGTGTTCTACATAAAAGGTATATTATGTAAGTTGCTCCGCCCTTTGAAGTTTTTACTGATCTTGGAGGTGTTTACATAGAAAGTCATCCCATACTTCTTTACAGCTATACAGAGTTCCACTCTGTGCCTGGACCATAAAATATTTAACCACACTTCTACTGAAGGACACATGAAAGTTTCCATTATTACATTTTACAGATGAGAAAAACTGAGGCTCATAGAAGTTAAGTGACTTGTCCAAAGTCACACAGCTGGAAAGTGGCAGAGGAAGCCCTTAAGCTGAAGTTGGTTAGATTCAAGTCTAACCCACCACCCCTCCTTTTTTAGAGAGAAAGAGAGAGCGTGCACATGAGCGGGGTGCGGCGGGGGGGCAGAGGCAGAAGGGGAGAGAGAATCTTAAACAGGATCCACGCCCAGGGTGGAGCCTGACTCGGGGCTCCATCTCACCACCCTGAGATCATGACCTGAAAGGAAATCAAGAGTTGAACTCTCAACCCGACTGAGCCACCCAGGTGTCCCTCAAGCCTAAACTCTTAAGCAACTTATTGTATTTATTGCCCAGAACAACACTGAGTGTGCAGAGACAAGCCATAAATACTTGGCAAATAGATGAATGAACCAACAAAACAAAAGCAAAACACAACAACAAGAGGAACGATTCTGCTCCCTCTCCTGCACCCTTCTCTCTCTCACTGAACTTCCTTTTCACTCTCTAGGGACCTGCAGCCATACACCTCCACTCCTGGGTATTAGCAGAATGGTAGCACACGGACATTTTCAGCCATTCCTGGGTCCTGCATAGACCCAGGCCCTGCCTGATCCCCATACATTATTTAAGCTCACTCCAGTCCTGGGTAAAGGACATGCTAGAATGGATCCAAGTGTAAAGCCCCCAGGGTCTGCTCAACAAGGTCACCAGGGAGAAGGGAAAGCGTTCCTGGGGGCCAACAAAACCTGGGCCCAGCTCCCCGGGCGTCACAGGGACACACATGAACGTCACTACAGTGGAGATGGCCCACGTCCCAGCCCCTCTCCGGGGGCTACACAGCCGGCTCTCCTCCACTGTGCAGATGTCCTGAAACCCTTCAACTCCTTCCAAATGTGCCAGAAAGCTGACACATGTAGCCTCGTTTTTACACTGTGTTTTACATTAGTCTCAGCCTTCCAATAAATTTAACACCGGAATTATATACAACATTAAGTGCATTCAGACACAGCTGATTTCTTCGCAGGCTCTTTTGTGAGCAGTTGCTGGGAAGGTGCAGCATTTGACGATGGGAGAGCTGTGTCTTTCAACGTTCTGGGCCCCGGGGAATGCCGGCCTGAAGGTAACCTCCATGTGACCTCACGAGGTATCCAAATGGTTTACTTTTTCTGACTTGTAAGTGTTGGAAGCACATCGCAGACTTTGCCATCTGCACTCAGCCGTCCAAGTCCCTCAAAAGATACTAACAGCTGCCTTCGGAAGGCCCAGACTTCAAATTACCCAGTATGTGACATACACCATTTCCTGTCCACATTCTCTGAATATATTCCGCGTCCATGTGAGATTTCTGGAAAGTGATTGACTGCATCGGGGACACTCACACCGGTCTTTTCTCTGACACTTTGTTGTCCTGTTTGATGATAAGGGATATTTATTTAACAAGGGCTCAGAATTACAACTTAATTGGTTGTAATCTGCTCAATGAAGGAATAATGTCCTCTGCAATTATTCTAATCTAATCCATTTAATCTAAAATCTATGGGACATTACAGATTTTTCTGCAACAGAATATTTAAATCTCTTCCTCCACATTTAATTTTAAACTATTGACGTGCAAAACAAATGACCATTCCTTTTAAAGGCTGCAATACCAGAAAAAAAAAATCTATAAATTTTGCCCGCGTTTAAAGCTAGCTCACTAGCTATAGGATTAGCATTTGCAATTCCCCTAAAGTGAGAAACTTTGAAAGCTTCTGTGTTTTGTTTTTCATTTTCCTTGCTGGGTTCATACTGAGACCTGTGGAATAGAAATCTCAGAGCAGGAGTGTCATGAGCCGTGTCCAACTATATTAGAAGCAAATAGGAAAATTTATTTTACCAAGATGTCCAGAAAGAAAGAGAGAGAAGTCAGCTAGTCAATCAATGAACAAACATGTTCATCTTTATTTGTGGGTTTCCACTAAAAATGTTTATATTTATGTTCTTCCTAACACATCCAGTTAATAAATTTTGCTCAAACAAAGCTTGGGTCTAAACACTGTTTTGCTTTGCATGCCTTGCATTTCTCGGGTTTCACTTATAGTCAAAATGCAGATCACGATGGAACAATTTCTTGACATTTTTGTTTTGTAATTATTATTATCACAGTGCAATTCTAGTGGGACTTTGCTGGATATATATCAGAGGTGAAAATCTTTTTAAAGTAAATCATTATAAAATCCCTTTCCTTTATAACATGCTAGAAGTACAGTGTCTAGAGGTCTTTTGGGAAAATAAATAATGGAAATTTTGTTATTGATCTCATGCAGAGGCAGTGAATCTAATGAGTTATTGTTATTTTACCCACAGCAAATATTATGAGGTCCAAAATAATAACATTCAATTAAAGGAAGAAAGCCAGATAGGATGTAAGATAAAAACGTAACTTAACAATGAATTCTTTTCAGTACTTCCTAAATACTAATTTAGCCTTGTCATACATTTAGAATGATATTCTTTTTAAATAGTTTCCCATGCCACAGTAATAATTTAAATGATTATTTATCTTGTGATAAACAAGTATCATCTTCAACAAAAGAAGGTTACCGGTCTTTGTTAAAAGATAATTTATACTTGGGATATTGTTTTAATCTAGCAACGAAAACAAAACCTTAAACTGATAACCAAGTCTCCCAGAATTTAACAAAATTTTTGAAGAGTTGAATTCCAGCAAAAAAACGAGAGCAATTTTGAAAGTGTTGCACAAGAGAGCCCTGTTAGCATGGCTCCTCATTACATGAGTAGGGGGTCATCAGACTAAAAGGTCACAACCAACGTGTCCCTTAGAGCTTCACAAGATCCAGGAAATCACAGCAATTCATACAGGAAAAAAGGACATCTACAGCAGGTGTTCGTCTGATTTCTCTGCAGTGTGTTCTAAAAAATGGGAAGCCATTGCATTTTAAAATTCCGTATCTGGCTCATCAAGCCACCAAGAAAATCCAAGTGACTTGTGAGTTTTAGGAAGCAGCCACCATAATCCTGAGACTTCAGGACTCACTGTTGTGCCACAGGCTGACCTAACGCGCCCGCCTCTTACCCCATCACTGTGACCGTGACAGGCGGCGGCTCCGCCACTCCATTGCTGGGTGTTGACACCTCCTGCCCAACACCTGGCTCTTCCCTCTACTTCAACCTTGCCTCCCATCTTCAGGGCTCGGACGGTGCCCCGCCCACCTCCTCACACAGCAGAAATTAAGAGTGGCTCCTTGGCACCAAATGACTATTTTCTTTCTCACAAATAGTAACAAAACCAAATTCACAAAGAGACATTTTCTAGAGATGGATTTCTCTTCAAGAGGTCAGGTCCTACCATTTCTCAAAAATCAAAGCACCTAAAGAGTGAATGACTCACTTTAAACTTTTGTCCTTCATAGCTGCCTGATAGCATCACTTGCGCAGAGCACAAAGAACGCCCTCAAATGGGGGGGAAACAACGAGAAGGGGTATGTCTATCTGCCCTCCAGTCACCACAGTGTAGCACAGGTAGCTTTCACCTGCTTTTCTAACCCGTTAGCCCCTGAGCCACTTGCTGATGAAGACAGACAAAATCATGCATCTCTGCAACCTGGCATTGCCCACAAATGTCTGCAGAGTGAAAGGAAATAAATGAATACCAGCTAAAAGACAGAGTGCTCACTCTATGCCAGGGATGACACCCAAGCTTTTAATCTTCAAGATAATCCTATAAGGTAAGTACAGTTAAGATCATCCCATTTTACAGATGATAAAATTGAGGCCTAAGAGAGGTTATGATTATCCAGCTAAGACTTACGGAGTTGGGACCTGACACATAACCATCTGATCCAGACCCTATGTTCTCAGTCTCCGTGCTAAAGTGATTAATAGATAAATAAAATGGCTCTCAGTCCTCAGAAACAAGTCCTTACATAAGACGCACCTATTTTCACATAATGGATAATTTATAATTTCATAACAACATTGGATTTCTAAAACATGTGTGGTTTTGCAAAACAATGCTCTCGACACTGACATGACAGAGTGTGTTTTGCCAGAAGAACTTAAAGAACTTCTAAAACCAACAACAGGGGGAGAAAACCAATTCACATGTTTCCAAGAGCCTGTCACCAAGAGGATCACGGTCCCCATGTTTTTGCCCAACTATCTTGCGAGCATTTCAAATTGCCTGGAAGAGACTGAGAAAACAGAGAGAGGCCTTGGAGAACCAAACCTGTCAAAACAAATCTCAACCACACAATTTCTCAGTTCTTACCCTGCCTTCATTCAGATGCAAAAATGCAGAGTCTCAGAAGGTCTCAGAAGCCTCCCAGCTGAGTGTCACCACATTGTCTCCCTTTACCAGATTAGCATCCTCAGCTGATCCAAGCAGCAGCTCAATAGGTATTAATACATATTGCCACATGATGCAGATGAGTTTGGGGATGGAATTAAAATGCATTGGCTGAGATTCCACATTGGCAGTAAATGGAGACTCATCAGATGCAGGTACCATCTGGAACCGATAGGATGGTCAAATTGGATATTTTTCTAAATACGGAAATGTTGGCCATGCTATCTGTGATCATTGGATATAGGTGAAGACAAGCTTTTTTTTATGGGCAGGATTTCGTAGCATTAGCTAGATTATTGTCTACTTTTTTGAGGCTACCTAGAAATATCACTAGATCCAGAAACAAGATTCTTCGACACAAGGATTAGGAAAATCAATTTGCTACCCAGCCATTTTCACTGGAAGGCAGTAGGTCATATCTAAGGATCTGAAAAGTGGGTTCAAGTACACAATCCCTGAGCAAGAGTTCTGATCTTGAAAAATGGTGATTTCCAAAAGGGAGACTTAAAAAAAAAAAAAAATGTCAATCATACAACAGCTGTGTTTACACATTCAAAGTGAAGTGGAAAACTATGGCAATTACTCAGATGATTTCAATCAAAACAACCCCTCAACTGAAATATCCAGAAAATTGAAGATATAACATGGGGAACTCTTGTTTTTTGGCTTGAATTATCCAGATAATTGCTTCATCTCCCCACTGTTCTTATTTAGACATAGCCTAAAACCCATCCTGTGCATTGGCAATTGAAAGTGCAATTATTTGCAGATGTACATACTTAGGGACACAAGTGTCTATGGTTACAATTATGTGCAGATGTAGCTCAGCATAGACCAGAGTCAAGTCTGCAGTTTTAAAAACCTGTAAAATTTGACTATAAACAGAGATTATTCCTTTTAACCCCACCCCCTATAAAAAGTCACTTAAGCAAATAATGACAATTTGTCCTCAAAAAAAAAACCGATCTATCTACAATAAAACATGTCCTTAAAACTGCCATACTTTGATCCTTTCATTATTTGGGGAGAGAAAGTATCCACGAAAACAGAGGTTTTAATAACAAAGAACCCCTTCAAAAATTGCCCTCTTTCCACTTCACAAATCACATTTACATCAAATGTATTTCCTTAAGTCAGCTAGAAAAACTACCACCTTTTTAAATATCACTCCTTGCCTTGATTTTTTAAACAATCTACTTTATCCAACCCCCCCAAAGACACAATTTTCATCATTTCTTATGTGACATTTAAAATCTCCTACATGTCTGCCCCCTAAATTTAACTTACTTTGTAATATATTCCCTAACTACAGAATATGTCAAATATTTGAATCACAAAGGAGAGGCAGAGAATGCCATTAACTCAAAATCAGCCCCAAACTATAAATTCATTTTAATTAAAGATATGTGATAAGCACACATGCTGAAAGAAATGAAGGAGGGCGGGTGCCAAAAAAAGTTATCTTTTGTAGAGAAATTAAAAATTGCAGGAAGAATTCAATAAGCCAGGGAGGTCTCCTGAAACCTTCTGTTTGTATCCTTTTATCTAAGCATGCTGGTTAAAATTTGGTGCCTCTTGTTTATGGTCAGTATGGTAACCTGAACTAATGCAGGTATACAACCCCCCTGACCACCAGTCAACCCCCCAAAAAACAGAAAAGACAGAAAATACTAAATGTAATATAACAACAACAACAAAATGAAAGTAAGAGAAAACTGGGGAACTGGGCATATGCTTACAAGGCAATGATTTTCCACTTGGGCTGCACATTTTGAATCATCTGGGAGCTTTAAAAAAATCTCTGGAGCCGGCGGAGGGGGTGGGTGGCCTAGGCATCAAGACACTAGAGTTCCCTGGTGATTCCAATGTGTAGCCCATCTTGAGAACCACTGTGACAGGAACATGAGCAAGCAGCCGCCACGGTCACAGGCCTTGGCCAGGAAACTCTCAAAGACCTCCCTGCATGAAATCAGTGGCCTGGAAGGTTCAGATTTGAAAACAGGCCCAGAATATCTCTGCTCACTCCCTGGGGACAAGACACAGAAAGAAGCTTGAATTTTGTAAGACTGTGGATTCCTGAGGATGTTCTTCACATGATGTGTGGATCTCAAGCCAAGGAATTCACTTAAAACTGGCCCATAACCCATGAAACCTGGAACGCCCAGCCAAACAAATATAGATTACTTCAAGACTCTGTGGTATTAAATGTGGTTTCTGAAGCAAAAAGGGGGCAATTTTTGAAGGGCTTCTTTATCATTAAAAACTCTATTTTCATGGATAACCCCTCTCCTCAAATAATGAAAGAAGCAAAGTAGGATAATTTTAAGGACATGTTTTATTGTATATGGATTAGCTTTTGGGGGACAAATTATCATCACCTGCTTAAGTGACTTTCTATAGAAGGCGGAATTTGAGAGGAATGACCTCAGGGAGCCTGGGTGGCTCAGTTGGTTAAGTGTCTGCCTTCGGCTCAGGTCATGATCCCAGGATCCTGGGACTGAGTCCTGCATCAGGCTCCTTGCTCAGTGGGGAGCATGCTTCTCCCTCTCCCTCTGCCTGCCACTCCCCCTGCTTGTGCTCTCTCTCTGTCAAATAAATAGATAATTTTTTTAAAAAAAATCTTTAAATAAATAAATAAATAAAATAATCTCCGATTTTAGTCAGATTTTCAAAACAGGCTTCCAAATCTTCCAACTTGCTGTTACATGCTGAGCTACACTACCTTTAAGAACTTATGTAGGACTCCCAAGGAAAGTCACTGTCACTGAAGATGAACTTATAGTTGAAATATTAAAATATACAACAAGGGGCACCTGAGTGGCTCAGTGGGTTAAGAGTCTGCCTTTAGCTCAGGTATGATCCTGGGGTCCTGGGATCAAGCCCCACATCGGGCTTCCTGCTCAGCCTGGAGTCTGCTTGTCCCTCTCCCTCTGCCCCTATCCCCCGCTCATGTTTTCCTTCTCACTCTCTCTCTCAAATGAATAAATAAAATCTTTAAAAAATAAAAAAATTAAAAAAAAAATACAACAAAACAGTCATGATAAAGTCTGCAGGGGCAAAAAATGGGAGGAAAAAATAACAAGTCAATCAGAAAGGAGACTTTAAGAAAATATGTTAATATGTTCAGTGGGACAGAAGAAATGGAAACCACAAAACACATCTCATAAAAAAGAATAAGATTAAAAACATATATACACATATATATATATATGAATTCTAAAATGAAAATATATAGCTGTTGAAATAAATAACTCAACAGATGGGTTCAATAAAACCCCAAAGAGAGAATTAATGACTAGGAAGGCAGGACTGAAGGTCTGACTCAGAGTGGACCTCAGAGAAATAAAGAACTGGAAACTGAGAATCCGAAGTTTTTAGATATGGAGGAAAGAATAAGAGCTCTGTCTCATAGAAGTTCAAGAGGGAGAGAATTTGAGAGAATAGAGAAGTATTAGAAGAATCACTGAATACTCCAGAACTAAACAAAGACACAAGTATTCAGATAAAAGAAAAGAAAAAAATCATGCCTAATACCAAACAGGAGAAATTCAAAAACGAAACCATATTAAATATCAGTAAAATCAGTGAACAAAAAACATCAGGGAAATATTAAACTATTACAAAGAAAGAAAAACAAAAAGCTAGCTCAAAGGAACAATAGTTAGACTGACAACAGACTTCGCACCAGCAACAACAGATGCCACCTGGCAGTGGAATGATGTTGTAAAAGTGCTGATAGAAAATAATCACCAAACTAGAATATTATAATATGCAGGTAAATCATTCAAGAATGAAGCTAAATAAAGACATTTTCAAACACGAAGAAACATAGTGAAACACATACGTGCTAAAGGATATGTACCGAAAATACACTGGAGGCTCTTAATGCTCAGCAGTAAGGAAACAAATGACCAAGTTTTAAAATGAATCAAAGATCTGAACAGACATCTCACCAAAGAAGATACACAGATGAAAAATGAGATGAAAAGATGTTCAACATCACATGCCATTAGGGAATTGCAAGTTAAAATAAAACAACCATGAGATACCACTATATACCTATTAAAATGGCTAAAATCGCAACACTAGATAACACCAACTGCTGACAAGGGTACAGAACAATAGGAACTCTCACGTGTTGCTGGTGGGGTCACAAATGGTACAGCCACTTTGAAAGACAGCTTGGCAGTTTTTGTAAGCTGAACGTAGACCTAGAATACAGTCTACCAATCACACTCTTAGGTATTTACCCAAATTAGCTGAAAACTTATATGCCCACACAAAAAAACTGAACCTAAATGTTTACAGCAGCTTTATTCACACTCTCCAAAAACTGAAAGCAATCGAAGCTGGAAGGAAGATATCCTTCAAGAGGAGAGTGCACAAACAAGCTGTGGTACAGCTAGACGATGGAATATTATTCAGTGACAGAAAGAAATGAGCTACCAAGTCACAAAAAGACATGGAGAAACCTTAAGTGCAATTGCTATGTGAAAGAAGGCAGTCTGAAAAGCTATATGATTCTGACCACATGACATTCAGGAAAAGGCAAACCTATGGAAGCAAATCAGTAAAAAGATAAGTAGTTGCCAAAGGCTCAAGAGAAGGGCAGAGACAAACAACTGGAGCAGAGGTGATTTTTAGAGCAATTAAGACTATTCTGTATGACACTGTAGTGGTGGATACAGGACATTATACATTTATCAGAACCCATACAATTTTATAAAGAGGAATGGTAATGTAAAATATGGACTTTAGTTAATAACAGTGCATCAATATTGGCTCATTAACGGTAACAATGCACCACACTAATTCAAGATGTTAATAATAGGAGAAAGAGTAGGGGAGGAGGATATATGGGAATTCTGTACTCTGCTCAATTTTTCTGTAGATCTAAAGCAGTTCTAAAAAATATAGTCTGTGCAGGCGCCTGAGTGGCTCAGTCAGATGAGTGTCCGACTCTTGGTTTGGGCTCAGGTCATGATCTCTGGGTCATGAGATTGAGCCCCATGTTGGGCTCTGCGCTCGGCAGGGAGTCTACTGGAGATTCCCTCTGCCCCTCCCCCCACTTCCGTGCACGCGCGCTCTCTCTCTCTCTCTCAAAATAAATGAATCTTTTAAAAAAAAGAAAATGTACTGATTACTTAAAAATAAAATCTAGTTTCAGAGGATTTAAAAACAAGGTGAAAATGTGTGTCTTCTAAAATGATATGTGAATTATATCTCAATAAAACCGTTACCAAAAAAAATACGCATGGCCCCAAAACCCAATAGTTCTATTTATAAGTATAAACTGCCCTACATATGCACACAGAGGCCAGAATAAAAATATTCTTGCAGCATTATTTGTAATCTCAAAGGAAAGAACTAACGTAAATGCCCATCCAGAGTGGAATATTATTCATTGAAATATTTATGTCGTAAAGCATGAAATATGGACAGGATGAACAAAAGCTCCATGATGACTGAGTTCCAGAGAGACAGAGAGGAAAGCATCTGCTCAGAAGAGCAAAAGGCATTTCAAAGTTAATATGTCCAAAATGGAAGTCTAAATCTTCAACTCCCAGAGCAAAAATAATACTCACCCCTGGTCTTCCCTCACCTCAGAAAATGGCACCATCATTCACCCAGGTAAATGACAATACCTTCCTTTCTTTGTCTTCATTACATATTCCTTTACCATCTCTCTCCCCCAGGCAGAATGTAGGCTCCTTGAGGGAAGGACCTCTATGTGGTGTGTCCCCACTATCCCCTCAACATAGAGAACAATGTCTGGCTTAAAGAAGGCACTCAGAAAATACTTGTAGAATTAATCAATTATTCAATGATGCTTTTGTAGACTTCAACTTTGCCTACAGTAGTTCCCTTTTAAAAACATTGAAGGCAAACGGGGCAGCCAGTGGTGTGCTCCACGGGCTGAATCAGACAGATCTATGGTCTTAGGCTCCTTCTGGAATGTGGTCCATGTGGGGCGAGGGAGAAGGAGGAGAGCAGGGGAGCAGCCACAGAGCTGGAGACCAGAAGACCCTGGGGCTCTGCTTTTCTCTCCCTATGAGGCTGAGGCCAAGTCACCCATGGTGTCTAGACCCGAGCTTCAGCTACAACAGGTTTGTTCCAATCAGGTGGGAAGAGCAACGGTTACTCCTTCTCCTGGAGCCTGAAAGGGCATGGAGGGAACACGCCACCCACAGAGGAGAGGTAGCCAACCTTGAGATGACCTCAAATCCCCAGCTGGAAGACAGTCTCGACAATACACATCTCACCTTCCACAGTTTAACCAAAGGCTCCCTCCCTCAGGTTCCTTCCGGCCGCAGAGTCCCAGGACTCGTCGTTTCAAACTGTCTTGAATCAGTATCTCTTCGCAGAGTTGAAGGAAAATCAAAACACCCAAAAGCAACTTGGTTTTGAACTGTGGAGTTCACAAAGCATCTTGCCATGTGTCATTCCAAGCACGCCTACCAACAAGTCTCTAAAGTACCTGGGGCAGGTAGGAATATGAGCCCAGTTCACCTGAGGCTGGTGGCGGGGGAGGGCAGCCTAAAAGAAGGGGGCTGTCTTTGAAAAGCAAATGAATTAAATCCCTGGTCTGCCAGCACTTGCCCGCCAGGCGCTTCTTTTTCTCAGATGGGTGCCCTTGGTCCTCCTCAAATGTGACAATGACGGGAATGGCTGAGCAAACCCCGCAGGCCCCACAGTTCCTGCCACGGTGCACTGGGATGCTGAGGCATGCAGCCTGTACGGAGTATGCAGGCCTGCACCTCTCCGGAGTCCTAACCAGCCCGAGCTGACTTCGTCAGTCCCATCGCCGGCTGGCCTTCTTGCCTGCCTGCTTCTTCACACCGCCGGCCTCACCCTCTCCCTGCCCAGAACACTTTTCCCACCCAGACCGTGTCTGATCCCTATTACAGGCTCTTATAGAGCACCACCAGCCTCTCCTTGAGAGCACTGTTTACACTTGGAATTTTCTATGTATTTGTGTCTCTCTCCCCTGCTCGACAATAATCTCATGAAGGCAGGACCAATCTGACTTTGTTCACCATTATATCACAAAGTACCTGGCCAAGGATGGCACCTGTGAGGCTGAGATGTCTGGAAATGCTGAGGCCCCTTTGGGACCATGAAGGAGGAGTGTGGAGCTTCTGGAATATGTCACTCTGTTGACCCTAAAGATGATACCTTCACACAAAGGGCAGATCCAAGACTGGAGGTCAAGAAGTCATGTTCTTGGTGACAGTGCCAGAAACCTGTCTTACCTCTGGATATATTATAAATTCCAAGAGCTAACAAATTCCCTTCATTATGCCAGCCTGTGAGAGATAAGTTTTCCGTCATTCATAAGAGAAAGAATCCTAACAGATGCACCTTCCTAACAAGTCTGCAAGCTCTCTAAAAGCATGATTGTGGACCCCTCTGTCTTATTTCACACGTGCTGGACACCAAATACTCCCTGGCTCGCATTCTGCATATTCACTTATTTGCTCATTCGACAGCTGTTTGTTCGGTGTGTCCTAGGTGGCTTCCTAGGAATGGGGACAGAGAAGTGAACAAGCCAGATGTGGCGAGGTCTTTGCTTTTATACAACTTAACATTCTAGTGAGAGAAAGAGACGAACAAGTAAAACAACAAAATAATTCTGGATAGTGGTTAAGTCCTATGAAGAAATGAAATAGGGAGATGTACTAAAGGATGGGGAGGGAGAGAATATTTATTGAGGGGGTTATGGAAGCCCTGTGGGTTGAAAATGACAAGGAGAAGTCAACCAAGTGAAGACAAAGGGGAAGAACATTCCTGACAATGAGGGGAGCAAGAGCAAAGCCTTTGAGACAGAACAGGCCTGATGCGTTTGAGGGCAGAAAAAAGGCAGAGTGGCTGAAGAGTCCCTGAGCCTTCTGGAGGAGAATGAGACAAGATGAGGCCAGTGAAGCGGGCAGGGAGCCAATTATTTAAGAATTCCTCTTCCGAGGATAGTCCAGATGCCTGCAGGAACAAAGCTGTCACGCCTTCAAGTCTCCCCATCCTCCAGGCCTGTTTTCTGTGGACATTCTGCATATGTCTGCCAAGGGCAGGAAAGGGTTTGGGACTTAGCTCCTGGACCCGTCCGCCCTTAACCATTCCGGCCTCCAGTTCTGTCAGCCATGTGTCAACCACAACCTGGACTCGGGGATCATAAAAGGCTCTTTCAACTCCAGTATTCTATCATTATTTCTCGCTGCATTGTCTTTTTTTTTTTTTTTTAAGAGACAAATCAATAGAGAACAGTCCCCAACAGAGAACTATCCCTGAAGAATTACATTTTCAAGGCAAAGTTGGTCACTCTGGTCACACTCAGACACCAAGTCTCTGGCTCAGACAGCTGCTTTGTTCCCAGCTCAGAGTTCTAGAGTGTGGTAATGCAGCTATGGATGCTCTTTTGTGTAAGTTACATGAGCCCTGAAAGCAGATGCCATGGTCTGAAGCCTCCTACTGCCCCCCCATCAGCCCCCCTCGCCATAGTTCCCTCCCAACCCCTGGTGGTGGCCTTTCACCCCGTTGCCCAGGGCAGCAAGAGGTGATCATCACTAACAAAAAGACACAGGGTCCCACCACCCTGGTGTCCCAGTTCAGGAAGAGTGCACCAGCCTTTTGCCCACCTGGGGGCCTTCGTGCTGTAAAGATGTACTTCAGCCAGTACTGAGAAGGGTCAGTTCTTCCTTGGCATTTAGTTCTCAGGGCAAAGTCACCTCTTCAAGGAATCCTTCCTGATTTCTCTGCGTAATGGGATTTCCCTTTCCCCTCTATTTGCCGGCACAATGATCTGTCTTCTTCAGAGTATTTACTGCCAACCAAAAATACTTGTTCTAACTCATTACATCTCCTCCATGGGACTGTACGCTTCCTGAGTTCGGGGGCCTCATCTGTCTTGTCCGTGCCCTTGCCCTCAGGACCTAGCACGATGCCCAGCCCCTAAGAGGTTGGCTGGGTAAGTATTTGTTGCTATTTTGAAACTTGTTGTTATTTAAAAATTGTGTTGATGGATTTTGTTGAAGTCATCCAAAGATCCTTGACAGAGCATGGGAGGGCATGTGGCAAGTCAGAACAGAAAGTTCCTGGGGACATCATCTGGTTGTAGCACTACCATTTTCAACCAACACAGCTGGGATGGGAACAGCTTCCAGAGTACCATACCCCTCCCCCAGAGGACAACGACAGCACAAAACATGTGAAAGTGCTAGGTTCGAAACACCGGGATGACCCACAGACTCTGCTTTGCCAGAGAAGAACGGAGGGGTCTAGCCAAAGAAAGTGACTTATTTAATGGGACGTTCAGAGACTCAAACCCAGATACCTGACACATGTCAAGAATTTCTCAAGTCACCAGTGCCAGTCCTCTGGGAGTTTAAACACCACAGTCTATAGAATCCCTTTACTCCTGGAAGCCGGTGGGGAGGAAAATCTGCCAACCCCGGCATCCATGCTCAGCTTGTGGGGATTCGTAAGATCCTCCAGCTGAGACGGTGCCACGTCCACGGTCAGGGCTTACAGAGCAAAAACACCAGAGTCACTGGGGTCGAGGGGAGGTATGTGTCTGAGAGCAGAACACAGATGAAGACTGAGTGAGCAAGGGGGAGGCTGCAGGAATGGGTAGGCCGGGGGGGACACCACTTTGTCATCATTCTGTGTCGTAAAAGGCAGCTCAGAAGAAATGGAAAATAAGATAGGCCTTTTTTTTTTTTTTTTTACATTTACCAAATATAAAACCCTGAGTATAAATTTTTCTATTTTAGGATTTTCCAAACAACATTTAACTTAGTGTTTTATATCTAGGGTAAATATTTGCCGGGAATTTCTGGCCCACATCAGAGTACTTATCTAAAAAGTTGTTTGGTTCTGCTCTTAATCGGAAAATTCTGCATTCAAGTCAGGAGACTCACCCTGCATGTGAACCCACAATAACTCTCCTTCCCTCAGTCTCCAGAGTACACTGCAACAGGAACTGAGCGCCGACTGGATCTGCATAAGAGTCCTTTCTGGAAGGTCTATCTGTGTACATTGCACTTTCTCCTTTAAGGGCGAGGGTGTGGAGGAACAAGTCAATGGCTGACCCCCCACTCGGGGTGCTAATGTTGGAGAAAATTAAGCAACCAGAAGGCAGGGCTGCAGAGTATAGCAAGGGAGGTACACAGCTGGTGCATGGTACCACATGGTGGGGCCACTCTCTATTATAGAGGAACCAGGCGATTGGTCATCTATCGCTCACCTCAAGACTGCAACTACAAATGCACCAAGGGGTCTGCAGAAGCAGCCACAAAGTCTGAGAGAAAGCTGGAAGGACAGCGCAAGGGCCAGGCTTGCCCACACCCTCCCTCCGTGCAGTGAAATGTCAGGAGGCCAATGAGTACGTTCTCATTTTTTCAATAAGAACTTCTATCATTTTGGGGGTGGGGGAGGCACACAGTGTGGTAGACACTCCCACCACTGAGATCCCAGCCTGACAGTGACTCTGCAGAGCGGGTATTATCTCCACCCATCTCCACCCGACAAATCAGGCAGGGAGGCTGAGCAGAGTTAAAGAACTTGCCTACGTCATGATCTGATGAAGCCTGATGCAAATCCTGGCCTGACCCCAAATCCGTATTCTTTCCACCACAGCACTGCTCCCCTCAACACAGAAAGACACCTCCTTAAGATTCTAACATGCCTCTGCCTCACCCCCCAGCTTGAAGAGAGAAGGCAAGTTCAATAGGGAACTTGCCAGACTTCTGGTCAGAAGATCTTGACGGAATTATCCGGCAGGCAATTGCATGGACATATTCTAAAAGGGAGCTCCTCAAATTGAGAGTTCAGACTCCGGGGTCCTCTGAACCCCACGCAGGAAATACGGGTCAGAGCAAGGGCCTCAGCAGATACTCTTGAGGTGTGGCACCAGCAAAGGGATGCGAGCCAAGAGCACAAGAGCGCCCATATCATTAGAAGCCTACGGGCAGTCCGACCAGCCAGGGCAGGCCCCCGATGAACTAAACCAGGGTCAACAATAGGGAAGCATCTGGGAAAACTCGTGACCGAGTCCACAGACTTCTTTCTAAATCTCCCCCCAGATTAGAAAGATGTCATTTTTTTCCATTCAGATACAAACTCGCGCTTAGACCAGAGGTCGCCGAGAATCCATCTTGCGTTTGGTTGCTTTGGTTCTTGACTTAACAATCAAAAAAGCAGCAAGCAGAACCGCATGCAGGGAACTAGGCCTCTGGAGCTGGATAAACTTGGCTCGTGTTTAGCACCTTCCACCAACTAGCTGTGTGGCCTAAGGCACATCACTTGGCTTCTCTGAGTTTTGGTTTCCCCTATGTGACATGTGAAAATCCTCCCCAACACTCAGGGCTGTTGTAAGGATTAAACGCAATAACCTATGAAGGCATCTCGAATCCTCCTGCTGGGCAGCCAGCCGGCATTTCACAATTCATGTCTTCACAACTGTTCTGCCAACTTTGACTGTGACCTCAGGGCTGGGACTCGAGTTGGAAGCTTCTCAAAAACATGCCTGGGGACCTCACAGCTAAACTTCAAAAACAAACCTGGGGACCTCACTGAAGAGGCTTCCTATGGAGATGTCACCCCTGGCTGGCAAGGCCTATTTTCATAAGGAGACCTTGGCACAAGAAGGGTATTCCAAGAGCCGGATCCCCAGTGAAGATCCACATGATAAACCAGCCAGCATTCAAAAAGCAGTTGCCACCAAACCCAAAAGGAAGTCGTCCCCAGCAAATCCAGGCCAGCAAATCCCCAGCAAATGCCCTTCTACGAGACATTCTAGTAAGATCTCAAACCCAGACAAAGGGGGCTGGGATGAATGGGTGCTGCTCAAGAATTCTGACCCCCACCTGACCCCACGCACAGTATAGAAGCAGTAAGTTCACTTTCTCTGCAGAGCGAGGTAGCCACCAACAGCTGTGGAATGTCAAAAACAAGGCTGCTTCGGTCTAAAGTTACCCCTCCTCCACCGGGAGAGGAAAAAAAAAATGCATTTCTGAGTCTCTACTTCTTTATGTTTTGCTTATGAGGAACAAATGTCGACAAGATATAGGATACACTGCTCTGTTTGCCACCAAAATGCATAGAAATAATTTTATATGAAACTACACTCACTTAATTGTGATACATTAAGTATTATGTTCATTGTTACTGAAACTGGGTAGAAATGAATAATTTATTTCAGACAAAAGAAACTCTTGAATATGAAATGCCTCATCTTTTAAAATTACAATTTGGAAGAAAAGAATGAAAAAGTACCCATAGCCAGTGAACCCTATACCGCTAATAGAAAACAATGCTTCAACTGTTTCTACTTTGTTTGCAAACATTACATTTTTTAAACATTCTTGAGAATAATAATAATAATAATAATAAAACCCACTAGGTTTTCACCACACTCACATCTGTTCAACACAGGGCTAGCATATCCAATGTAAATTTCCCATGCTGGACGAACACCTTTTTTTTCCCCACCAATGTGCCTTGGCTCACCTGGAATCCACTCCCCACATCCCTGCACCACAGTAGTCCTTGCCACCTCCTTCCAGAACTTTCTGTCCTCCATCGAGTTCCCTTCATCTTTCCTTCTCCTCCCCCCCCTCCCTCCATGGCACTCCACTCTGCTCTGAACCTTCTTTCAGGTTCTCCACCACTCCCCAGCAGCTAGTACAGCACCAGGCCCAGGGTAAGGTCTCCAAGAACGTGACTCCTGTTATTTTAGAGGAGATAATCCATGTTTTGAACGGAACTGAATCGATGATCTTCATTTCAGGTGTGGTTATCGAAGTCTCCTTCTCTTTTTCCTTTTATTGTTTCAGAGCAGAAGAGATTTACATCCACTCAAATAATCTCCTATTCCTATCTCACGCTAATAAATTGGGAGAGGAGGAAGAAGGGGGTTAGTGTACCCATTAAAATCAGAGACTGGCAGTCACTCAGCCACCATTTACTGAGCACTTCCGAGCACTCTTCCTAAGTGTTACCTCCAATAACCTTATGAATTGGATAATATTATTATGGTCCCCATTTTCAGATACAGGACCTAGAACGGAAGAAGTAACTATTTGCCCGTGGTCCCACAGCTAGTAAGTGCTGGGAACGTGGAACTCAAATCTGGGTGTGCTTAGCCCCCAAACTTTTGCTCTTTACCACTGCTCTCCTGCATTTCATGATTTCCCAGGATCATCAGGACCTCATCTCCTGCCGCTCCCCAGCCCCACCCCAATCTCTGGAATGAACGCAGATGGTTGAGGTGAGTCTTGATGTGGGAACGTGCTGCCCAGCTCTGGGCGCGTTCCTACCCGGAGATCAGCCTGCAGCCAAAAAGGGCAGCACCATCTCTCCCTGCTCCTGCTCCAAAAACAGCTTTAAAACAATGTCGTAAACACAGCGGGGGCTCAAGAAAGGACATAAGAGAGGGTTCAGTCACTTCTTCGGAACCAGCTCTGTGAGCTGCAGTCATCACCGGCTGCAGTCCCAGCAGCCCTCCTTCCCCATCCTTCCCTCACCAGGCGCGCCCCAGGGTGAGCGGGCATCTCTTTCAATTAAGACAACTCCCTGCATTTAGAATCTTTGAGTTTTTATTCACTGTCTTGCAAAAGGTTCTGAGGCAAGTTGAGAATCTGGTGCAGAAAACAGCCGAGTGAGACCCAGGACCAGAGAGCCAGAAGAATAAAATGATATGTCGCAAACAAATGAAAAAGCCAGCCCACACGTGGAGTCCTCCAAACAGGGACTATCCATCAAGGCTCCAAAGGGCCACAGGGAGGCTGGACAGGGCCATCCCTCCCAGCCAGGAGGACAGCCTGAGCCACTGTCCCATCCTGAGCCCAGGACAGAGGGCAGCACTGGGGTTGGGACCAGGAGGCTATAGAAGGGCAGGTGGAGACTCATTCCTCTCAGGGGTCCCAGACTGTCCACATTGCCACCGCCCACCAGGACAGGCCCCCTTTCATCGGCCAGGTAACTCAATGTCTAAGGAACAATCTGCAGTGACGTTCTCTCCTACCACGACCATTAAGACCCTTCAGGACCTGGCTCCAGACCACTCTGCGTCCTGCACTCACTCCTGTTGGGACCTGTCTGCTCTGCTGTCATCTGCTCCCCCCTGCCCCCACCCACCTTCCCAGGACCACCCTGTGAGGCCCAGGCAGTCTCGCTGACTCCTGACTCCTCTGCCCACCTCTGGCATCTAAATGCAGAGCTGTGTGCACTTGGTCCTTGCATTCTGGAGCCTCGTGCCTCTGTCCCCCGCTCCAAGAAGAAGGTAAGGCTCCTGAACCTGACTTACACTTGCCCTGAGTCCACTAGGGACTGAGGCTAACAGCACAGTGCTCCTGGCCCCATTTGTGACTTCCCCAGAGGGTACCTCGTGTGATACGAAGTTACTCATTCTCAGCGGGCCTATGTCATATCTTAGTCTAGAAGCATCCAGAGCCCTCTGCATGTTTTTATGACACAAAACTATACTAAGTCGAACCACATGCAATTTCTGCTTTTCTGCCATGCTGGCCTACAAAAATGGCAATTCCATAGGATTCAGCCTAAAAATGCAGCAATGCTGAGATACATCAGCCATCATCCTTCTCCGGTTCTGCTGAGGCAAAGGCCAGCCCCTGAGTGTGGCAACCCTGCCTCTCTGCCTGGCTCTCCTTCCACCACTGCTTGTACCTAGGGCTCCAGCCACAGCAAGCGACTTATTTCCAGCACCCTGGACACTCCATGCCTTTGCCCACGCAGTTGCCTCTGCCTAGAATACCACCCCCCAGCCATCCCTCCTTACCAAACTCCTATCCATTCCTCAAAACCCGGCTCCAAGTCACCTTCAGCAAGCCTCCTCTGACCCACAACCCCATCAAGTCAGTTATTCTCTCCTTGAGGCTCTATGTGAGCCTGGTGAAGTTCTGCTCATTCACCTACCACTCTGCATCATTAATTTTTACTGTTTATACTTATCCCTAAACAAAAAAAGAAGGTCCTATTTACCCCTGAATCACCTAGGCTTCACACTAGGCTCATAGTAAGTTCTCAATAAATACCAGATAAATGAATCTGGCAGAAATGTCATTCCATCACACTGAAATACTGAAAATTGACAGAGGTCATAGAAACTGACCAATTCTTCTCTTTATTCCAAAATAAATATATGCATTATAGATATACACATATATATGAGTGATATATGTATATATATCACTCAGTACAAAATGCATGATAATCCTTCATGCAGTTTGTGCACTTAACTTTCCCAAGACTATCTCTCCTGTTATGTATTTGCAAATGAGTACTATAGCACAGATTCTGGAGCCAGACTTTCTGGATGAGAATGTGGCTCAACCAACTCTTAGATGTGTGCCCTTTGACAGTTTTCTTATTTGGACCTCAGTTTCCTTATCCATCCAGTGCGGCTAAGACACAATTATTATTAAATAAGGCTGACACAAGGTATTCCATGGAAACACTTAGCTCATTACCTCTCACAGCTGTTGAAATTATTATGATTTGTATTTCTCTTGAGGTCTCATTGGGATTATGTTTAGAGTTTCAGTCCAGTCACTCCTTTTTTCATTCAGAATGCCACTTGCCACGCTCAAGAGTGCAAGAAAACAGTGGTTCCAATGAGGGCTCTCCAGAATGCACGGATTTCCTGGTATCTTCTTCATCAAGAGTTTATTTGAAACTCATAGTAACAGGGATCAATGAAACATTTCATAAACATGGGCTTTAAGAAACCTGCTGGCCTGTTCGACAAAGAATGCAATCGATACTTATTTTCATACATTATTAACTGTATACCAAACGATAATGTGCAAAGGGTAATAGAAATAACAGTCGGCATGGTGCTTCTTAGACCAATCAGAGGGACGTAAAGGAAAGGGGTACCAGCATGGTGGAAGACAAATGAATAGCATATTAGGTCACCTTAAAGTGGGACTAAACTATGTATTCTTTTCTTTACCACTGTGTAATGCTATTTATATGACAACATGACAAAAAATGGCCCTAGGCATTCTGCTCTACTTTAGAAGCCTTCCATCTCACACTGAAATGAAAAAAGATACAATCCAGAAATTGCTTCTTTGGTTAATATTTCTGCAGTTCCGCAGGAATGGTTTTAATAGCGTGCGTGTTCTGGATTTCGGTTGTCAATTAAGAACCCAACAGAATGCAGGGATAAATATTAAAATAATAGATACTGGCTTCTATTTCAACATTAGAAGCCCTTTGTCAAACAGTGTTTTAAGGTGGAAGACAGAGAGAGAAAAACTGGGAATTAAGGAGTGAGACAAAGGCTAGATATCTTCACTTTAAGATCCACATAAAGGATCCCAGGTCTGTGTTTAAAAGTTCGTCACCGAACAGCAGAAAGAGATGCGGGAGCAAAATGCGAATCTGAACTCTTCCACTCATGGGCTGTGTGGCCCTGGGGAAGCTACTCAACCTCTCTGAACCCAGGTCTCCTCCTTGGAAATCAGAGATAATACCTAGCTTTTAGTGTAGTCGGGGACCAAAAGGAAATCATGCCCATGGATAGGCTGGGCAGTGCAGGGCACTCAGCAGGACTCTCCAGGGGTACTCCTCTCCCCACACCTACCTCCCCTTTAAAAAGAGTGCAGGTCCGAAGATTACATAGCTCCAGGACTGACGGGCAGAATCCCTGAGGGAACTGTGGTTTGACCAAAAATAGGCCATTTGACCAAATGATTAAAAGTCTGTCATATGCTAATGCTTGGACGGGGCGGACCTTGGGCCAATTTAGTAGGAGTAAATTGCAATTGATTTTCGAAGAAATTGCTTGTTCTCTTGCCTTTCTTCAGCTGTGTCACACTCTCTCACACACAGCTGCCTTTGTCACAGCCAGAACCAACTAAAACACATGTCAAGGAAGATCTTTTTGAGGCAAAATGTTTAGTAATACAGATAGCCACATTCACGCACTCACTATCAATACACGCAGACATGAACAGGCAGATGTACAAACACATCTATAACTCTGCGTGTGTATATACATGTTTATATGGGTTTTTAGGGGACTCGAATTTAGAAACAATTCTGCACCATGGTTGTACGCTTCTGTAGGCCCGGCAACTCCCTCTGTGGTTGGAGAGCTATCCTGAGTCATTTTTATTTTTTACAACAACCTACTATTTGAATAAAGATCATAAAAGAGCCCAGCCCTGAAACCCCCTCTCCGAAACCCCCTCTCCAAACACTCCCCAGCCCTATCTCTGTAAATTCTTGGCTATGAAAAGAAAATGGTTAAAAGATCACAGAAGATAAAAAATCATAAGAATAAAGGTTAACAATGGCTACTTTCACCCCTAATTTCTGATATGGTGATAGACCCTCTTAGAACATTAATTAGAATGGAAAGAGATGAAAGAAATGCCCAGGGGACATAATAAATTAGCCCCTTATGCAAATCACCCATTCGTTTTCATCACTGACCCAGCTAGCTGAGTCTCTAAATTACGGGAAGTGGTTAGCTTCTTTAACAAAAAATTCCAGATGAAAGATTAATTTTTTTTTTAATCTGAAGCCTGGGAGGGCTTACAACAAAAAATAATTTCTCGCTTTCCCTTGCAGATGACTCTGAAGGGGGCCAAAAAATATGAAAATTAACGTTCTGGCTCCTGGTTCCTGTTGCCAAACAGAGACTTATTAATTAACCCTTGTTCTGAAACAATTCCAAAACAACAATCAGACAACAATCCCCTTAACTAAAGTCAATGGCTGTGGTTCTCACCCTAACTGCATAAAAACCAAGAGTGCCTTCCCAACGGGTGCACAGACCTGAATAGGTGAAGGACAATTTAAAGGAGGTGGGGAATGCCAGGATGTGGAGAGTTTCAAATATCAATTTAAAAACAAACACACACCTAATTTTACTTGTCATCACTGTCCTGCACAATTTATGTTCTACTGCCCTAGAAATTTATGGAACTCTCAGTTTTCTTATCAGTAGAATAAAGGGATTGGACTAGAGTGATCTCCAAAAGTCCTACTGCATCTATAACCCAGTGATTTTATTTATCCCTTTGTAGAACAAACAAGGCACTTCTGATCATTTAATTTGTTTAAATATAATCTTCTGACATGCACTGTGTCTACTGAACTCACTCCTGGCTTCGTTTTTCTCTTTCCTATCTCATTTTCCCCTTGTCCCTATTTTTCCCACTTTCTTCTTATTTTGTTTCATCTTCTTCCATGTATCCAAACGAGATGCCTTAAACACATTCTGGTTCAAGTAAGGTGTATATTGAATAAATCATGCTTTCTAAGTGTTATTAATGTGAAAAATATATATACCAAGATCACAAGTTTCTTTGGTATGAAGACAATGTTCGAAAGAAAAACAGTAAGTCTGAAAATAATTCAAGATTCAATACGCAGGTCCTTGGAAAAGGAAAGAAAATATGTGAAAGATCATTCTAGTCCACTGCTGTCATTTTATAAAAGGAGTGGCTACCTCTCCTTTTATAGGAAGGGTAGACACTTGCCCAAGGTCTCCTGACTCCCAGACCAGTGCTCCTTGGACCAAACAATCCTGATTTGACACCTCTTCTGCGAATCAGTACTATACCCCCGAGAACCAAGAAAGGACATCCTTTGGAAAGAATAAGCTTGGACAGCAGAAAAATTAAGAGATGGCAGAAACACCTCTAAGGACTAAGGAGAAGGAATGAGGACAGACCTACTGGCTATAAATAATTTGCACCTTGTAACAATCTTCGGTTCATGCAATTACCTGTCACTCATGGATGTTTTATCTCCCCTCTTCTGGTAACAGGACCTACTGTCACGCTATGCAAAAATATTTGACTGCCTCTACCTTCACAGCCTTCCCTGGAACATCCAGGCCTTGGCCGTAAGTATCTTGCCACTGGAGTGACCTGCTGTTTTATCCATGAAACTTCTCGAGGTTGACAGTTAATCTAAGTAACAAAATTTACCTTTGGGACATAGTCAGTGATACAAGAAGACACACATTCCTCGGATCATCACGCAGGTAATCAGAAAGTATGTGTAGCCTATGACTCTATTTTTGTAAAAAAAAAAAAAAGATGTGTGTATATATACACACACACATATATACACATATTCATATATAAAGGAAAAAATTCTGGGAAGTTTCTTTTTTTTTTTTAAAGATTTTATTTATTTATTTGAGAGAGAGAGTGAGAGAGAGAAAGAACACAAGAGGGGGGAGCGGGAGAGGGAGAAGCAGACTCCCTGCTGAGCAGGGAGCCCGATGCAGGACTCGATCCCGGGACTCCAGGATCATGACCTGAGCCAAAGGCAGTCGCTTAACCAACTGAGCCACCCAGGCGCCTAATTCTGGGAAGTTTCATATCAGCATGTTTACAGTGGTTATCTTTGGGAGGTGTGACTAGGGGTGATTTAAATTTTCCTTTTCCTTTTATAAACCTATTTGTAATTTCTTATTGTTCTACAAAAAAAATAAAATAAAATGAGGTGCTGAGGGACTGGAGGGGAGAGAATTCGAACCAAAAGTATGTAAGAGGACATAGCACAGCCTGTGGAGATGGACGCCTCTCCCGGGTTTAAGGCATGCCCTTCTCAGGGAGCAGTAATTCTTCCTGCTATAAGGGGCGCTGGAGAGCAGATTTATGAGGAGAGGTTGGAAGAATGGGAATCAGTCAAGCTGAGAAGGGAAAGCTGATCACAAGAATCCTTAAGCACAGGAAGAGCCCCCACCCCGGGTGATCACCAGCTGCAACACACTCACCTCTGACAAAAGAGCGTAAAAACGGGGCCCAAAGGAACAGGGGGATTCAGAGCAGGAATAAGGAAGACCTTCCCCAAAGGGAAGTTCAGACTCAAACGGGGTTATCAAGAGGCAGGACTTTCCTCCAGGGCCCTTTAGAGAAAGGCTAGATTTTTCATTTTTGTCCATGTCGTTTATGCACAGCCTTCCAGAAGGCTCAGGATTGCCATCCTTTCGTTGTTCCATGATCAGGAAATACGTTCTGCTGAAAAGACGCCTGGTCTTGGAGCCAGGAGCCAGCCAACAGCTAGAGTGGCTGTGACTGAGACTTACTGGGGGCCAAGGATGCTTCGGGGCCTAGTATTTTACGTACAGCATCTTCAAATCCACAAGAACCTGTAAAGGAGTGACCTTCATTTCGTTTTACATCCAAGGAGCCTGAGGCACACTGAGCTTGAGTGAGGTGCCCAAGATGAAGGGAGTGGCAGGGCTAGGATGCCCACAGGTCGGCAGACCCCAAGCACGTGTTCTCTCCCCAGCACTGGCGTGCGCAAAGGGCTGGAGGCACGAAACTGCCCAGGGCACTGGTGGGACAGCAGGTGGCTAGCTGGCTTGTTTGGACACAGGGCAGCTAGGGTGAGACGCAAGGTCACTTAGTAGAACAATCTCTGCAAGAAGACTGAAGCCTGACAGTTCTTCTAAGTCACTGGGGTGCTAAGATAAGGCCTGCCAACGAGGAGGCCAGGCTGGATTGGGAGGAACTTGACACGGGGACGCCAGGAAGAAGGTCAATGCAAAGTTCAAGTGAGAGATAAGATGAGTACATTTAGGGAATGGAGAGAGTAGAGCAACTCAGAACACAGCAGGTGGACTTCAGAAGACTTGGTGATGGATCCAGCTGAAGGAATGAGAATGGGGGGGCAGGCAGGAACCCCGAAGCTTATAACTCAGGCAGACAATGCCATATGTAAGACAGAAGGTTCCGGAAGAGAAGGGTGTAAGGAGAAAAGAGGGAGAGGTGGTGAGAACCGTTTTGGATGTGCTGGGTTTGAAGTAACTGAGCTACATCCAGGCAGAGTTGGCCAGGACTCAGCTGGAAATGCCGGTTGAGAGCTCAGGAGAGGCTAGAATAGGAGGGAAGGCTCTGAGTCTTCAGTTTAAGTGGGAGCAGCAGTCCCAGGAATGGATGATGTGTCCAGAGAGTACGCAGAACAGAAAGAGGCTAACACTGGCCTCCCCGAAGGCACTGCCGTGTTCTAGCAAAGGTCCTCGGGGCTACCCTCAAGCACTGTGGCCCTGGCCAAGACAATTCCTCTCTCTGGGCTTCCCTTCTGTGAAAGCAGAAGGTTAGACTGGATCTCTACAGCCCTTCTCTGATATTCAAGCACCCATGGTTAACTCCTCAGTTGAGGAGTTGTTCCTGAGGTGACTACTCAGGAACAGGAAGAAGGCTCCAGGCTAAGCATACACCCCGCATAGCAAGCAGGTCCCCCAGCTTTCCAGTGTGAAAGACACATACGTGAGTCCTCTCAATACCCTGTGATTAACAGCTATCGTGAAGGCAAGAACAAAATGCAGCACGAAAGCGTCTTGAGTGGAAGTGCCTGTCTGGGGGAATTCCAGCATGGCCCCAGAGATGAAATTGGGTCTAGGTCTCGGGGAACTAACAGAGACTTCCCCATCAGAGGCAAGAGCATGAACAAAGGCACAGGAAAGTGAAGACATGTGAAATGCTTGGGGAATGGATTGCTCAGTGAGCCTGAGTGGACGGGGGGTGACGGGCTTAGAGAAGGAAGGCAAGCACGATCTGGCCTGGGGAGGAGTTTACCATATGTCAGAACAGGGAACAAGGAACCAACGGGGATTCTCACCTATTGGGACATGATTAGAAGGGTTTTGGAAAGCTGAGTGGAAGGCAAAGGACCACCACATACCCCAGTAGCTGGTATTTACAAACACTTCTCTCTGTGGTCCTGATTTGACAAGACAGCACAGGACCTTATAAGACTTTTCTTCAACATGTAAAATTTTTAAGAAAGCTTTTTTTTCTCATAGTGACATAAGTATGATGGCATATTAAAACAGAAATGCTAAACATGGTTAATTATTCACAGCATTATTCAGAGAAAGGGGCCATACTCCAAAGAGTGTTTAGGGGCATCTCCTACTGAAGCAAACTATTTCCAACTGCGTGGGAACCGATGTCAAGATCCTATGGCTTCCTGGGAAGGTCTAAGCCATTCCTAGGACTTGGCAGGAAATGATGAGAGAGGCAGAGAGTTAGACCTTTATCTTTTACCAAACCAGAGTCAGCATGTTCAAATCCTAATGCCCCTCTTTCCCCACATCCATCTCGCTTCTTGTTTGCAATACCATCGGCTCTGGTTATTTTTGAGAAAGGTCTGGCCTCTCTTGACTCCTCTCTACAAAATCCAACCTCCCAGTCAATACTTTTAAACCCTGGAGCCCTCTTTTTTTCTCTCATTGCCATAGAGGTGCTTATATCCCCTTCTGATCCTCCATCCTCAGACTCTTCTTGGCACCCACTGTATTTTCAAATTTTTTTGCTACTTTGCTCTCCCCCTCCAGAGAGTCCAAAAACATGGCCAACAGGTTCATCTCCCTTTCAAATCACTATTTACTTCTTGCTGCTTCTAGAACTTGCACAGAGAAGAAAAGGCAAGGTTAAAGAGCAGAGAGTCATGGCAGATGTGAAACATACGTGGGGGCTTTGTCCTCTGAGCCTCCATGTGCCCACACGGCTCTGCCCTCTTGGCTCCCAAGACCCTTTTCCGTGTTCTCTCCTCTCCTCCAACATCCTCTCGCACTGGCTCCCTCTTTCCTTTGTACGCTCCCACTCACTGCCTGGTTCTTCCTGTTTGAGACCCCTAAAAACCACAATGACATCAACCCACAACGAAGGTCCCTCCTCGAGCCCTTAAAAGTGCTTTCAAGACCAAATGCTTCTACCAATGCATTTCCACAAGGGCTGTGCTCCTGCAATTCCCTAATTCTCACCTGACTCGGCTGTTTGATTTCCTTCCTGCCGCTCAGGCTTCAGAACAGAGATGACAGGTCTGAGACTATCTCATTTCTGTTCCCTTCCTTGCTCCTGTCAGGCCACTGACAGCACCTCAATATGGCTTTTTAACTGGTGATCAAGTAAACAATGGCAAAGGAGCCCACAGCTCTGAGGAGTCCAAAGAAAATGGAAACACAAGAACGTCAAACCTGCCTTGTTCAGTGAGACAATTCAGCTCACACTTAATGTATGTGGATAAACATTCACCTCACACTGGGCAAAGAAACCCAAATATGGAAACTCTGATTGCTACCATATCTGTAAAAGACTGAGGCCCTGTTGTCCTGGGTTTCCTCAGAGAGATTTTGAAGGCAGGAGAGATGTTCTAGAAACTCAGAATCAAACCACGAAAAGCAACATTTATCATCCTGCTCCTTTGTCCTTCCTTATTCTACAAATGCCAAACTGGATAATATGCATTATTCAATGACTTAAAACCTCTCAAGGTTCCATTTGGCTTCCCTATACCCACTTAGGGAACACCGTCACTGTCAGAGGTCAAAGCTCATTAGTGCTGGAACCTAAATTCAATGCCCTTGAGAGATAAAATGTAGCTCCAGACAAGGCCTTCCTGGCTCTGATTAATTCATTATGACTTCTGGGTTCTCAGCAGGACAGGTCTCACAAAGTCAGGGTCATATTTGCTATGAAAAGAAACCTGGCTGAGAAAGGGACCCAAGAAAATGAATGAGTGAAACTTGGTCCATATGCAGAAGAATTCCCAATACTCATAGAAGATTTTCAGGCAAGCCAGGGGTATCTGAGAATGACCAAGCCATTTTAACTGTAGAATGAATGCAAGGATTGAAAACACAATTGAAGAGCAGAGTAAGTGGGTTCTGGAGGTGACCTCAATCTTCCCTCAGAATCGTGACCTGTTAGGACTAAAGATTATTTACTCCCATGGTCTCATTATACCAAGAAAAGAGAGCACCAGAAAGGGAAAATGAGTCTGTTGCAGTCCTATGATCCCCAGCAGTTCTGAAACTAAAACCCAAATAAGCCTTCCTCCTAGCCTGCGTTCTCACTCTCACTGTCCACGGGAAGGCTCATATCCCTCCAAGCATCAGCACAAAAACTAAGGAATAAGGTTTCCAGGGGGCAGGCAGCAGGCAAGAGGCACTACCCCTCCAAGCACTAGGAAGGCCAAGTTCGCTCCTGGTATACCATGGCCACATCCCACCCCAGCTCCTAAAGACCTGCCCCTGTGAGAGCTCAGATGGGTCTGTGCATCTTTCCTCCAGTACTTGAGACACTGCCCCAGCTGGGCCAAGGGGATGGGGATGGAGCATTAGCAGGGCTCCAGAGTGGAAATTATCAGCATTATTTGGATAATATATGAATGCCTCTGATACTAAACTTAAACCCTTATATCTTACCCCAAAACACATACATACACACACTTCCCCTCTGAACCAGAAACAGAATAATGTAGAAAAATGCATCTCAAGTTTCATGTGTATATGAAGCACCCAGCCCAGGGATCTTCTTAAAACATTAAGTTCTGATTCAGCAGGTCTGGGATGGAGCCTGAAATTCCACACTTCCAACCAACTCCCAGGTGATGTCCATGCCACTGGTCCAAAGACCACACTCCAGGTAACAAGGAGCAGATGTTACAAAAGCTCAGAATCAAACAAATCTGGGTTTAAATTCTGGTTTCGTTAATCATGAGTTTTGTGATCTTGGGCTGGTTTCTTAACTTCACACTGCATCAATTGCTTCATTCCTAAAATCGAAATAATAATACCCAAGATGCACATGTTATCTAAGTTAATGATAAAAAGTTGCTAACACGGGGGCGCCTGGGTGGCTCAGTCAGTTAAGCATCTGACTCTTGATTTCCACTCAGATGATGATCTCAGGGTCGTGAGATTGAGCCCTACACTGGGCTCCATGCTCAGCGCAGAGTCTACTTGTCTCTCTGCCTCTGATCTCTCTCTCAAATAAATAAATAAGTAAAATCTTAAAAAAAAAGTTCTTAACACAGTGCCTGGAATAAAATAGGGGCTTAATAAACGCCAGTTGCTGGCTGTCTCGAAGATTCACGAGGGCAGGGGCGACATCTGTCTGGCTCACTGCCAAAATCCCAATGGCTAGAACGTATTAGGTACTCACTGGATGTCTGTGAGTGAATGAATGTATGTATAATACACCGACACATAATATCAGTATTTACATATACCCTTGATTCTATGGCTTTCTGCAGGAAAACAGAAAATGTTTAGAACACCAGAACACTCTCACCCATAACAAACCATCATCTCATAAAATTCAACATTCACCCCCATGTACAACTACCAACAAAACATATCATTTGTGACGGCTGTATATACTTGAGAAAATGTCTTAAGTGTAAACAAATAAAGACAATATCAGTTTGGAATCTGTATGTCATTAAGAGAAATTACTGCCTTGCTCATTATTTATGGGGCTGTCTGAATGCCAGAGTTATGAAAAACTTAATTCTGAAACTGAGTTCACTTCCAAAACAAACGTAGAATCGCAAAGACAGACAAAACAAACCATGGGAAGCGAGACCACTTTTTAAAGGGCCACTGGGGAAGTAAGACATTCTTTGATACATGCACACACTCGCTCAGGACAAATTAAAAATAGAATTGTTAACAAATGGTAGAGTTAAAGCTTTTAAATCAAAGGCAGACAAGTGAGTCCATCTGAAACTCTTCAACAATCTAAGATTATCTTCAGAAGTCTCATAAAGTAAGAGGCATCACTGACAGGGATCCCATCTGCAGGGAGGCGCTGTGAATGGTAGGTAGCAAGAAGGGAGTATGATTGCCACCTACAGACAGAAGTCCCTATGCAAGAGCTAGCCAATCATATTTCAATGTGGAAAAAAAGAAATTCAACCAAGTCACCTCCCTCCAACCTCTTTCAAATCACTGCACCACATTACTTCATTTAGAATTACTTTCAAGTCATACAATCATCTCTAGGCATTCTGCCTCTTCATTATCATCATCCTATTTCTAATTTCCCAGAAATGCTGTACCATTCAACTATCTACTTAGACGCTCTCTGAGAGCCAAAGAGAATGCAAGCCAATGGATTTCAAGCAGGCAAACGCATCCAAGTGGAAGCATGAATCTGCTTACCTGGTATGAATGGGACCACCCGGAATATATCAGACAATCTGCTGTTAACTGGCTCGTAAGGGGAATCTTCAAGCAGATCATTTCCTAAAAACAACAGAACGGTGGGGCTTAGATCTGGAAAGCAGACATATTTCAGAGAGTTTTTGTTACTGAATCTAAATTCTAACGATGTTATGATTGTGTAACAAAAAGATGCTGAAACTTTCAAAGGTCTCAAATGCATCTATTTGGCCATGGTTATGTTGCATTCCCTCTGCCTTTGTTGTCCTTCCTCTCCCCAGAGTGCCATGAAAACACTGGAGAGCAACCCAGCCTGATCTTGCCAGAAAACTCTCCCACTCTTTGCAAAGGAATGAAATTAGAGAAGAAGGAACCAGTGATGTCACCAGCCCAGCTTACCTCCGGGAGCCAATGGAAGAAAAGTGACCCAAAGGAGGCCCCCATTTCTTTGCCCCTCAATGTAGCATGTGGCCAGAAAGCCAGGATGCTGGTTATGAAACAGCCTCTGAAATAGGTTTTCATTGTAATAGGTTTTGAAGTAGGAGGCAGCTGAGAGGTCAAATCTGTATGTTACAAATGTTTGGTGTCTCCGTGGAGAATGAATGCACTGGATGGCTGTGTTAGATTTACAAACACCAGCCACCTCTGGCACACAAGGACCAAAAAATTCCCACTGGAATGGACGGTTGTGACAAGTGGCCCTTTTTCTCTCAAAGCCCCTTCTGTGTTAACCAAGGCTGAACCACACCAGCTGGTTCAAGACTCAGCTAATCTAAGATGACAAATGGCTTTTCTGCCTTTGATCAGGTTTGATGAGGGTAAAGATAGAATAGAGTCTACTGGACCTTTTATTCTTAATTCTTTATCTTATGTCAGAATAGACAGAAGGGAAGAAGAAAGGGGAGAAACTCCGGACAGGATTCAGGACAAGTCTTTGTATTCTTATCCTCTGAAGCTCTCCTTGGAGAGAAGTTTTGAGTTCCTGCCCTGTCCCTTAACGGGCTCCTACTCGGATGCTCTGACCAGGTTTCGGAGAGGTCAGCGGGGCCCGGGGAGGGGGGGTGTCTCCCACCCCCTCACGGGTTTTCCAACAACCAGGCCCCAACAATGCTGCTCGGGAGGCAGCAAACACCAGCTGCCGCTGTCCCTGGGGGCCAATGAAAGGTCCTCATTCTGCAGCTGGGGAGAAGCGAGGAGAGGATGAGGTCAGCGGACCCGGCCCAGGGGCCCGCCTGCCTTTGTGGGGTGAGGGGTGAGGGGTGGGGGTGGGGGTGGGGGTGGGGGGGCGAGGACGGTCGGGCGTACCCTGCAGGCTCTGGTACATGCTCCAGTAGATGCGCAGGCAGTTCTTCTCCTTCTTCATACCCCGCTTGCAGCGGCAGTTGTAGAGAGACTTCTGCTTGAGGGCCTCCATGGCACTGCGGCACTCGTCCTTGGCCTCCAGGCCCGATGTCAGGCTGAAGTTGGTCTCCTTGCCCGCAACGCACTGCCTCAGCGTGCGGTACTTGGTGCTGCAGCTCTGCTCCTTCAGGCACTGATCGCTGGCTTTCACGCAGTCCAGGCGGTCCCCGCCGCTCACCTCGGCCGACAGGAGCAAGTCTGCGGGCGGAGGGGACGGAGGGTGAGGGCGCCTGGCAGGGACCCGAAGCCTCCCGCTCGGGCGCGGGCGCGTGCCTGACCAGGCTTCTGCGGCGCCCTGCGCAGCCAGCGCGCCCGCCCCTCTACGCCGGGGAGTCGTTTTCCCGCCCTGGGACCTCCGGCCGCCGGCTCTCCCAGGCTCCGCCAACCTTCGCCCGGTTGGCTTTGCGGGCTGTTTGCGGTTTGCCCCGGGGCGCGCGCTGCCCGCCGCGCGTGCCCGCCCCGCCGCTCCGGGGCAGCCCGGGCCGCGCCGCTGCTCGGCCTCGGGGAGCCGCTCGCTCGGCCCCGCCCGACGGACGCCGGGGGCTTTCCGAAGCGGAGGGCGGCTGCCGGCTGGGCGCCGGGCGAGGGGCGGGCGAGCTCTGGTCCGCGGCCCGCCGGGCGGGGAGCGCTCAGACACTGTTCGGGGAAAAGTTTTCCCTTCGAAGTTTGCTCTCCGAGTCCAATTCTCGCCCACACCCCACCTGCCCGCTGCGCCTCCGCGAGCTCCCGGGACTCGCAAGGAGCGCTGGTCCCGGGGCTGGAGGGGCTCGGACCTCTTAACCCTCCGCCAGGATAGGCCATTAAAGAGAACAGAAAATAAGAACCAAGCACAAAAAGCTGCGGGCAAGTGCCGCGCCATCACCGCCTCCCAAGCCCAGAGTGCTGCGGATTCAAGATCCCCTTCCCCAAAACGAAACTTCGCCCACACCCAGAGCAACCGCGCTGCAATGGGGGGGGGGGGGGGGGGGCCCCCCCCCCCCCCCGGGGGAACCCACCGCGGCGGCCACCCGCCGGGGCCCCCCCCCCCCCCCCGGGCGCCCGCGGGGGGGGGGGGGGGGGGGGGGGGGCTGCCCCGAGAACCCTTCGGAAAGACTCAGCAGGTTAGAAAGCTAGCGGCGGCCTCGACTTACCCAGGAGCGGCAGCGCGAAGTACAAGGTCGCCAGGAACATGGTGCCGGCGCGCAGCTGGTCCCCGCCCCCCCAAAAATCCGGAGCCGCCGCTGGGTCTCGCCGAGGGAGCTCAGCATACAGCGATCCCCGGACGGCCGCGCTGCTCTGGCCGCCCAAAGTTCAGCTCCATCCAGTGCGAGAGGAAACTCCCGGGTCCGTCCGCCGCCACCGCCGCCGGCGACTCAGCTCCCGGCGGGCGGCTGGCGCGAGGGTGGGAGGCGGTTCCGCTTTTAGGGGTTCAGGTCTGACCCAACCTGGAAGGGAGAGCGCGCTTTGAAATGAGAGCCGAGAGCGCTAGAACCTCCCCCGCCCCTCTGCCCTCCCCTGCTCCCGCCTTGGGGGACTTTCTAGCGCCCGGGTGAGGGCCCACCCCTAACCGGGTCCGGGCGCAGGAAGGGGGCGCCGGGGTGGGGGTGGGCATGTACGTGTATTCCGGGGAGCCGCCCGCAAGGGCAGGGTAGGGGCTGGAAAGGTCGGAAGCGAGCTCCCAAAGTCCAAGGGGTGTCTATCGGGTCCAACCCAAGAGGCTGAACGCAAGCAAATAAATAAATAACGTTACTTTCCGAGCGCTGCGAGCGGAGCCAGCAGCTGCCTGGAGTCGAAGCACACGGCGGCGGCAGCTCTTTCTCCAGCCCTGGCGCAGAAAGAGCCCCTTCTCCCTGGAAGTTCGCCGCCCCCTCCTCCAGCCGGCTCGCTCGCTCCGCTGCCGGCCCTCTTCACCCAAACCACCAATCGCCGCCCCCGGTCGCCGTCTCCCCCTCCTCCCGGGGCTCGCCTCCTCTCTGAGGCAGCCGGGCCAGGGGGAACCGACGTCCCGGCTGGAGCCGAAATCCGGCTCGCGCGCCCCTACCCGCGGTGGGTCCTCCGCTCCCTCCCCGGTGTCCGCGCCGCGCACAGGCTCGCCCGGGACTCGGGCTCATCAACGCCACCGCCCGGGGCGAGCGCACCGGCCCGCAGCCCTGGAGCGCCGGGGCAGGTGCAGCCCCTAGCCGCGCGCGCCCCGGGCCCCCAAAGTTGAGGGGCGCCTGCAAGAGGGGAGAAGAGGGTGGGGGAGCGGCGATGGGCTCCCAAATCCACCGAACGAAACAACTCTCCAAATGCCACCAACCTGGACTCAACCGACCGTATCCAGCTGTGTCGAGGAGCCAGTTTGTTTATTTATTTATTTATTTTGGGGGGTGTCCCCGCCCCTTCCTTCCCTTTCCGGGCTCACTTCTCTGCGCTAGGAAGAAGATGCGGTAATCTTCGAGAGCTCAAAGGGGCTGAGTTGGGCCAGGACGATTTCCGAGCAGAGCCCCCTCCCCGGCTCTCGGATGCCGGTTAGGGATATCGGAAGCTGAGCGAGGCTAGCGGGTTTCGAGGCCAGATTTCTTTGCCTGAGGACCCTCGGCCTGCTCCCGCTCCCGCCAGCCCCCTCTGAGGCTCGCACGCACGGACGCCGCAGATGAACACACTCGTGCGCGGTGGGACTCGCCGCCGGATCCCGCACGCGCGCACAGGACACGCAGCGCTATGCAGCCGGCCGCGAGTGCTGCCTGACTCTCTCTCTCTCTCTCTCCCTCCCTCTCTCTCCTCTTCGCTCTCGCAGACACACACGCACTCACTCAGACACAAAAGGGCACAAAGCACAAGGGCTCTTTCTTTCCTCCGTCCTATTGCAATCGAATCAGACCCTTCTTCCGAACACAAAGTTTTTCCCCACGTCACTCGCGCTATGACTCAAGACTTGGAGCGTTAAAGACACACTCAGACCCAGACCCTGGGAGCCGAGATCGCAGGATGTGCCCACGCACCGACCCACGCCAGCGCGCACGCACTCACACATGCACACGCAGCCTCTCTCTCTCTCTCTCTCTCTCTCTCTCTCTCTGTCTCTCTCTCTCTCTCTCTCTCTCTCTCTCTCCCCCCTGGAGCTTGGGCAAGGAGACAAAAGCGAAACCCCCGGCCACTGCATTTAAACCGCGCCAGACCTGGCTTTGGGAAATTTATAAGCTAACCTCCATCTTGGCTGTTTCAAGAGTAAATTTTAAAATAATAATAAATTTAAACGCCCAACACATACACAGCCTTTTGCCCCAATTTCTGGGGCCACTCGTTCTCAGCCATGCTGCTGACCCCCCTACCCCGTCCGGAACACGTAGTCCTCTCCCCGTACACGGGGGGGCGCCCAGGGGAAGGAAGCCTACACTGGGTCCTGAGAGGAGTCTATGGAACAGTGGCGGAGGGCGGTGGCGGAGGGCGGTCTGGCCGCTCAGGGCTTGGGTTCGGGATCTTTCCTGATATCCAAGTTCATCATTCAGGGAAACCGAGTTTGAATCGAGTCTGGGTGAGCTCAGCTGTCAAATCTGCAAACCCATTGCACTAGACAATGGGCTGCGGAGGAGAGAAAAGAAACGCTCCTCTTGATCCAGGTGGGGCTAATTGAAAAGGGCACAGGCTTTGGGTAAAGTTTGAGGCGGGAGAGTTAAGGGCGGGGAGACAAGGAGGAGGAAAGAGGAGGGGGTGAGTAGCTCTCCATTCAGCTCCGCACCAGCCAGGCGCGCCCCCTTGGTTGCGGTAGCCATTCAAATGCGTGCTCCGCATTGTTTGGAGGGTGTCTTCCTGCGCCCAAAACCAAGGGACACCCCTCCGATCTGCACGCCTATCTATGCACGTGTTCCTCGGGGATAGGTATGAGAGGATTGACGCCTTCATGGAGCACCCTCCTCCACACGTGTGTGCACTCTCAGGGTCACACCATACACGGATTTCTTGTTCAGTGTATCAGTTTACACTTGGTTGTTGAGTAAACAAAGCAAACATATGTCACGTTTTCGCGACAGATGGTTCAAACCAAGGGATACTTAGTTCTCTTTCTCTAACAGTGGTAACAGTGTAAGTTACTGAGCGGACTAAGCGGAAATGTAATTGAGTCTTCTAATCAATTTCTTCACCTTAAGTTTATTCTCCTATTTTCACACACAAACCAGAGAAATCCCGGGGAGGTGGTTTTAGTAAGAGGAGGGCCCAAAGTGAATTAAGAGTTTATCTGAAAACTGTGTTTCTCCAAGGAGACCCAAAACATAAAACCTTCTTTTGTCATCCCATTTTATAAGGGGGGGTGAATGTCTCCCTTTGGGAAATTAGTAATTAGAATTCCAGTTCTCAATGGATAGACTAGTTTCCATCATTGCTGACCACATGGGATGATTGGATGACAATGAGGTTTCATTTAAGGATATCACCCACATCTCTTGTAAATGTTCTTTGTTTAGAAATGATTCTATGCTACCCTAATGTTCCACAGACATGGTTTAAACGAAATTTTAACTGGATGAGGGAAGGATGGAATAAAAATTACCCAAATGTAAAATATGGGACTTCTTTTAAAATATTTGTAGCTTCAAGAATATTTTTGAACCATTCACTCACAGCAGTCCTCATTAAGTCCTTACTGATGATGAAAACAGAGCTTTATTTTCTTTAAAAAATAAACCCCAAGCCACTGTGTGTTGTCCAATACAATAGTCACTAGCCACATGGCTATTTCAATAAAAATTAATTGAAATTAAATGAAAGAAAAATGCATTTTCCTGGTAGCACTAGCCACATTTCAAGTACTCAGTAGCTGCATGGGGCTAGTGGCTACCACATTAGCACAGATATGAGGCATCTCCATCATCACAGAAAGTTCTACTGCACAGTTGGTGTGAAATTAGTTAAGGTGATGTATATCACCTTAGAACAGTAGAATAACGCAGGCCTGAAATGAGTGCTTTATAAGGAACAGTAGTAGTAGTTGTTGTTGTTGATGATCATGATGACTTGCTACTCTTTTCAAGAAGGTGAAGAATCCATGAAGACACAGCTCACTGCTGGTGTGTCCTCCACTCCGAATGGAGATTATCAGGCAAAGAAGCCAAAGAAAGGGGAATGGATATGTCAAAAGCTGATCTTCCAAGGAGAGCTGTGTGTAGAAGGATGTGGCCCTTACTCTACCTTAAGACTTCTTGTATAACAAGTTAATAAAAAATTACTTCTTTACAACTATATCCACTAACTTCTAAAGGTGAGACAAACGCACAGCTGGAAAGTCCTTGGAATATGGAAGCTAGAAATGCATGTGACTTACTGTATTAATATTATCTCTGTTTCCTTGGAGCTTATCTGTTCTCATGTGGACAGGACTGATCTCAGGATGAAAGGTGACATCGAAATATCAAATATTATTAATAATGATAAAGGTTCATGCCATCCCCTGTGACATGTTTTCTCAGAGGGAAATTGGTTTTAATAAAGCTACAAAATTAGGTTCAATCTACCCATAAGCATGTGAAATGGGCAATTTTCTTGCATTTTTTTCATGTAAGTATATTTTCATAAGTTAACAGATGAGTCATGGTGAGAATGACAGTTTTATTCCATGCAGTATTTTGTCTCCTACTCTCATTGCCTTGGCCCTATAGAGTATAATGTAAAACACATTCATTTTGTAAAATTATACTGCTCAAAAATCACTCAAATTTCTCTGACTCAAACTAGTCCATCAAAGTATTTGACATTAGGCCGTTTGACAGACTTACCTCTAGCTACACAAACCACTCACCATTCCCTAAATGTGCCATGTTTTTATTTATTATTATTATTATTATTATTTGCTGATGCTACACCTTTGACCATGCTGTTCCATCTGCCCAATGTGTGCTTCATCCTGAAATTTTAAGATGCAGCTCAGCTCCAACAGGCCATAAAGGATAGCAAGGACTCCTTCAGCCAGAATCAATAGTTCTCTGTAGTGTATTCCCATGGCAGTGTTGGGATTTTTATTACAGCTGTGTGACACGCATTGAAGTTAATTGCTATACCTGTCTCTTCAACTGGAATGTGAGTTCCTTGAAGGCAGGAAGATACTCTATTCTCCTCTTCCTCCTTATTCTTCTTCCTTTTTCTGCATCCGCAGCCTTTAGACCGATGACTGACACATAGTCACCTCCAATAAATGTGTATTGATTGCATGAATAATGAGTGATGTTGTTTCTCATTTTCCTCTGACACAATAATTCTACTGAAAGGTTTATATAAAATCCCTTTACTATAGGAATAATACTAAATATAAGCACTTCATGCAATTACTGGTATTGCTGTTCCAATAATAGTATCAAATATGTATTATTCCTTTGGGGATTTGACATTTACATTTTTTTAAAACAAAACCCATTATTGTAATAGAATGCTCTTTTTCTGGTTCACTTTAATAGTAACATATTACATATTTCATTTCTGGGAAATGATAGCTCGCCTTAGGTCATATTTTAAGGCATAAAGCCAGAGGCAGAGTAGTGTTCCCACCTGAAGTTCTCTAATCATCTAAAAATGTGCCTCTCTCTGGGAGAGAAGGATTTAGAAGGGCCAGATTACAATTAATCGGCCTGGAGCCTTCATCCTCGAAGGCAAATTTTAAAAAGCCAAATCACCCCCAAAGTGTTAAAAATGCTTTTATAGACACACAAGACCTCATGCAATCCTTTAGGAAAATGAGAAAATAGTAATCATACAAACTTGGAAGGCTGGCGTAAGGGCCTACATGCTGACACGCATCTCACGTTCTAATACTTCAACATTTGCCCTTTGGTGGCACGGGAAGAACCAGGTGCTCTCAGATTTCAGAGACCTCTTCCAGGCTGACTATATTAAGATGTGTCCTTTGAACATTATTTGCACCTGGTAGCTTCTTATTGGCTATCAAGGCGCCTGACCCCAAGAACCTATCTTGGGAAATCTCTCTGCCTCCTTAGTTTTCAAGCAATTTTCATTTCTTAATACTAATAAGCCAGTGCAAGGATTTTAATGCATTTGTTAGAGAATATTGCATTTCATGAGAGTTGAAGTCATTTGTACTTTGGCCTTCTGCCACAGAATGCATTCAAGGTGTGCAGCCCCAATGAAATAATGTGCCTGTCACGTCTTATTGCTTGAATATATGGCAAAAGATGGCCCATCTTCTGGGGGACTTGCAAGCTTTTCTTAGTGATTGCCGAAGGTGTCAGATTAAAAGCCCTCCTTATCCAGAAAGGATGGGGAAGAAACACCTTTCCTTTCTACCACTCTCCTAATAAGCCCTAAACTCTGTTCCAGAGGGACTGTTCCTTCATAAGGGCAAGAGGGAAGCTTAATCCCCAGCTTTGTCCAGTAATTAGCCTCTCTCTCTCCGGAGACAGCAAACACAGATGCTGATCCAGATGAGCTTTGGGACGTGGAATGAAAACATTGACTCATTTCTTCGGAAGCCTGTTAGCAGCCTATAAGACAGTGAAAACTTCTGATTTCTATGGAGGCTCATTAGGTCTGAAGTGGTGGGATGAGGCCTCTCCCAGCAGTGGTGAAGCAGGGAGGTAGCAAAGGCGACCAAAAACCTGGAGGTGAGCAGGTCAGAGGTCCTGGCTGCAGCAGTGAAAGGCTGTGGTGCAGCTTGTCCTCGGCAGGCCACTTGCCCAGGCGTCTTTCCGTAAACGCCATGGAAATGCACTGTTTACCCAAACCCAAGCCTCTGGAAGCCCTGGAGTATGAGCCCACTAACACAATTAGCTTGCAGTTAATGGCGATGCCCCCACCAGACCTAATTAAGCCCACGGTGCTTGTGACACAAAGGATTTGGGGCCTGTTTTAAAGCATCTATTGTGACATCATTTAAAAGTCATTTCAAACTCTTCCAAAACTGTTGCTCTGAACACAAATGCAGTGTAATGTTCTTTGAGTTGTTGGTTTTTATTTCCCTCGGTCAAAAATCTGACAAAAGTCAGTTGAAACTGTCAAGAAAAAAACATCACAGGAGATGAGGTTTTCCTCAAATTTGAAGTCTATAGAAGGAACGACAAATCTGATATACAGATTACTCTAGGACAAAAGTGAATTAGGATAGCCTAGGAGACACTATCATAATGAAAATAGGAGGGTTCCCTTGACACAGTTCATATATTTGAGGCCATGTCAAGGAATTAAAAGGAAATCAGTTTGGTTTGGATATGAATTATCTGTTCAGCTTAAAAACAGAATGGGATGGATATCTGTGTTTCTGTTTTATCTACATACAATCTGTGTTAAGAGACAAAAAGAATGTTTATTCTCCCACCTCTAGAGGTTCTCTTGGTGAAATGGACCCTCGAGCCTTCAACATTTTGTCTCAAGTGTCAGTAGAGATTTTGTCTGTACTCTCTCTAAGCTTTCATTGACTACTTGACTGATTCATGGACTGATTGCTTTGGTTGATTTATTTATTTTCTTGTGCCTATCCAGTACCTAGTATTGTGATGTTCACCACAAAGAATGCAAATACATGATCTTGCCTAAGATCAGACCTGAGTGCTTCCTTCCAAACGGTAGAAACTCTTAATTGCCCCCTGGGATTCTTCTCTCTTCCTTCCATAGCTGTGCCTTTCGAATCACAGGCCCATTCTCCATTCATTAGTTACAAACACCTTTATTTTATAAAATATAAACTATAAAAATATGAAAATGCACTATACAATGTATGAGTAAGTATTATTTCAAGATGCTTTTAATTTCTCTATATGTATGGCACCTGTATTGGATTGTCACGTAAAATGTCTTTCTTATCATGAGTCATGGTTAAAAACTTTGAAAACTACTGCTTCATTTAGTAATACTCTGATTTTTCTTTGGAAGGCTGGCCAGCCATATTAAAGACTATACTTGCCAGCCTCCCTTACAACCATCGTGGTCATGTGGCCAGGATCCAATGAATAAGATGTGATAAAAATGATGTGAAGAATCGCTGAGGGGCGCTCTTACTCTATACTCTTTCCATTGTCCATCATCCCGGTGCCCGGAGGGGTGGGGGGAGGCTGGTGGGTGTGTACTATGTTTGCCCAGGCAGGTGAGAATAACGAGAGATGACAGAGTGACAAGAAAGAGGTGACCTAAGTCCCAAGATGACCTCCTGGAGCACAGCTGTCTGCCCACCTTAGATTTCTACCCCCATACTATTATGCAAGAGACAGATAAACTTGTCTTAGTTAAGCCACTGGTACGCTGGGTCTCTGATCCATGCAGCTAATATTGCAGAACTAGTACATTCAGTTTCTAATGAGAGAAGGAAAAGAAATTTAATTCAACAATTATTTACTGAAACTATCATGGGCCATCCCTCTGCTAGGTTGCTATAGGAAATACAGGAGAATGTTGGCTCTAAAGGACAATGTAATCGCTTTGATGAGCTGCATATCTAAAATAATCAAATAATATTGTAAAGGAGTGTAGAATGAATTGTCAACATGAATGGAAATAAAAATAAGGCTCTACAGAATCAGAAGGAAATGGGCAGAACATTCTTGAGAGGTTTTCAACTACTCTGAAGAACTGGAATAAAGTTTAAAAACCTCCAAAATAGGAGTGGTGTGTCCCTTTATCTGCAGTCTCCCCATTCTAGCCCCATATAGCACTCATCCAAGGCTATCAGAAGGGGTTCATGATATGGCAGGGCAGCCCACCTACAGACTTGCTCCTCATGTAGACACAGACTCATTCTCACTTGTCAAAAATCCCTGTTACCATCATGACAGACCAAAGGCCAAAGTCTCCTTCGTTAGAACCTTGGGGAGAGGGGCGCCTGGGTGGCTCAGTTGGCTAAGCGACTGCCTTCGGCTCAGGTCATGATCCTGGAGTCCCTGGATCGAGTCCCGCATCGGACTCCCTGCTCAGCAGGGAGTCTGCTTCTCCCTCTGACCCTCCTCCCTCTCATGCTGTCTCTCATTCTCTCTCTCAAATAAATAAATAAAAATCTTAAAAAAAAAAAAAAGAACCTTGGGGAGAAACAGGAGGCTATCCTGTGGGAAGTCATTTTGGATTTGATGAGGACTTCCCTATGGGGTCATAGTCAATCCACGCAGACATGCCTCCACTTTAAGTTGCATTGGTCTTTGCCTTATCCTACAAGATGAAGCTTCTATTATTTCTTCTAGGTAACTTGAGATGCTAACAATGTGGATATTCTGGAATTCTGGGTTTGGTTTTTGGTTTTTGGTTTTTGGATTTTTTTGTGTACCAACTCAAAGCTGTTTAACACTCTGCCTTCCCTACTTGGAAGATGCATAACTTGGAGATGCTTGCTGGCAAGGCAGGGGACTGTGAAAAGGAAAAGTGTTATTTCAGCAGACTCACCACAGAGGTATGTGTTAATTAAGTTAATTGCACCATCAGTGATGTGGACGATGGCAGTAACTGCTCCCCATAATGGGGCTGGGTTATTGCCATCATTTATTAAACGTTCTGGTTTCCTTAAATGTAGTCACTTTCCTTTGGTCTTGAAGCATATCCCCCTCCCCCCCCCACACACACAATTTGATTTATAGTTTACCAACCGCTTCCACATGAATCCAATTACATTATTTGGTTTTTATACCTGTTCTGTAATGAAGATGCTATTTTTTTCACTGAGCAGATAAAGAAACTGAAGCTTGGAGCTGACTAGTGACTTATTCAGTGACTTACTCACCTAGCTTCTTAGCCCAGGAGCCAAGTTCTAAGACCAGTGTCCTTTTCTGTAGGCCAAATTAGCTAAGATTCATGATATTCCGAAGGGCAAAAACCAAGTTTTTATATTCTACATCCCTTGCACATTGAAATGTGTTAGATACTAACTTATTGTTGAAAAATGAATATTTAATTATCTGATTGCTTTATTTATGAAAAACTAAAATAGTAACTTCATATGGACTGATTAAGACTAAATACAACCAGGATAAACAGAAATTTGAATAATTTGGAGAGTTACCCAGGACCCTTTCTCCTACACATTTTTCCAAAATATTGGGGGACAGCTGGCTTCGTCCGACTTACTTTCACTATGATTACCGTGAAGACTAAGTGATTAAGAAAGTAAGTCAGTACTGCCTTTCAGTGGGCAAACTGAGATTTCTGTTGAATGTTACCAATTCCATAGTGAGTGGAATGCTCATCTGGGGACTTAAGGACAGATTCTTGTCCTTGTCCTGCCAAAATGGTTTCCTAATTTTGCTGGTTTATGTTTGAAAGTCCATAGTTAAACGTTTACTGTAACTTGTGTCCCCTGCTATCCTTAGAAAGGCCTGCTTACAAGGTTGGCCCTTGGCTGATATCTGGGAATTTGGATTTCAGGATGGTTCCCATCACCTCCTGATAAGAATAGCTCATTCTGCCTGAACAACTTATGAAAACAATATGGCTTATGCTAAACACTCGTTTTCCTTCTGGGAGTCTAGAATTTTGGTTCATACCAGGAAGAGGATTATTATATGACCAGCTCCCAATAGAAACCTTGAGTATTAAGTCTGTAATGAGCTCCTCTGATGGAACAACATTTCACATGCTGTTACAACTCCTTGCTGAGGGAATTAAGTGCATCCTGTGAGACTCCTCTAAGAGAGGACTCTTGGAAGCCTGTGCTTGGTTTCCTCTGGATTTTGCCTCTGCGTCTTGTTCCTTTCTGATCTTGCTTTGTCTCCTTTCACTGTAGTAAATCATAGCCATGAGTACCACCAGATGCTGACTCCTGTGAGTCTTCCTAAGCAATCATTGAACCTGGGGGTGGTCTTAGGGACCTGCAATACAGAAATATCCTAAATATAACTCATCCAATGAGCAGACAGCAGTCTAAAATTATTAAGGATTATGTTGGGCCAGTCAAGGGAGGAGTGGCTTCACGAGCATGTGGTCACATAGGGCCCCATACTTAGAAGAGACTAGATCTTGGCTTAATGCTCTGCTGTCAGTCTTTTGAAGTTAATAATTTCTGAGCAAGAGATCCTGCATTTTCATTTTGCATTGGATCCCACAACTCCCACTCCTAGGTCAAGGTAATACTTAGAGATCAAATAATGGAACATCTTGTCACCCCAAATGCTTACTCTCTCACCATTGGCAATTTTTTACTCAACTTCCCACAGGACCTAAGCGTCTACTAATTATAGAGTCACCTTGTGGAGGAAAATGTTCTCAGAATGTTAAAATGACTGTTAGTTATTCACAGTTTGTGGCAAACTTGTCTACTCACTACATATTCTCCTCTTTAACCTTTAGCTGAGTTCAGGGTCCCAGGTCAGCATCTCCCAAAGTGTGTTTCTCAGAACACCAATTCTCATGAGATGCACTGGGAGAACATTTTTTTGTTGTCAAATAAATTAGGGAGGCTTTATACCCTTTTGGAGACTTAGGGTATACATTAGCATATTAAAGATTCTGAAAAGTCTTGCACTGTAATAAGCTCTTTGGCTTGGTATTCATTTCCCAGAGCTGCCATAACAAAGTGGCACAAACTTGGTGGATTAAACAACAGAAATGTACCGTCTCACATTTCCAAAGGCTGGAAGCCTGAGATCAAGGTGTCAGCAGGGTTAGTCCCTTCTGAGAGCTGTGAGGGAGAATCTTTTCCATGCCTCTCCTCTTCCAATGGTTTCCCAGCAATCTTTGGCATTCCTTGACTTGCAGATACGTCACTGCACTCTCTGCCTTCTTGTTCACATGGCATTCTCCCTGTGTGTGTGTCTCTTGTGCCCACATTTCTCCTTTTCACAAGGACACTAGTCATATTGGATTAGGGCTCACCCTAATGACCTCATTTTAATTTGATTACTTTTATAAAGACCTTATTTCCAAATTAGGTCACATTCTGAGGCGTAGTGGGGGTTAAGACTTCAATACATGAGTTTTGGGGGGCACAATTCAACCCATAACAAACTTGATCATCATTTCCCAACATATTTAAGTATTTGAAGGCCTAACTCCTACTACCATCCCAGAGAACCAGTGTTTCATTGCATAAGCTGACAGATGCTCTACTTGATGAAGAAAGGAAAGTCTGTGTGGCTGCACGGCTACAGTGTGGGGTACTGGGGAAGAGGCTGGTGGGGGGCGGGTAGGAAATGGCAGGAGGCCAGGCTGCTGAGATGGATTGGGGCCAGAAACTGCCCTGGATTCTGAACTCTGGCAATGTGGATTTATCAGTGGTTCATCTATGACTTCTCAGAGATTTCTAGCCGGACATTATTAAACCTGGCAGATGTTTGGAGATTGGAAAGGCGAGAGACTGGAGGCAGGGGGAGGGAAGAGACTGGAGGCAAGGAGACTGAAGAGATTATTTCAAAGTCTAGGGGAGTTATGAAAAAGAAGCCAGCACCACGCAGCGTTAGGGAAAGGCAAGGGAAAAGAGAAAGGGCTTCACTTAAAAGGTAGCAAAATGTAAAAGACACACTTAAACACACACACAGAGACAAAGACACATTTCAATATATGTGATATATTGTACCATTTAAAATAAAAGGTAGCAAAATGTAAAAGACACACTTAAACACACACACACAGAGACAAAGACACATTTCAATATATGTGATCTATTGTACCATTTAAAATATATATAAATGTATATATTCATATATATAAATAAATACACTGATGTGTGCGTATATATGTGAAAAATTTCAGAGGGGGTGCCTTTGTGCTCTGACCCTTTGCTTTGATTGGCTAGTGACCCTCAAGTAGAAAAGCTCATAGAGTAATGGTCTGGGAGACATGTCAGGCTGGGAAGATCCTGTTTTGTCCCTATTAGGGGCCATGACTCTGCCATATGGTCTAAGAGGCAGATAGGGAAACAGGGTCCTGTGTAATTCTTCCTAGCCTCATCTTGTGCTCCTCCCCCTTGCTTTCCTAAACTCTAGCCACATTGGCCTTCTTTCCCTTCCACCTCCGAGCCTTTTATTTGCTATTCCCCTAGCCTGGCATTTGACTTGGCCTTTCTTTTGTTTGACGGAAGGTCTTGACTTATAGGACACTTCCTCTAGGAAGTCTTCTCTGCATTCCCCTGGCATTCTGTCTTCAGCTTCAGCAATCCCTTGTTCAGTATCTCTTTGCTGCTAGACTTTAAGCTCCATGAGGGCAAGGAGGGTGTCTGCCATGTTCTTGCTGTACCCCCAGCACCTGGCACAGGGCCTGGCACAGGTTGGCACTGTAAATATAAGGTGAGAGAATGAATGCTTTACTAAGGAATTTGAAGCAATGTAATAAAGGAAATGATAAAAATAGATGAAGAAATAGGGTGATGTGATAATTTAGAAGTGAGTATGGAACCCCTACCCTAACCAAAATGACTTAAATTCGAAGCCAAAGTCAAGTGTTTGGATTAATTTAATCTTATCCAAAGAAACTGAAGGTTTGTATTAATTTAATCTTATCCAAAGAAACTTCCCTTTTCTTAGGGAAAAAAAAGGTGGGGGGTGGGGTGTACCAAGATTTATTTTAAAAGCTTCATAGGCTTCAAATCACTTTCATAAAGAAAAAAAAGAAAAAAAGAAAAAAGAACCCTTTAAATGAATGTATTTGAGTAGAAATGGCCAGAAACATGTGGATTGCATTTCCCTTAAACTCTCTTGGGTTTGCAAATTGGAAAGAAGGGTCTGGAAGAAAATGCATTTTCTATTTTCCTGAAGTCAGTATATTTGGGAAACAGTGATGTTTGAGATGTTCAGGAAACTGAAGATATGTGTGGGTACTTGTTTAAGTACTGTTATTTTCAGTAGTGCACTAAAGTGGCTGATAAGAAAGAGGAAGTGGGCATTTAACATCTGAAAAGAACCAATTCAAAAAAAATTTTTTTTCTGTGTAGCTTTCACATAAGAGAAATCTCCTCTGCTTCCCCCCCTTGACCACAATCAATATTTTTAGGGGATGAAGGCAGAAGGAGGGAAGAGTTTATTCGGGCTTTTGTATGCAACTGAGCTGTGGAAACAGGATGAAGATTTTGCTAAATCTGCCCATTAAGTGCCTCTAAGTGCTTTTAAAATATGTCCTAGAGCAGAATGGAGGGCACAATAAAGAGAAACTGGGAATTAAGGCTAACTTATTACATTTAAGTGCCTTGATAGTGGAAATGTCAGAAAAAATAGCAAGAGGGATAAGCAGATAGAACTTAGATGCTCCCTTTAAATCTTTTGTTGAGCATCCCTAAGAGCTGAAAAGTTGTTTGGGTTCTAAAATGGCCAAATTATATAATTTTTGTGGAGTGAAAACTTATTTTTCTTATCTTTCGGTATCAATATATAATTTTTCCCTAGATGTGCTAGATAAGAATTGAATTAAAATACACCAACCTAAATGCTTAGTATGATTACCAGGCATTTCAGTTATGTGTCACAATAATAAAAATTTTACTTTCTAATTTACGTAATTTAAAAAACACTTTCCCCATAAAATCAAGAGGTTTAATTACATAAAAACAAATTTAAAGGGAAGGAGAACAAGTGAAGAAAGAAAATAATATTTGACAGAGAATGTCAGTAATTTTACAAATGATCGGATGATGTTTAGATCATATTAATCTATTGATATTTAGAGATGCCAATGCCAAGTCATCCATTTTTAGATTTGAAACAGTTATAGCAAATTCGTTTGTGTCTGAAAGGTGGACTGCTAGAGCCCCCTAGCTGTTGGAAATAATTTTGTCTTCCTCCGTGGTAAATAACTGCAAAGGCAGTAAGTAGTTCACCAAGAAACCTACTAGAAAACAATGAAATAAAAGGATACAGCACGATCCCCCACTCTTGCCTTACCATTTGGGTTGGTAGTAATGCCAACAGTGCTCTGAGCATCCGTGGACATCTATCCTGGCCCTCCACACCCTCGAATGTCTTGATAGGTTAGTTATAAGAACACTGTCACCACCCCAGTTTTAATTGATTTGATTGATTTGAAGTAGATGGTCTCCTAAACCCAGAAGTCCAGTGAGCATCATCTTGATGGGTGGTTCCAGTTCTATTTTCAGTAGAAGGAGGGTCTATCTTAGGGACCTGATAACCAGGCTTAGGGCCAATCGGGGGATACACGTTCATGACCCATGGACAAATGTGGGTTTGTTTTTTTTTTTTTTAGTTTGCACAGTGTTTTTAAAAATCTTTAAATAAAGATGTGACTTTTATATATTGGGCAATTGCAGATGAAAATTTGTATTTTCAGCTTCTCTTAAAGAATCAAAAGATCTGGTAGCTCTGGGCCTGAGTACCTACAGAGGACCAAGGGCAAGAGTCAATAGTGGTAACCTCTTTTATATAGCATGGACAAGTTCAGTTCACTGTAGTGCCCACCATTTCTTATTGGATAGTATAAAACCAGCATGTCGAATGCCATTACATTACCTGCATGGAGCCTGTAGGCCTCTGAGTCTGGAACTCTCCATCTAAACCCTGAATAATTATACTCTTCCTCCTCCCAGGAATAATTATAATAATAAAGCAGCTTCTGGCAATTGAACACTTACTATGAATCTGGCATGGTGGGAGGTTCTTCATTTGTATTCTCTCAAACCTTCATACCAACCACTCAAGATAATTATTATGTTTTACAAACAAGGAATATGAAACTCATGGTCAAATAAAGTAATTCAGTCAATATATAATGAAGGCCACTCTGAGCCAGATATTGTATTAAATGCTGGGGCTTCAGTGCTGAATAGGACAGTGATAGTTTCTGCCCTCAGGGAGCTTATGAGCCAATTACAAGCATGATGATAAAGTGAAGGCATAGACTGCCAGGAGGATAATAGAGCAGAGGGCATTTGATGTGGTCTGGATCAGTGCGCTCAAACTTTTGTATCAGAGTCACCTGGAGAGATTGCAGGTCCCTACTGCATCCCTATCCCCACCTCTCAATTTTCTGATTTATATAGGCCAGAGGGGAATCCAGGAATCTGTCCCTACTTTTTTTTTTTTTTTTTTGTGGTAAAGGGTAGAAAACAAAATATTTACCATTTTGATACTTAACATTTTAAGTGCACAGGTCAATGGCATTAACACATTCCCATCGTCGTGAAAGCAACAACACCATCCGTCTCTAGGACTGTTCTTATCTTCCCAATCTGAAACTCCATAGAATAACTCCTCCTCCCCTTCTCCCCTAGCAACACAACGTCTTCAAGGTTCATCCATGTGGTACCACGTATGAGAATTCCCTTCCTTTTTTGAGGCCAAATAATACTCCATTGTATTTATGGAATATAGCATATTTTGTTTATCCATTCATCTGTGGATGCACACTTAGATTGCTTCCATCTTTTGGCTAATGTGAATAATGCTGCCCTGAACATGGGTGTGCAAGTATCTGTTTGAGTAGGAATCTGCACTTTGACCAATAATCCAGGTAAATCTAATACAGGTGGATCACGGGCCAGACTTTGATCAATGCTGGTCTAGGAGTCAGGGAAAGCGTCTCTGAGGAATTAACATTCACACTGACAGTCAAAGCATGAGTAAGACTTGATCAGGTGAAGGAGCGGTAACAGCAATAACCCTGTGAAGTGTGCATTCTCCCCTTTACCTGAAATACTGAGATGATGGAGTTGCCACAGGAGTGCTCACCAGCACTGAGGACTGTTTTGTGGGGTCATAACCTAGTTGAGTACCTAAAACAGGAGTGATCAGTCAATCATTCTTGTGTAAGAGTAAGAGACTCTGTATGCTAGGCACCTTACTAGGTATAAGAAATATCGTGTCCTCATTCATCCGTTCACTAGGTCACACAAGGAGCGAGACACTATGCCAAGCACTAGGAAATTATAGGAAATTATTACCATATATAATTTTGTTAATTGTTTCACAAAATCCACATATATTACTTGTCAATATTAATAATTTCCTTCCATGTTGATCTCTGGGAATGTTAAAGGATTATTTGATACTTAAACATCTATCCGTAGGCACCTGAGCTGATAACATTAAAAATGCTTTTCTTTAGTCATGAGGGAATTATTTCTGAGTTATTTCTGGTGAGACATTTCTGAGTTTTTGAGACATCTTTACTTTAATCATTAGTCTATTTTTTTGTTGTTGATGAAATATTGGTATTGATTTCTTGGTATTCACATTTAAGAATGATTCATGTTTACCAGAGTTCACCCATGCTCCATAAGGATTATCTTGACACGTTGACTAGAAAGCTGTGGTTCTTTGAGAGGGAAAATAGAGGAAGTCTCTCGGATTAAATTACTTTTTAAAGATCTGATATTTTTTTAAAAAGCCTGGTGGGACATGATTTTTTAAATGTTTGAGTCAGAGATTAAAGTTTTAGGCTGCAGGAGTCTCAAAGAAATCCAGAAGACTACTTTCATGAACACTTCAGTCATTTAATTTGGATGATATTTATCACAGTCTACTTTATATTGCAGATTATTGTGTATATGGATGATTTTGCCTCACCGGATTGCAAGTTTCTTGAAGGTAGGAACTACTTCTTAATCATATTTGATCAGTTCTCAGCATCAGCACTGAGTAACTCACAGCACTGAATAACTCACACTATATTATGCTTCCTTAATAAACTAGAGATTCAAACAAATTCAGTGAATGAACAAGTAGGTGAACATGATTCACAGAATAGCAATTTTGGAAGAAGCAAAAGCACCTTACTGGCTGCTTAAAATAGACACATTTATGTGTTAGAGAAGGTGGGCAGCAAAACAATTATGAAAACAAAACATTGCAAATAAAACCTTCGCTTTTTTTTTTTTTTTTTTTTTAAGAAAAGCAGTCCCTCAAGAAGCTTGTAGCTTATCCTTCAAAAAGTGCCTTTCGGGCGCCTGGGTGGCTCAGTTGGTTAAGCGACTGCCTTCGGCTCAGGTCATGATCCTGGAGTCCCAGGATCGAGCCCCGCATCGGGCTCCCTGCTCGGCGGGGAGTCTGCTTCTCCCTGTGACCTTCCCCCCCTCTCATGTGCTCTCACTCTCTCAAATAAATGAATAAATAAAATCTTAAAAAAAAAAAGTGCCTTTCTCAGAGGTGGGACTACTCCTGTCTGTAAGGACAAACCAGACCAAGCATCAGAGCAAGAGAAATTGAGAACTCTATGCTGCCCCGAATAAAGGAACTGTTGAGGGTAAGTTATAGAATATGAGAAAGCAAATAGACATATTCTGTTGTCTCTGAATTGAGGAATCCAGTGGCTCAGACCAAACACCGGCAGAGGTTTTAACTTAAAGTTCTAAAAGCTCATGTCCCTCTATTCCAGAAAGAAAGAGAATTAAATAAATAAAGTAGTCATATGTAATAAAATATTGCCTTTAAAAGGAGGAAATCCTGTAATTTGCAACCAAATTGATGGACCTGGAAGAATTATGCTAAGTGAAACAAGCCAGAGAGACAAATACTATAGGATCTCGCTTATATGTGGAATCTAAAAAAGGCAAATTCGTAGAAGCAGAGAGTAGAATGGTGGTTACCAGAGGTGGGAGGGTGGAGAAAATGGGAGAGGTTGGTCAAAAGTATAAAGGTTCAGTTATGCAGGATAAGAAAGTTCTGGGGATCTAAAGTACAGCATGGGGACTATAGTTATTAATACTGCACTGTGCCCTTGAAATTTGCTGAGAGGGTAGATCTTAAATGTGCTTAGCCCATGCACACACACACACACACAGAAAGAAAGAAAATTGTGGCTAATAAATAAATGAATAAGTCAGTAAAACAAAGATTGAGCCTCACAATATTGTTTTAAGTGACTCTGAAACATCTTCGGAAAATCTTTTCTAGAAACTGTTTTCATTGTTGGTCATTTTCGAGGGAAGAAGTTCTTGCAGTCAAGGTTGTTTGTGTTGAGGCTCACATACACCTGCTTATCTGCCATCCACTATTTCTGAGAGTTAATCATGTCCCAGTTACTGCTCCACTGGTTTTAATGGGAGTTCAAAAAAAAATCTTGATTCTGTTTATTTCTGCAGATTCTTAGCAACTGACTTTCTGGGCATTTTCCTCTACTGCTGATGAGTCCCAGTTTTTTGACCCACATTTAACCAGAACACTTACTTTTGGGTGAACTTCAGATGAGGCCACATTCTTTGTACACGAGGAGAGGCTGAATTAGCACACCAGGGAGAGAATCTAGAAGTCAGTACTGAAGACTTGGAAAGACAGAGGGAAGAATTTGCAAATCCCTCCAGTTCTCTCCAAAAACAAGCATAAAAAGGTCATGCTGGGTGACATAGTGTAACTTAAACCATATTGTTTCCAGAGAGTATGATCCTTCCACATTTTTAAATGCTGTCTTCTCCTGGGCATGACTTAGGGAGTCTGGATGGGAGGGGTTCACGGGGTATGTCAGCAAGTCAAAATCAAGTGTGTAGGCTTCCTTTCAGCTTGTTCTGGGCTGTATCTTATGGAACGAGGAATAAAGCCGGAAATGCAACCACTCTCTCCACCATCTGACACCATCTCATATATCATTTCTGATAACTTCACTGGCTCTGCTAAAAAAAAAAGTAGATTTAAAAAAAAAAAAACTTGGGAATTATTAGCATAGGGAAATCACCATGGGAAGAAATTACTTAAACAGAAATTTCTACCTTCCAGGACACAATCTGGAGGTATAACCTCAATCTCCAGAACACCGGGCTCTGGACAAAACCCACACTATGACAGGCATCTAGTCCCCATTAGTGTTCTCTCAATACCTGGCGCATTGGGGAAGCCCCAGCAATGTTTGTGGATTGGAGTAGAATGAATGCAATGATACTGTGCAGATAATTGTAGAGCATATAATTAGGAAGAGCTTTCTAATTCATAAAGTAAGTAGTGGCCCATGTGAAGTGATTACCTAATGTAACAATTGTTGATTACTCAGCCCTTTGGATTAATTCAACGTTACCAATAATGTACGGCTTTTACTAGGTGGAACCACATGAAATTGCCAACACTTGACCCTTTTTTTTTAAAGATTTTATTTATTTATTCATGAGAGACAGAGACAGAGAGAGAGAGAGGCAGAGGGAGAAGCAGGCTCCCAAGGAGCAGGGAGCCTGATGCAGGACTCGATGCCAGGACGCTGGGATCACGACCTGAGCCGAAGGCAGACCCTTAACCATCTGAGCCACCCAGGCGCCCAACACTTGACCATTTTTGATCTCCCACACTTGGCAGTTTAATACCGTTCAATCGAATATTCTAATTATCATAATAGTAGTAGTAGTGGGTTGAACGATGTGAGATCGTTATTTTTGCAGGTCAAACACTGTTGACTACTACCCATTTTGTACAATTCAACAATAGTAATGATAACTACCTATTTAGGTATTATATCATTATTTGTCATTAAATAATAGCAGTGACTACCTACCTACTACCTAATGAGTATCTATCATGTCCACAATTTTGCTAGGTAGTTCACGTACATTATTTTATTTAGTCTTACGGGATAGTAGCTTCTAATGTTCTCCCTCAAATTAAGTAATTCCCCCAGGAAATAGTAAGATCCTAAGCTGTTAGTCATCTTCACCTCATGAAATCAACTTCTCACTGGGCCAAGTGGCAGGATTTCAAGGGTATCAGGATTGAAGTTTAAGGCCACAACCTTTCAGGGGAACAGTTTCAGTGAGGCAGTGGCTTGGGGTCCAGGTTCCAATTCCAAGTGACCTTTTGAAGAACAAACCTGAATTTCATACGTGGCTCCCAATTGGTCCTGAGGTCACAGCTATGCCCTAGGAAAGGCAGTATGTAACTGGTGGGAGACAAGTCACACACATGCACGTGAGCGTGCGCGCAAACACACACACACACACACACACAGGAGTTCTACAGATGGTGCACTGAGAGCAAGGGGAATCCTAGACCTCATTGTGCCCGGGATGGTACTGATTTATGCCTGCTGTCCCTACATAATTATTAAAAGTCCTCTATACCACCCCAACCACAGAGCCAGAACTAGGGGAATAAAGTGAGTGAGGTCTTTGCCTAGGATGCAAAATTTAAGGGGCACCAAAAACTCAGGAACTAAGACCAATCGCATTTTAAGGCAATATTCTTAAAAAACCTAAATTAATAACCAAAAAATCCCATGATTTTTTAAATGTTTGAGTCAGAGATTAAAGTTTTAGGCTGCAGGAGTCTCAAAGACATGGGTAACAAAACAACACTTTTTTTAAATTTTATTTTATTTCAGATTAACCACGAGAGACTCTGGACTCTGAGAAACACCAACAGTTTAAATAAAAGAAAGATCAGTATTTACGGATTTTTCCTTTTGCCTCAGGCTCGCATATGGCTCCACATGGCACTGCTCAAAAGCATCCCAGTTCGAACAATAAATTATATGGTTCCTTAATTTAGAGTACTTCATAAAATAATGGCTAATGCTTACGTAGCTATTCCTAGAGGCCAAGTACTACTCCACACTAACGACGAGACAAGTACTGTGATTACCCCACTCACCGTTGAGGACACTGAGGCTTGGAAAGGTCAGGGAGTCTGTTTATGGTGCCACACGTAGGAAGCAGAGGGGCCACGTTTGGAGTCCAGGAAGTCTGGCTCCAGGGTCCAAACCAGTATACTACGTCACGTCTCAAGAAAGAGCTTAGCAACTGCCACTATTCTGAATGTTACTCTAAGTAATGAAGAGGGAGAGGGCAGTCTGGGAAAAGGAGGAGGGAGGGCAACAAGCTTTACCTACTTCGCAATTTGGCCTAAGTACAGCCCAGAATACAGCTGTTTGCTGGCTGTAATTTAACCTTGTTGAGCCTCTGCTTCCTGTCAAATGGAAAGATTAGATCCACGGATCTCTGAGGTCTCTCTCATTCCAAATAATAGCCTTTCGTTCCATGAATCCTCATTACTAGCTAGCATTTCTCTGGCACTCACCAGTTTTCCAAAGTACTTTTTTTCTCTTTGTAGGTTCATTTCCTCTGGGCTCTTGCCGGCCCTCGCTCCATATGTTTTTCCTGGTGGTTCTCATCCACGCTCTCGATGCTCGGGGCTTCCACGCTCACCTCTCTGTGGCTGCCTCCCAGGTGTTTATCTCAGCTCCATCCTCTCTCCCAAACACATTTCCAGATGTCTGCTGGACTCTTCTCTGCAATCTCAGGCCGGAAACTTCAAGTCAATGTGTCCAACATGGAATTCATCACCTCCTTCCACCCTGTCCTTCCCAGGGCTTCAGCCCTCCTCTCAGCTCTTGCCTCTCCAACTCTGGCACTGGCTGAGACCTGACAATTTGACCTCTGCCACGTCTCCTCTATTGCTCCTCTTCTTTTCATTCCAGCTGCCCACACCCCACGTAGCCTTTCTCCTGGACAGCTCCTCTAGTCCGCCCTGATCCTCCTGTGCAAGAAGAATGGTGCTGAATAGACCTGCCCAGACCCTAGGTAGGACCCTGGCTCTCCTACCCAACAGCAGTGGCCTCCCGGTGTCTGCAGAGAAAGTCCAAATTCTGTTTTCATCATTAAGACCTGTCCTGCCTTGGGTACCTAGATGGCTCAGTCAGTTAAGTGTCTGACATCAGCTCAGGTCAAGATCTCTGGGTCCTGGGATTGAGCCCCTCATCGGACTCCCTGCTCAGCTGGGAGTCTGTTTGTCCCTTTCCCTCTGCCCCTCCCCCTGCTCGTGCTCTCTCACTTTGTCTCTCTCTCTCAAATAAATAAATAAAATCCTAAAAAAAAAAAAAAAAGATCTGTCTTGCCACAGTTTGGCTCCAGTCTGCTTTTCCAGTCCTGCCTGTTCTAGATATTTTATATGCCACATATACAGAACAATGTTTCCTGAATATGCTATAGATTTTCCTGCCTTTTGCTCATGTGATTTCCTTTGCATAATGTTCTTCCCTCCTTCTCTCTTTACTCGCCCTTCAAGATTCAATTCAAACGCCCCCTCCTTTATAAGTCTTCTCAAATTCCCCAGGGCAGAGACAATCTTCCCTCTTGTGTAAGTATTTATAGCACTTGATCTCTATATCTCTGCAGGCACTTGTCTCCTTCTACATGGTCTTATAGTCCTATACATTTGCTTTATACCCTACCATACTAGAGGCCTCTTGGCAGCAAGGGTCCTGTCTTTTTTTCCCCACCCCCATCCCCACCATTGTGCCCATCACATCATCCCCCAGGAGGTGCGTGATAAAAATGCAAGCACTCAAGTGGTTGATGTCATTTTTTAAAAAAATTCTCATGTCTGCAAAATAAAGGAACTGACCTACACTTTTGAGTGAGTGAAAGGACAGAATCCAGATTATCTCTCTCCCAGAGGGTAGCTATCCTCTTGGATGAGTGTTCCCCTCTGGCTGGCAGCAATCCTTCAGGGGGACAAACCTGCCTGCCCGGCCAAAATCCCATATCCCTTCTAACACTTTGATAACATCTCATCCCTTGTGAGGAACCTGAAATTTTACTTCTTCTTTCTGAAGGCACATCCTGGATTCTTGGGCGGCAGCTCTTTGACTTCTTCCTGAGTGTGCAGAACTCAAGTGTTCCTTGAAAGGATCATTACTCAGCGGTTCCAAACCCCAAACCTACCCCTGTGTGTGGGGGGCAGGGGGGGGAGTATACTTGGGGAGGGGCAGAGAAGGGTCTTGAGCTAGGCTGCTCTTATGATTACTAACTGAAAACACTGGTGACACTTAGAAAAGGCTCAAGATCACTTTCCACACTACATTTATATTTGGCTAAGATCAAACACAAGAAATGAGTAAAGAAGAGCTGATAGCAAAGGTCACTCATTCTTAATCTAACAGCTAAGAGACAACATTTTTTTTTTAAATGCATTTCCTGCTTGGGTTTGTCCTTGAACTAACAACTGATTATGGAATTTTAATTTAATATTACAGCATATGTTGTCTTTCTGAATTTAAAAATCCATGACTTGACTCCAAAATGTTTTCAAGTTCTGTGGAAGAATATTCTCACCAAAATAAGGTCATCAGTGGTGGTATTTATAATGAATTTACAATTTCTGAAAAAATGGAATCAATATATACAATTAATATTGCAAATAAACGTCAAAATGATATACTTCCCACCGTATAAAGGAACCTTGTTTCACACATAAATGTGCTCTGTGGCAATGGTTCAAAATCCTTTTTCTTCAACAGTAAGCAGATTGAATGAAATAAAAAAATGATGTGCCAGGACTTAAAGGTACAAATGGTACAAATTTCAAATTATTGATTGCTGACTGTGCTTACAGACATCAAACAATACTTTTTCAGGCAGCTCTAATAGTCCACTTCAATGGAGACATGATCTATTACAGGAAAATTGAAAATGTGAGAACTCTTTGAGTGGTCAATTGTCATTTTAAATTATTAAGATTTGGGGTTTTGTTTTGTTTTTAGGTTATAGAAAAAAACAATGCAAACTAAGACCAATCTCATTAACTTCAAACCTTCCTTACCAAGCACCTTTATTGTAGTTTGAAAAGTACCAAGATACTCAGAATATAAACTCCCTCTGTGTTAGAGGAAGTGCACATTTGGGCGGAATCCATAGGCACTGACATCGCTTAGTGGAAACCCTAGAAGGCCAAAGCGGTCACTCTTGAGGGACCCGGATGTATTTATGCAGGCAAGAAATTTTATTGGGAACTAACCTCGGATGTACAGGTGACACATGCCTTCTAAAAGAGTCTGATTCTGAACCCTCTCGACCTGCCCACTCCTTTAGAATTGTCCTTAGGTCACGTCTTCCCAAAAGTAACATTAAATATAGCATCAAAATGAACTCGGTGGTCCTGTATTATTGCTCTTCAAGTGCTCTGCCCGCAACCTGAAAATGAGAAGCAGATTTGTAGATTAGAAAAATCTATTGGTCACGGGGCGCCTGGGTGGCTCAGTCGGTTAAGCGGCTGCCTTCGGCTCAGGTCATGATCCTGGAGTCCTGGGATCGAGCCCCGCGTCGGGCTCCCTGCTCAGCGGGGAGTCTGCTTCTCCCTCTCCCTCTGCCTGCCTCTCTGCCTACTTGTGCTCTCTGTCAAATAAATAAATAAAATCTTAAAAAAAAAAAAAAAGAAAAATCTATTGGTCAGAACTCTTCCAGTTGCAAGTGAGAAAAACCAAACTCGAGCTAGCTTAGTCCAAAAAGATCTCTTATTTTTGCATGCTAGTTCAAGTAAGGCTGGATCCAGGTGTTCAGATGACGTCATCGGGAATGTGTTTGTCTCTGTCTCTCAGCTGTGCTTCCTCTCTGCAAAGGGTTTATTCCCATACTTGCTGTAACCATGTGGAGACCCCTGACAGGCAGGGCTGCTGAGAGCTGGTGTGGCCTGGAGGAATCCTTTCTTCAGGCATTCTGGCAAGGATAAACTGGTTAAAAATCTCTACACTGGTTTTGTATGGATTAGTACATGGAGGCCCAGAGCACTCTTCTGGCTCGTTTACCCCATAATGTGTACTATCTTCTCTCCTCCACACTCCTATCTGTCCCCTCTCACTGGTCTAGTTCATGGGCTTCCATGATGATTTCACAAAGTAAGAGGCTCTATCTGTCTCTGTCTTGCTCTGCTTTTGTTTCACGTTCTCTCTTCCTCCCCTCCCCAACACCCAACACCCCTCCCAATCTGTATCTAATTTTGAAACAAGACACCAGTTGGTTCTGCTAAGGTTCTACCCCAACCCACCAATCACTGTGCCCAGTGGAATGGAGTATTCTGATGGGCCTGGGGCATGCCCAATCCCATGAGAAGTAGAGCAGCATATCATGATGGACAGTCCGACTGATTCCATGTGCATTTGGGGTGAGGGAAGCAGTCCCCAAAAGAAAGTGTTCTACCATACACAAGTAAGAAACAGACTCTACCTCAACTATTGGAACCACTGTAAGAATCAAGATTTGTTGTTTTAGGTGATTTTCTCTGATCTCAGTTTTCTGATTCAGTTGACACCCATAAAGCCAGTTGAAATAAGTCCCATCCTCATCCAAAGCATGTTGCTCAAACTCATTCAAGAGCACCTAGGCTTCAAAATGTAGATGCGGTGCTGAGCCATGGAGCAGTGAAGCTGGCCTTTACTGCAAGGAAATGGAAGCATCAACACGGGGAAAATTCTCTTCCCTTGGTATATTGGCCATTTCTGGTGCAAACCTGATCAAATAAAGATGTCCTGGGCACCTCTTACATACCAGGCATTATGGGGGCATATTGGTGAATTTTTTAAAAATTCCATGCCTTTAGAACATTCACAGCTTTCAGAGGAACACAGAAAAGCAAATAGCTAACTATAACACAAAGTGATTAATGCTATGGGAATGGTATAACGAAGTGTTACAGGAGCAAAGGGGAAGAGGTGATTCATTTTTCTGGGGATGGAGGGAATGAGCAGTAATCAGGGAAGTGGGGAGAAAGGGATGTCAGGTGAGGTTTTCCCAGGGGGAGGTGACATCTGACCTGAAGAATGAGAGGGAGTGTGATAGCTTAGAAGAGGGAGAACACCATTTTAGGCAGAGGAAACAATAACAGGAGGGAGAGGGAAATCAACGGACATCTCTTTAACAGTTGCTGGCCAAGTTCCCATGGCTAGCACAAGGGATAGAATTGAAGCAATTATTGAGAAAACTGTCTCAATCTTTCCTTTTCTCCAGGCTGTGGAAATTTGGCCATTGTTGCATTTTCGTAAGAAAAAGAGCCTTGATTCCAGAGACCACACAATGTTAAGTGATGGAAGAATTATTTTTTCAATAGCATAGAGAAAAACCAGAGCACCTGAATTCAACTGGGAAAAACCAGACTTCCTAAGGAAGGAAAACAAAACCCTTTCTTCTCTGTCCCTCTGTCCCCCTCCTCTTCCCTCTTCCTCTTTCTTTGCTGGGGAGGGAGGTGGGTGAGGGAGGGCTTTACTTCAAAGAGCAAATCCTTTGAGCAAAAACCATGTGTTCGCAGCATTTGATGCCTTGTGAGAGCTTAATAGATAGTTGTAGTAGGATGACGGTAATTATTCAAATAATTTTTCAAGAATTTCCTAACATCAAAATTAAAATAAAGTGCAACTCCAGGAACTGATTCCCACGCCCTCCCCTCCCTTATCCCATCTCCCCAAATGCCTGAGTAGCTTGTTAGCATTCAACACATCCTTTGAAGATTAAATAGCATTAAATTTTTGCCTTGCAAGGGAAGAGATTATGAATTTATGTGAAAAGAAGTCTTTGGGAAAAATGTATGCAGAAATCTAAACAGGGATGCAATTTTGGCTTAAAGTCCACAAAACGCATCACAAATGAGCAGAAACTGACCGAATAGACCACAGTTCAAGGTTCAGCACCACCATTTATTAACTGCGTAACTCTGGACACATGTCTTAATCTCTCTAGACCTCAGTTTTAAAGTGGGAATAATGGCAGTATCTACAGCATAGAGTTATTTTGAGCACAAAAGGGGATAATTCATGCAAAAATGCTTTACACAGTGCCTGGTACATAGGGTTATCTTGAAATCAACAGAGCGATGAATTACAAAATATTGCCTCCACAGTTCCTATTAACCACAGAAGTAGATGTTATATCAAGATTGTAATCTGTTTGTCCCTTCATCGAAGTGTTCTATCAACATGATTTGCAGACTGTCCTTAGGACATTAATCTGTGTTGGATATCACCAGAGGACCTAGGATGATCTTCAGTGCTGTTTACCCTCCCTGAAAAGCTTTCTGCTTGAGAAAAGCATTGAATTCTCTTCTTTGAAAACCATGGTCATTTGGCACTATATGAGTTTGGTTGAGGAGGAGGGGGAGATCTTAATGTGATAGTCACACTGAACTCCAAAGGCCACGACACGAAGCCCCTGTCCCATGGCAGAACATCCTCCTGTTCTCTGAAAATACATTTCAGAAACAACATGTCATTCTATTAAGTCTTGCAGTTTGCTAGTGTTTAACGTTTAAGCTTGAGCTACATATTCTTTTTATAAAACAGGGGTAGCATACATAAGCTTCTAACTGAAGTGTAGTGTGGGTAGCAGACAAGTTGTCCATAGCTCAAAAGTGAGTATGAACATTCTCTTTATGTTACACATAAGAAGTAGGAACATAATTCAGTGCTGCATGTCTTTAACCCAATAAATAAATAAATAAATAAATAAATAAATAAATAAATAAATAAATAAA
>NW_023270265.1:39840995-39894855 GCF_011800145.1 Mirounga leonina
AAATAAATAAATAAATAAATAAATAAATAAATAAATAAATAAATAAAATAATATATTTGCTTGTTGGACTCTTGACTTAGAATTGGTCTCTTACAAAGGAGCTAAAATATCAATTTGTGTGGAAACAGAAGTCATGACAAAATTTTCACTTGCTGCGCTATAAATTAGACCTTTTTATACCTCGCTTTTATAGTTAACTGCTTTGAACATAATAATTCATCTTATTTAATATGCAAGGATGAAAGTATGACTGATTACAGATACCAAATTGAAAATAAACAGTGGAAGATAGTGCTCAGGGCTATCCACTTCGTGGACAGACTTTCCCACGACTTTTTTCACAAACCTGCCATTTAAATTCATTTTTAGCTGGATTCGTACACCAAAGGGATGTGTCAACTGTTTGTGATTTATTGAAACAGCTGAACAGTTGCAAGATATAGCTCCTTGTGGTCATCTATCATTCTGAATGATGATTAAGTATAAAAGGGAGATACAATTTAGAAACAGAGCTACGTGAAGTTGGGATAACAGGAATGGGCCACACCGTGGTTGTATTCATAATAAAATCTGAGAAAAAAAGATTTAATAGGAAAATCACAATAGATATGTTAGATTTTGCAAAATCAAACAAACATGACTTTGCGGAATGGGTAAAAACCATGATTCCTATTCATAATTAAATACTGGTTTCTTAGGTCAATTTTTCAAGTGACATTATAATGGTCATTGGTTATGCATGCAATGACTTCTCACCTTTCTTTAACACGTGTGAGGTTGAGAGAATTTTTTAATGGAGAAAGAAGCTCAGTTCAGAAAAAGTCAACCAAAAGTGGGGGTTTTTGAGTCTAGAAACAGTTCTTTTTTTTTTTTTAAAGATTATATTTATTTATTTGAGAGAGAGAGAGCGCAGGCACGAGTGGGAGAGGGGCAGAGGGAGAAACAGACTCCCCCCCCCACCAGCCCCCACCACCGCTAAGCACGGGGCTCTAGGCCTGGCTCGATCCCATAACCTGAGATCATGACTTGAGCGGAAGGCAGACGCTTAACCAACTAAGCAACCCAGGCGCCCCTCATGATTAGTATCTTAAAATCAATTAATTTAAAGAGAATTACAGCTCTTATTTCTGCTACAGTGCTTACACATAGTCTTGTCTGGGAGCAGGGTGACAGAAGACATTTCCAAAGGTAGCTGTTGTCTTGAAAGTGAGACAGTACTGTGCTATTTGTTTTATAATCCTACTTTTATTCTCAGGCTAAGGAGACATAAGGACATATTGGACACACTTAGAGGTCTATGGGAATTAATGTGCATAGATGAGCCCACTTACGCATTTGTAAAAATGAGCATGTGTGTACTCATGTTTGTGCCCATGTATTATTAGCCTAATAGCTAATTCTGGAATTCTGGGACCTGGTGGCTTAAATTTGAATCCTACTTACTTGCTTATAACCTTGACAAGTAACATAATCTCAGTCTTGCCATGTCTCAGTTTCTTTATCTGAAAAAGAAAAAAATATGGGTATGTTCATACAGATTAAATAAGTTTATACCCAAAGTACTGAGAATGGTGTCTCTACATGTCCTAAGTCCCTAATAAGTGTTCATTATTTTTATTATCAGGAAGACCTATATTTTAAGCAAAATTATTACCAGTGATTTACTTTGTTCAAAACATACACTCATGCCCTGTCTCTCTGGTAACCAATAGTTCATCAGAATGCTAGCACAGACCAAAATCTCAACTTTTGGAAATCCTTGCAAAAGAAAGCCGAGTGGCCTGTGGACAAGGCCTGGTAGCTACCTAAACAGAAAGCCATACCAGGCTTTGAACCACAAATTATATTTTGTAGAACATCATTGACCCTACCATGGTGAAGTATGCTTCATGAAAAAAGGGTCATGGACAAATATGTTTGAGAACGGTGTGTTCAACTCTACAAATCAGGTTTCTTCATTGCGGGATGTCTCAGAACCTTTAATAAACTAATGTGCATCCTGAGTCTCCAGGTGACCACAGAATGCAATTTCTCAACCTATTTTCATACAGAATCATTGTTTTTGTCTTTTTTTTTAAGGAAAGCCTATAAAATCATGAGGAATATTAGGAATTCCTTAAAACACAGCTTGGAAAATGCTTCTTTAAGTAATTCTTCTCAAATTCCAATATTTTAGGCTGGTAAAGAACCCAAAGTACTCAACAAAATGCTCTATTGATGAGGGGGAGGGTTCTGTGGAATCTCCCACTGGAAGGTCTTGGGGTTGTCATTGTTGATAATGAGTTAATAATGGCTTGTCAGTGATTTAAAAAGAACATCTCCCAAACCCTAGAGATTGCTGTGGAACATAGAACAACATGTACCATGAACACTAGACTCAAGTGTGTTGTTTTGAGAATCCATTTGTACAATTTGGAGATGATGAGAATTTCTTTTTTATGGGTTAAAACAAAATCGTTAACTGCAGAGCAGAAGTTGGGTCAGACAGATATACTGCTCTCAAGAATGTGCTGATGATGATTTGTATTTTATGGTAGCTGAGGAGTTTGAGCTGCTTGTTAATGAGATCAAGCACCATTACATATATTAATGGCATCCTCAAAAGCTGCAGATCTATTTTGAAATATCTTTCTGCTACATTTGTTCAAACCATTGTCTTTCTGTTGAAAGAATTCACCTGCACATTAAATTTTCTCTATAATATACTACTGATGGCTTAAAGAAATATTTCTGTGTATCTCTTTGTCTGAATTTGGAAGCTACGTATTTTCTTTGAGTTCCATTTCTTCTGAAAACTAGTTGTTGACAAATACGACTGTCACAATGATTGTAGGACTGAATTACGCTGTTGATGCCCTAATTCGTTGCTTGAATTGTAATGACTCAAAATAAAAGCAGTCTCTCTACAATATTTTGTCACCTTACATGGTTTGAAAGATAAATGGTCTTAAACAAAATAGTTGCTGAAATTCCCTGCGAGGATGGAAGTGTTAGCATCAGGGTCTATATCAAGAGAATGTAGGTGGCAGGGATTGCTCTTTTGGGGGTAGGTTTTTCTAATCCAAGCAGGGGAATTCTGTAGAGTCAAGTCTAAAGTAAAGAAAAGAAGATGAAAGGAGATGGATTTCCAAGTCAAAAAGAGAGCTGGAATGTGTATTAAAAAGAGTACAGGTTTAAGTCTAGATCTGAAGCCTTGGGTAAATCAGGTAGCTGTCAGGGGTCAATTTCCCTATTTATGAAATGAAAGGAAAGGACATCAGTAATCTGGAAAATACAAAACTTTCCTTTGGAAAATTGGTATGGAAGGAGAGGAAAATAAGGAAAAATACGAAGTTTAGCAACTTACTATAGAATTCTTTCCATGTATTAAGCATGGGGAAAAAGTCATGCTATTAGGCCTCATGATTATGTATTCTTTGGTTACTGTTTCACATGTAGATTAGCAATGGCTTTGCTTTGGGGTCACAGCGTTTCCAAACTCGACTCAATTTTCTGTCTAGAATTTTCTATGTTGCTGTTGTGTGCCTAGAATGTTTTTTTCCCCCCTCTTCTCGTTTGAAAGGCTTTCACTTACTATGCCTATAAGCTATGATATTAAGGTTCAATGCCAGCAAAGTTTCAGGGAAAAGAGTGAGAAAATTATTTAAAAGGACTACTTTTTGATAATGGCAGTGTTTTGACAGTTTTTGATGGGCAATTTGGAATAATGCAACCTCCTGGATTACAGCCAACCTCTGAAATGGGCTGTAATTTAGAATGATGGCAGCTTCTATGACCTCTATATTGGAGAGTCACTGGAATTTAAAAAAAAAAAAATCTCCAAACAGTTTAGGTTCATATTTGAAAATCTGGCTTAAATGTTCTGACATCTAGCCATTTTATTTAATGAAAAGATTTTCTTCTCTTATGCAGAGCTCCAAATACTGATCCTAAAGCTGGGGAAAGATTTTTCTGCCTTTGCCTTTTTGTGTGTGGTAAAACTCTTCTTCTCAGATTCTACTCTCGACCAGATCGTGAACATTCTAATGAGCTGGTTGTGGGCACGTCTGCCCCTTTCCCCACAGCCTGAAATCAGATTCACACAGGCATGGGTAATGGTATGATGCTGTCATCCTATAGTGAAAGAAGTCCTGGGCTCTTCCATCTTCCAGCTTCTGCATTTAACAAAAAATGTGTTGTCTCAGGTTCTAAGTCTGGTCCTCAAGGCCCCTTTGAAAAGTGGATTCCGTTACTTCCTTAATTCCAAGAGTTAAATGCTTTTTAAAGAGTTGTATAAGTTAAATATGAGCTGGGTGTGCAGTGTCGGATTTGTAACAGAACCGCAATTCTCCAAACATACCAATATATTCCAAAATTGCCAGTTGCCGGCCATAAAATATTTACATTACAGAGTAAATAATGTATGTTTAGTAAGAAACGATGAAATATTTACAGTTTTTCTAAAGATACTGTATGGGTTTTTTCCTCTACCACAGCCATTTTTCTTGAAGCTGACAAAATAGGCAACTTTCGGAGCTCTGAGAACCACATGGAAGCATCTAGGAAGGAAGAGAAAAAGTCTCCGCAAGGAACAATAGCTGATCCCAGGTATCAAGATACATATTTCATATGGTTAAAGGCCTAGGGAGTCATTAACAAACAATTTGGGTATTTTTACCATGAAACTGAAGAGTTGCTGGGCCCAGTTCACGTGACACCATCTTTTGCCAGAACCATTGTGCAGGAGTATCCTGAACCTCAGAGGATGCTATGACCTTCCAAGCTTCCAAACAAATACATTTTTAAAACCTCTCCCATACACTCATTGACCCTGAGCATGATCCAGAAAACCCAATCACAGTGTTCTAAATCCTCACTGCATGTGCTTGAGAAAGAGCCTGAAGACGCCCTTCACAGAAGTTTTCAAAGGAAAACAGAGCGTCTCACAAAGAGATTTTCAGGCCTCTGCCCACCCTGAGAAATTCTGATAGGATCACCCTCGGGTAGGGCCTGGCAATCTTTATTTTTGAAAAGCTTCCCAGGTAATTCTGATGATCATCTGGGTTTGGGAAATGCAGTGGAAAGAATATTGGCCCCTGAAAATATCCACGTCCTCATCCCTGGGACCTGTGGGTAGCTAAATTAAGATTCTTGAGATGGGGAGATTATCCTAGGTTATCTGACAGGCTGTAAATGTAATCACAAGTCTTGTTTTAAGAGGGAGTCAGAAGGAGATTTGACAACAGAAAAAGGCAAAGTGAGGATGGAAGCGAGATGGTAGGCTGCTGGCTTTGAAGATGGAAGGAGGGGCCAGGAGCCAAGGAATGTAGGTGGGCCCTGGCAGTGAGAAAAAGCAGGAAAAGATGCTCTCCTAGAGCCTCCAGAAGGAACCAGCCTGGCTGACCTCTTTTTATTTTTTTAGATATTTATTTATTTAAGATTTTATTTATTTATTTGAGAGGGAGAGAACACATAAGAGAGAGCATGAGCAAGGGGAGGGGCAGAGGGAGAAGCAGACTCCCCACTGAGCAGGGAGCCCGACGTGGGGCTCGATCCCAGGATCCTGAGATCATGACCTGAGCCCAAGGCAGATGCTTAACCAACTGAGCCACCCAGGCGCCCCTGCTGACATCTTCCTAGCCCAGTGAAACAGATTTTGGACATTTGACCTTCAGAATTGTAAAATAATAAATTTGTGTTGTTTTGAGACACTATTTACAGTCATTTTTCCAGTAGCAGTAGGAAACTAGTACATGAACCATTGCCCTAAACCCCCTCAGTTTTAGGATTTAACCCGTTTCCCAGTACAAATGCAGCCTTGCGTCCAGAAAACACCACCACTCCCCTTCCCATCTGTGGTGGGCACTTCCCTCAGAGTCTTATGCCCTTGAGGACGCCATAGCTACCCCAAAAGAGAAAAGGCATCAGTGTGGGACCATGGCCAAGAACTGCATCCCTCAAGTTTGGACATCAAGCCACAGGAATTCATCATACCCCACCTGCGTACTCAGCATTCTGTAGCTCCTGTGGGCACTTCAGAGGACCAGGAGAGGTCACTCCCTATTCTGTGCTGAGTACACACATTGCAGAGTGATTGTGAACACTTAGGTTGCATTTTTCCAGGAATGTCAACACTGAGGCTTCCCTGGCTACAAAGGCTATTGTCTCATTTTGGGATAAGAGAAATGCGTCATTGCCGTTTAGGGGAAGAAGATGAGATCAAAGCATGGGCTTCCCAGTTTTATATACTCCGATTAGAAGACCTGGAAATCAAGTCATCTTTCCATAGATTTAGGTTCTCCATTAGCTGAGGGACACATTAACAAACTGTCTATGCAGCACAGGAAATGTAGCTCTATTTTCCAAGAAGGGGGGAGAATCTCTATATTTTATCAGTATTTGCTCTTATCAGAACTCCTCCCCGTGAAAGGGGAAAAAAAAAAGATGGCAGCTGCATGGAGCTGGGATAGCATCTTGTTTCTATGACAACAGTGTCTGCACGGCTCCCAAGTTCCATCTGGTATTTTCAGGCCTAACAGCCAGGTAGCATCTAAATGCCTAATGGAAAAAAAAAGTATCGATAGAGATTCTTCAGATCAGGCACAAATGAATACAGCAACACCATGTCCTTTCTGAGAAAAACAGTGAATTGCTTCACCAGCAACAGGGCATTATGAAGACAAACCACTTAGTCCATGGAACAGGCTCGCCTCTATATTATGGACTAAGCAAGCACAACGTGCACATAAAATAAAGTGCTATTGGGGCAGACGGGGACTTTTTCCTAAAGGCAATCTAATGAGGCTCACGTGGGATGACTCTCTCCTTCCTCTCGGGCTCTCTTCCCCGTCCTGCTCTATGGAACTGTGTGCTTTAGGTAATAGGGATGCAGCAACTCTTACCTGCCTCACTGACCTTCCCTTCAGATTTTATCCTTGTTGATTACTGTTCCCTGGTAGCTGCAGAATTTATGAGAAGCTGAATTCCAGTCCCCCTCCATGGGCACTTGCTCACAGAAAAGCATGCTCTTAAAACAGCACATGACACAGCTAGTTTTTACCTTCCCCTACCCTCATATTGAACATAATCTAGCGAAAGCACCTTCTTTTTCTTCCTTTATAGTACCATCATTAAAAAACAACATTTTTGCCAAATCATAATTTACCTGAAATATGATTCAACATGGCTCTGTAGCTAGGTTGTCATGCAATACCTGGGATGCTTATACTAAAAAATTACTCATTGTTTATCTGACATTCAGATTTAACCGGGCATCCTGTATTTTTATTTGCTAAATCTGGCAACCCTATTTATAGGCAGGAATACAGGCCTTTGCAATTCACCTGATCACTTAAGCTTGGATACAGTATATCACAACTGATATATTGAACTGAGTATTGGTTTCCAGCATTTCCTGGTTATTACAACAAACATTTAAATGTTCCTTGTTTACACCGAAAAGTTTATTTACACCAAAGTTTTGCATACATTCATTTTTCTCCTTTATTTATTCAATGCGGAGTTCCTAGGCATGGGAACTAGCCTGGCACCATTCCGGGAGCTGGGAATTGGTGGTGCACAAAACAAATGGGTGCTTCCTCATGAAGCCAACGTTCTATTGTGGCTCCTGGCTTTCCTTTCAGGACGTTTACTCCCATTGCATACCAGATACTCTGATATACAAAAACCCATCACATATGGCTCCGCCCCCAAAAGCAGATAAACTATACTAGATTCGTTGTCCCTTGCTCATCTTAAAATTTCCCCCAGCCTCATCAAGTCAATCCCAAGTCGTTCCATGAACATTCAGTTACAGAAGAAATTTAAACTGTCATTTTTCACTTCCTTTGTCCTTCAGTATCCCAGATTGGGACACAGTTGACCCTGGAAGAGGGGGATATTACCTAGTGCCATCCTACCATCCATTTCTAAAATCCTGTCTTGTCCTCCCTGGGATCCATCCACTTGAAGGTCCTTGTTCTATCCTTTTCCTCTCCTGAGCCCTCACAGGAGATTCAGACAGATGAGTGGCATGCGCATTCTTCCTCTGTCTTCCTCACTCCTTCTTTGTGTACTTCCTCAACTCTTTTCTCCTTTTAACTATTTCATCCATTTGATACTGGTCACTACTAAACAAGAAAGGAAAATTAAAGGTTTGCCGTATTCTAGAAAGTTCTTGAGATATGGACCTAGCATAATTTTTTTTCTATATGAGTCAGGTTCTTTTCCCTGCATCTCACATTTTGACTGTGATGCACTTGGCTTTATTTTATGAGAGGTCTAGGTAGAGTATTATATACACTCAGGTATGATATTTAAAATGTATAACCACCATGGAAGACAAAATAATGGCCCCCAAAGATATTTGCATCCTAATCCCTGAAACCTGTGAGTTTGTCGCCTTATGTGGCAAAAGGGACTTTCAAGATGTGATCAAGTTAAGGATCTTGAGGTGGTGAGAGCATTTTGACTTATAAGCATCCTTATAAGAGAGTGGCAAAAATGTCAGAGAAGGAGAGAGATTTTAGGGGACTACAGTGCTGGCTTAAAGATGGAGGAAGGGGCAGGAGCCAAGGGTTGCAGATAACTTCTATAAGCCGGAAAAGGCAAGGAAACAAATTAGCCTCTAGAGCTTCCAGAAGGACCATGGATCCTTTGATTTTTGCCCAGTAAAACCCATTTTGGACCTATAACCTCCAGAACTGTAAGACAACAAATTTGTATTGTTTTAAGCCACTAAAGTTGTGGTGATTTGTTATAACATCAAGAAGACAATACACAGATAGACCCAGGCACTGCAAAATCAGAACTGACCCTGAGCAGGCTCCTTGAGGCTCTTTGTTAAGCTGAGTGTTACCTCTTTTTTGCCAGGTTGTAGGAGATCTGGATGGTCATGGAATTGGGACCTCCCAGTAGTGGGAGTTGGCCGTAGAAGGCTGGGGTGGTGGTTATTTATCAACCACTATGGGAGTATTTCAATATTTTTACAGTCACAATGGGTGTACTAATGGATTTCTGCTCATACACACTTATGCACAACTGAATCTGATGGATGTAGAGTGGATTCTGGCATGACTCTTGAATTTTTCTCCCCTAAGACCCTGATATTAACTCTTAATCAAAGTGGCCAAGGCAGTGATTCTAATAGAATTCTATACTCATTTCTATGTGTCCTACACTGGGATTTTCCAGGGTGTGGATTGGGATGGCTCCTTCTTTCTCAGGAGCTTTTAAAAATGAAATTCTTAGTTGTTTGATTGTTTTCCCAACTTACTATCTGAACTTTCCATCTCTAAGTATTGAGAGGGTTCCCCCCCTCTCATCTCTCCTATTTTCTCCTTTCTTTAACCCTGCCTCTCCTCTCCCCATTTGAAAACAGGGGAAATCAGGGGAAAAGAGAGTCTGTGGCTTGCTCAAAGTCACCTAGCTAGGTATCAGCCACCCTGAGCATTAGACCCGGGTCAACACCCCATCCAGTGATGTGAAGTCACATCTCCACAAGGGAACAGTGCTTAGGGGTCACCCTCTTATTCTTAAATTGCATTCAGTCTCCTACAGATCTGCCTATGGCCTCCCCCTGCATTCTGAATACAATCTGAACTGCTTCCATTTCTTTCAGGGTCCTGCATGATGCAGCCCTGACCTCTTCACCAACCTGGTTTGTGCAGTGATCCCACCGGTCCTCTCCATTCTCAGATACCAGTTCTGTCCTGACATAGGGGCTTCGCGAGAGCCAGAATGTGTTGTCCATACTGTCCGTAGCAGGTGCTTGCCCCACAGTTATAGTTTACACTTAAACTTACTCTGTGTGCCTTGAGTTAATGAAGGTGTGTACTTTGTTGCTTGTTGCCCTGTAGGCTCCATGCATGCAGAAAGCTCATTCATCTTGTTCACTGTTGTAGCAGAGCCCATTACACAGTACTTCTGCAATGGGCACTTTGTGGATGACGTTTGTGGTCATTTCTCATGGCCTCACCCTAAAGTCATCTCACCACTCTCAAGGCACGGAATTCCTAGGTTATCTTGTGAACCACCGATAAAGGCTGCCAACCAGATGCGGGGGGCCGAGTAAAAGGAAACACAAGGTGTCTGATCATTTATGTAAAATATCATAGCTGGCACTTAAAGAAAGTGGAAACTAGTTTTCTGACCTCTGCAGTAATCAGCTTACAACGTGAAGCAGGAGATTTGAATCCCCCTATCTACTTCTAGATGAGAATATTATGTCTCATTTACAGTTACAGCCTTCTGGACTGAAATATCATATTTTATGAGTAATAGCATCTGTAAGTAAGATAAAAGACATCACAAAAGAAAATGAAAGCATTTAAAATACAACAGTTACCGAAATAAAATCGTCTTTAGGACATTCTTCTGACAAGTTCTCTTAGGGTTTATTAATTTCTTCTAAGAATATCACCATGAATCTTTTTTATGAGTGTTTGGATCCTGTGTGCACAATCTTTGCATTTATTCACTTGAGGCTAAGGCACAATAGAGTGCAGGATCTCAGCCTTTTCCTGCTTTTCTCTGTGTTAACATCTTGAAAAAGGAAATTGTAAAGGTAGATTATCAAAAGGTTTAAGAAACCTATTCATGTACACGTTTCATAAGTAGAATAATGAGATATAGCAGGAATGGAATTACAAGACCATCAAGTTTCAAATGATGATGTATATTACAACTTCAGTAATTCTAACATTTGCAATATTTCCTTACTTGTTTTCAGATATTTAAATTCCTTTCATTCTGTATGCATTCCCTTTAATTCTATTCCACAACTGCTTACTATTACCCATGAAATAATCAGCTTATTTCTGTTTAAAATGTTTCTTACTAAAAAAATTAAAAAATTTAAAAAATAAAATGTTTCTTACTGAGCTCTTTTATTTCAATGCTAATTAATTGTTTCCTTTAACCACCTTACAAAGTTTCCATATTCTATTATCAACACACTTGCAATGTCAAATAAAAGATAAGGTTTATGAGCCATGTAAACTATGATAAAACATTTTGAACTGTCTATGGCATCGTGAAGGGAAAATAATGGCAGTGTCTGACTTTTATAAGGTAATACTATTGTACGAAGCCCACTAAGTCATTTCAAACATTGGAAGCATAAAGTAATTTCATCCTGATAAATGAGCAATTTAGCAAATTGTTTTAAGAAGAAAAAGGATTTATGGTTCATCTACCTATATGTATATATGAGCATTACATTTTTTCAAACTTTCCAAAGAGTCGCCGTGAATAATTCATAGAAAGCAATAGAAATATTAAAATGTATCCCAAATTTCCAAATAGTCACTATGACTAATTTCCTGAAATTAATAGAAATCTTCATAGAAATTGTAATAAGAGAATATGTTAATTGTTGGTTTAAATTTGAACGTATTCAACAACTAGAGTCATTTATTTGCTGAGTAACCATGTACTTATTAGGTAGGCAAAGGCTATGTTAATGATGAAAACAAATAACTGGTAAGAAAAAAAAAAGCCTTAAATTTCTCTTTTTATTCTTTCTGTGTAATCCCAAACTACTTAAATTTATTGTCATGAAAACTACAACTTGATACAACCAGATTTTAAGGCCCTTGTTTATTCATCTTTGTAATTGAAAATTCGTATTTGCCTTACATACAGTGTCCACCCAATAAATATTTATTAAATAAACAAATGAATTATACAAGGTGAAGAAGAGTGGTTTCCAGGTTCTGTTTTATTTTTGTTTTCCAGAGCTGACAGGCTAACCTCCTGGGTCGGGGCACCTGGGGAAGCCTTTCTGGACCCTGTGCTGGGCTCCTGACTCTGACAGTGTGAAAATCCAAGTTCACCAGTTTCACTACAGCTTTTTAATTACAAAGAGCTTGCTATTTCATGACTCCTAACGTGTTATTGGAATTTCTTCATGCAATATATTTCACAACCAAAACAAGTTTGCTTTTCTCAGTCAATAATTAAGAAGTGACAGTTTACTTTCATTTCTATTATGGAAGTGTAAGACTGAGAATAAAATTGATACCTTTAAGTATTTATACTTATATATATGACTTTATCATATATATGTGTGTATTTGTATATATATGCATATGTACATATGCATGTGTGTTTTCTCTATATGTACCTATATTTATCTACCTCTCTCTTTTTCTCTTTATCTATCTATCTATCTATCTATCTATCTATCTATCTATCTATCTATCTAATCTCCTTAATGGGGAAGGGCTCCTATAGTAGGTGAATTGCCCCAGGCCAGCTCTGAACCCCAGCTGTTATACCCTTTCTTCAAACTCTTGCTAGAAAGTTCAATATAGAAAAAAGATAAAAGAGGAGTTCTTTTAACTGAAGTAGTTGAAAGCCACTGGTGAACAAAAAAGATCTTTCATTGGAGCAGAAGGAATTAGGAAGGAGTTCTAAGCCTAGCTCTGACATTAATTGCCTGTGCCATGTTGGGGAAATCCATCAACCTCCATGGCCTCCATGCTAACATCTATGAAATAAAAGGATTGTGCAAGATGTTTTCTGAAGTCTAAAATAAACACTAAACACTAAAATACATTGATTGTAATAGAAATAAATCAGCCACTTAAGTTTTTTTTTTTAAAAATCATAACTAGTTCCTGCAACTTAACTTTTAAAGTCTGTTATATGCATTGAATTTGTGTCCCCCCCAAAATACATTAAAATCCTAAATCTCTGGTAGCTCAGAATGTGACCTTATTTGGAAATAGGGTTATTACAGACGTTAATTATTTAAGATGAGGTCATACTGGTGTATGGTAGGCCTTTTATCCAATATGACTGGTGTCCTTATAAGAAGAGGAAAGAAAAAGACGCAGAGACAGACTAGGAGAACTCCAAGGGACAATGGAGGTAGAGATTGGAGTGTTGCATCTACAGATCAAGGAACAGCAAAAATTACCAGCAAGGACCAGCAGCTAGGAAGAGGTAAAGACCAGATTGTCCCTCAGAGCGCCCAGAAGGAACCAACCCTGCCAACATCTTGATTTCAGACTTCTGGCCTCCAGAACTGTGAGAGAATAAACTTTTGTTGTTCTAAATCACTGAGCTGTGATATTTTTGTTATAGCAGCTCTAGGAAACTAATATAAATATTAGGAATTGAATATAATACTTTGTATACAGATTTCATTTTTAGTTTTACATGTTAGACATACAGCTGGTTAAATAAGCATTTACAACGCATGATCCATTCTCAGTTATTTTTCCTTAAATCATGTTTGATTTTAATTGGTTAAACATAGATTGTGTTACTAATCCAAATTCCGTAAGTCAAAAAATATCTTCCGAAAAGATATTAACTTGTTGATGATAAGCATTTTTTTTTAGGAAATGTATCCGCTTTGAAATGAAACACAGCTGCTGAAACAGTCTTATTTTCTCCAGCCTCTAGTTTTTGGAGGCAGGAAATGAAGTAGTTAAGGATCTGCTTTAAGATTTTATCAGGGTTTAAATCCTGATTCTGCTACCATATGTGACCATGGACAAGTTACTTAGTTCTCTCTGCCTCACTTCTCCAATTGTAATGTGGAAAAAAGTAAAAGCATTGAACTTATAAGTTTACTGGGTTGGTTAAGAGAATTAAGATGTGTCAAGGTCTCAGACAGTGGATGGCATGTAGTAAGTTATTAATACATGTTAGCTGTTATTCTCTTCCTTTCTAGTGCTTCAAACCCACTGCCACAGATTGACTACAGGAGCAACTCTGACAGACCACTCACCTGCTGGAAAACATGACATGGTCCCCGTCACATATATGAAATTGTTAAAGACCGTCTAGATGTTGGCTTCATCTAACTTTCTGCTTTTTTTATTCCTTACTCGCTATCTATTGAAGTCACACCCTCCTTGAAAAGGTAGCTCATATTCTATCCCCTACTGGTAAGTCTCCCGGATCACCTACATCAGACTTATTCTTTCTCCCTCTGCCATATTCCCCTAGCACAAGGGTGAAGCTCTCATATACAGTCTGCTTAGGAGTATTTGTGCATGCTACATCCCATTTGATAGATGATGACCTCCAGGAGGACAGGGCTTGTACCTTTCAATTTTGTATCCTCCCTAGTACCTAGCAGAGATTTTTTTTTATACTTAGTAGATACTCAATAAATGGTTGTTAAACTTGGTTGAACCTACGTTTTGTTTTTCTTTTTGGCAGATGCCCTAAGAAAAACAAAATAAATGAATTACTTTTCTTCTTTTCATTGCAATATATATGCCCTGGGCTAGTGGGTATTTGCAAGCCTGGTTTAGAACCTAGGGAAGTCATCAATCTAAGAATGGAGAGGAAATGCATTTTAAATCACAAGAGCAATATAGCCTTATGTAAGGCCTTCTAGCAAAGCAATTATCAATGGCTCAATAACCCAGGTGCTAGAGTTATTATGAACAAAAGTTTGAGGTTGAGAGACAATGAGTGATCTTAACTTTTATATTCCATAGGTATGCAATTCAATGAAACATGTACAGATGGAAAGTTTAGATTTGAGAATCATGTGGGTATCATAATGCAAATAATTGGCTTTCTTTCTGAAGAACATCTGTTGAAACATCTGAAAGCAGTCGTTTATACTGATGCCAAAATGCTGAAAAATATAATAATTCTCCAATGAGGTTAGAAATATCCAGGGGAAGAAAAATAGTTTTTACGTAGTTCTATTTTTATTAAATCCTGTTGTTGTTTCTCTAATATGGCACATAGGAGATGCTCAATAATATTTGTTGAGTGAATGTTGAATGAATAGCAGAGACTCATTAAACCGTTGTTGAATGAATCATTTTTTCAGACTTATAAGATACCGTTTTCCAAAAATGGTATGCCCTAGTTTTACCATGCCGTATACCATTTTTATTTGGCATGAATTGAAGTAATGCTACTCTTGCTCTGAATATTATAGAATGTAATCAGCATGTATATCTACAAGAATAAATATCTTACTGAAGAAAATATATGAATAAAGCTAGTATATGATAATAATATTTTAATATCCTAACATGTTACTTTTACTCCTTATTATAAAACATTTAAAATTTGGGGCGCCTGGGCGGCTCAGTTGGTTAAGCATCTGCCTTCAGCTCAGGTCATGATCCTGGGGTCCTGGAATGGAGCCCCACTGCGGGCTCCTTGCTCAGAGGGGAGCCCCCGCTCCTGCTCCCTCTCAAATAAAACAAAATCTAAAACAAAGCCAAAAAGAAAACACTTAAAATTTGAATTGTGAGCTTGCAAAATCATGTTTATTTCAACAAATAAAAGAAAAGGAAAAACCCTGCTAATGTCTATAGTGGTGATGCCTCTGAGAAGAATTGAACTTGGGATTTAAAAGCACCCAAATATTCTGTGATATGAAGACTGCAGAAGATGAAGAAGCCATTTCTCCCCATAACCCCATTCCAGAATTTCCAGCAGTTCTCTCTTGCATATGCCTGTGTGAGTGAGGCGACTGGGCTCCCGAAAGGCTGCCTAAATTCCACTCTGCCAAGTTTTCAGTACAGAAAGAACATGTTAAATAATAAATGTGAGTTTGAGTGTAACTAATAAAATTGGAATGTTAAAGAGCAGCATGCTTTTGAAAAGCAGCCTCCTTGTGAGGATGCCCCCTGTGCAAGTCCACGGGAAATAATTCTGAAGGGAGTGATATTAATTAGTAATATAATTTATCTTCTGGAAGCCCTTTCCTTTGATAGCGCCGTGGTACAGTTCATAAGCTTCCAAACAAATGCTCAAAGAAAATGGTTCAAACCACAATTTCAGTTTTGTTTTCCATCCTCGAATGGATAAAAGAGTCAAATTTATTTCAGTATATCTAAGTTTTACACATGCATCACATGATGGAGGATTATGAAGATATAAAAGTATATTCATGAAGAGTTTTCAATGAAATGGTAAAATGCTTATGATGTAATCAAAGGAAAACAGAGTGGTATCCAAAATTAAATTCATGGCCTCTGATCTCAGATTTCTTGGTTTCAGCTCTAGCTCTGCCATATACAAGGTGTATGTATACAAGGTAGGCTGCCTTGGGCAAGATACTTAACTTTCCTGCTCTCAGTTTTCTCATCTAATACTATAAAGGTAATAGTAAAAATCATTGTGTTCAGAATAGTGCCCAGCATATACTTAATAAATAATATTAATCATAATCGTTATTATCCACAATATTGTCAAACTTGTAAAAGAAAACTGCAAGGTGAGAAGGATTAGCTGGAAGGCAGTAGCCAAAATGTTATTAATACTTGCTTCTGAATGGTATGTTTATGGGTAATTCTTTTCTACAGCATTACACTTTTCTGTATGTATTGTTTTGTAATACAGTTTAAATACAGTTTAAAAATTAAGTTTTATGCATACATGGCTTGATGGAAACTGAGGTGGAAATTTGGAATAGGTTAAAACTTATAGCCCAATAAAAAAACAAACAAACAAAAACTTATAGCCCAATATACTACAGCATTAATGAAATATTAACACTCATACAGATGATGTGACAGACAGAATTCACATTTACTTTCTTTCAATTCTAGTACAATCTAACTAAAAATTATTTTTTAGGGGTGCCTAAGTGGCTCAGTCGGTTAAGCGTCTGCCTTCGGATCAGGTCATGATTCCAGGGTCCTGGGATCGAGCCCCACATCGGGATTCCTGCTCAGTGGGGAGCCTGCTTCTCACTCTCCCTCTGTCTGCCACTTTCTCTCTCTGTCAAATAAATAAACAAAGTCTAAAAAATATATGTATATATATATATTTTGAAGTTTAGCCAGTGTCAATTCTACATTCAGAAAAAAAGTCAAATGTTTATTATAATCTTACAATTTTGGCCTGCTAAAACTAAAAATGCTTTATTTTTTCATTTAAAAATCCCATGCGAAAGTCCCAAAGGTGCCTTTCATGTTTAAGCTTTAATTAGCAACCACTTTGGTCTCTGACACACATTGTGCAGATACTGAAGCTTGATTACAAAAGGCAATGATTAATTTTAAAGCAGACTAAAAAGATATGCCCTGATTACAAAAGAATGATTAGGACGGAATGTCAGACGTTGCACATTTATAGCAGTCTCTGCCACCGTCAAAGGATCAGACGTTGCAGTTTATATTTAGAATCACGAGTACTTGGTTCTTTATACTGCTGCGGGTTTGCGCCTCGGAGAAAGATCACCGCAAGTCCAAGCAAAGCCTTCAGACCTTTGGGGCCACGTGGCCAAAGCAAAGCGCCTGAATGCGCTTGGGCCCAACGGGGCGCCGTAGTTCAGTCCCCACCCGGCGAGGCCAAGCCCACGCACCGGCCGCAGCCCGCAGGAAGGCCTCCCGCCCGCGGTATTGTTAGCAAGTACGCGTTCTGCTGTGGGGCAGAGCATTATGAGGACCTTCTCCCTAGAGATAGAGGAGGTGGAGAGGAAAAGGCCGGCCACGCGCTGGGGTGCTGCCCAGGCCGGCGCCGACGCCACGGCTCGCGGCCTCCATTTCTATGTGCCACCAGCACAGAAGGGAACCCCGAGAGGGCCTGGGTCCTCGAAAGAGGGGAGCTGCGTTCCGCCAGCGAACGAAGGCGGAGTTTCTGTCCCGGGCAGAGAGAGGGTGCGAGGGGGCATAAACGGTTGGCTGGCTGGCTGTGGCTAGTGAACCGGGGAAACCAAGGCCGGGAGCCGGGCTGGCGCCCCGCCTGGCGCGTCTGGGCGGAGGCCCATCCGGCGAGAGCCCTGCGCGGTCCTCCGTCCTCCCTGTGCCTTCCAGGGGCCGCGGACTCCGCCGCAGATCCTGAAGGGCGCCAGCCGATCCGCGGGAGCCCGGGCCTGAGATGAGTTTGGAGTCCTTGTTTCAGCACATCATCTTCTCGGAGCATCAGGCCGAGGAGAGTCGCCGCGTGATCCGGGAAGGTCGGTGCTTCTGTCGCCGTCTGCGGCCTCGGGCTCCTGGGGGGTGGGGGGTGGGGGTGCTCAGAGCGAAGGCAGCAGCCAAGGCGTGGGCAGAGCAGGGAGGGGGCTCTGCTGTCCACGTGCACAGACATGGGGACTTCAGAAAGTTAGAGATGGGGCGCCTGGGTGGCTCAGTCGGTTAGGCGACTGCCTTCGGCTCAGGTCATGATCCTGGAGTCCCGGGATCGAGTCCCGCATCGGGCTCCCTGCTCAGCGGGGGGTCTGCTTCTCCCTCTAACCCTACCCCCTCTTGCGCTCTCTCTCTGTCTCTCTCAAATAAATAAAATAAAATCTTAAAAAAAAAAAAAAAAGAAAGTTAGAGATGTTGAAGGATTTCATTTGTATTCCAGTAAGGTCGGAGATAAACAGATGTCGTGAAGATATGAAGAAAGCAACCGAGGAGCTGAACGAAGAGAAAACCAAGTTAGAATCCAAGGTAGCTTGACATGCAGAGCATGCTCATTCTCACTTGAAAAAAATCTATTTGAACTTGGCTTTTTGAAGATATTTTACTATTTAACCAGTTGTCCTTCAAGTAGGAGGCACACTCCTGGGCGGGTTAGTGCAGTGCCATATTGCTGGGTAATATTTCAAACTCCAAATCCAAGGACACTCATTCTAATAGGCACTTGTCCTAAAGAAACCAGTTTAAGTAATAATGAATGGATTGTCCATGTTGTGGGATGGTTAACTTTTTTTTTTTTTTTAAAGATTTTATTTATTTATTTGACAGAGACACAGCGAGAGAGGGAACACAAGCAGGGGGAGCAGGAGAGGGAGAAGCAGGCTTCCCGCAGAGCAGGGAGCCCGATGCGGGGCTTGATCCCAGGACCCTGGGATCATGACCTGAGCCGAAGGCAGACGCTTAAGGACTGAGCCACCCAGGCGCCCCGAGGGATGGTTAACTTTTTAAAAGAGCCCGATGTCACTGGAAAAAATAATTGTTCAATAAGTAGTTGGTGCAGGCTATACGTTTTGAATAGTAAATAATTGAAGAAGTGTGCTGCGTGATGTAACAATTGGAATGTAACTTTCCAACGAGTCTCTGCCTTTTGGTTTTTTTTTTCAATTCTCTACCACATTTTGGACATTTCTTTCATCCCAAAGTAGAATTTTTTCACTAGCATCTTTCTTTTCTGCATCATTTGAAAAGTTATGTTATTTTAAGTAGAAGCAAGGAAATCCGATGGCTTCTTGAAGGAGGATTTTGAAGGGTGGGTAGAATTCTGGAAAGGCAGAAATAAGTAATAGGAGAAAAGTTATTTGGGGCAGAGAGAGGATATGAACAAAAGGGAAATATGCCCAAGGCATATTGGGAGAGAAATCTAGTCAGAGCAGAGGGCTGATTTCTGGGAATAGGAGGAAACCATTCCAGGCTTTTGATCAGGGAGTGGTGTGATAAAAGTGGTTTTAGGAAGATTTCTCTGAGCCCTGGGAGGAAGGGAGCTAAGAACATCATCCAAGTATGCCCTAATGAAGGCCTTGCCTAGGGGGGAAGGGGGGACGACAGTCATTCAAAAATATTTATTCAATACCTAGAGATAAACTAAGCAAGCTGTGTGCAATGGGAAATCTGTTTGAGGATGTCTGCTTAAAAAAATGTCTATTTTAACTTCCTAGTGTGAGGAATTTCTAGTTTTCTTTGTGAACAAAAGTAATCATAGATCCCTTCTCTACTTGGTGAGTTTCTGCTCTTCTTTCAAGTCTTACCCAAATGTCACCTGTGAAGCCCACCGTTGGACAGCTTGGAGAATTTTTTTTATTATAGTTCAGGGCACCATGTTACAATTAAACAAGAGTACTTACTTGCATTTGTGTTTGTATCCCTCACTGTTTTGGGGGCAACACATCTGGAATTTTTTTCTTAACCATCTTTTGTTTCCACAGCTTGTAGCCAGTGCCTAGCACCTAGTTTACTTTGGTGTTTGAATAAATTAAAGAGTACTAATAGTAAGATAATAGGGAGAGTGCTGTCTTATAAAATAGAATTGTGGACTGTTACTCAATGAGACCCTAGGTCCTGTTTTGCTTGTGAGTAGCAGATAAAGTAGCTGCTAACACTATAAACTAATGGGAAGGGCAGAGCATTAAGAACGTCATGATGTAGCTTTCTTTTTCTTTAAAAAGAATTGAGATACTTTAAGGATTGGTAACTGGAAGCTAATAGAAGTAATAGGCAAAACATACAATTAGGTAATGCTTAGCTGACACTTACTGAGCACTTACTGTATGCCGGGCACTATTCTAAATGCTTCACCCATATTAAGTCCTTTACCCCTGCCAGGAATCCTGTGATGAGGCACCATTATTAATCTCCTTTTATGGGTGAGGAAACATGACTTGCCCATGATATATAATTAAAAACAATTAGGCTACCATAATGAAAGTAACAATTGAGTAATGACAGCATATTTTATTAAAACAGATTTCTTGAGCTCATCTTAGATTTTTTTCTTCACGAAATCCACATATAATAATGTATCTGAAGCTTTTGCAGTTAGTTTAGGGCAGTTTTTAAAAGGTCACTTATGTAAGTTTTTATACAAAATGTATTTTTCCCGGATTGGTGAAGATATTGACCTGACAGATAACAAATGTTAAAAAAAAATTTGCTCTTTATATGTCTTCTTTGAAAAAAAATAGGTTTACTCTTTGTACTATTTTCTTTTTTAGCAGCCTGTTTTGTTGAAAGTGGAAATGTAATTTGTTGCTAAATACACATACATAAAAAATGTTGACTCAAATATTTATACTTGAGAAAAGACAGAGCAAGTCCTTAACATTGTTTAGAAACATCTGCTGAAATTACTAATTAATATAGGCTCTTAAATGTGCATTGTTTTTTGATCAGCTTATATACATGGGTATCTTACTAATAAAATTAACATATGAGGTTCACAGTTCATACAATACTAATTTGTAATTGAAATAATTTGATTTATAATATAGTCAAAATGGTGTGTGTGTGTATGTGTATGGATAAAGATTTTAAAAGTGGGACCACAATTATAACGTAAATGACTAATGGGAACAACTGAAGAAGTAATCATAAATTGATTTCTTGTATCTTTTATTCTCAGAGTTAATTATATGTCTGCCAATAACAATGAAAATATATTTACTTGAATATTTGACTTGGCATTTATTGACCAATTTATCAAGTGGAAGCAGCATCGGGAGAAACTAGAACATAATTTGAATAGGCCAGTGCTTGAGCTATTTGTACAGTGATACATTCAGACAATATTTGGGGCATTTACTTTGGAAGTTGCTTGTGTTCAAAAAATGTATTTAGGAAGTACAGTACTCATTTTTTTTTCTGTTCTGTAAAACCCAGGTAGCATGTAATTAGAACTTGAATGATAGCATTTGCCTTTCAGGGCTCGATGAGCCCTTTAAAATATATGGTTGCAAAAGTCTCAGATTATATAGTATGAGTACTTTGTGCATTGGAGAGCTACAGTATGGCTGGTTAGGTTTGGTAATATGAAAACAGAAAGACAAGAACATGCCCTGGATTTGCATTAATGCTTACCAAAATACCCAAAGCTTCTGATAGTCAAGGAAAGGCTTTATAGTATTGATGACAGAGCAAATCCAAAATTAAGAACCCACAGAACATTTGTAGCTTCTTCTAAGCATCTAAAAGTTTTTTTTTTCTGTTTTAAAAATAGTATACAGTTAAAATTTGGGCATTTAATCTGTAAAAACATATAAAACCTAACATAATACCATACTGTCTCAAAAGAAAGTAAATGGAAGAAAGCTATTTTGTTTAATTTTTCTTCTCCCAATTTTACCTTATTATGTAAACATTATAACAATAATAAAATAATATGGCATGAATTTTTTTAAAAAAATTCATTATACTGAAATAAACAAGTAACTTAAGGTGGCTTCTTTTATTTCAAAATGTGCACATTCCTTTTTTTTTTTTTTTTTTTAGTTGATAAAAACCCTCCCAGTTAGGGACCCTCCTAGTTAGGAACCCTCCCAGACCAGCAGACAAAGTCGTATCTGTTCGTACACTATTACCTAATTAGGGAAAGAACAAAATCACAAATTATTATCATATATAATATTGAAATGGAGTTTTGTTATGGAGATTTTTCTTTTTGTAAAAGTTGCATCAAGAAAAATTTATATCCATCTTTAATTTTATTAATTGTTACTTAAAACCATAAATAAAAGGACATTATTTCTTCGCTCAAACATTGTTTAAATAGCAGTACACGTGAATTATTTAATCCCAATTTTAGAAAATAACATGGAAATTCTGTTTATCACAATTTTACACATTCCTATATATAGGTTCATTAATTGTGACCAGGACGCTTTCGGGGGTAGTTACACTTAGTTGTTTGCACTGTCTCTGACTTTTTTACATGAAAGTCTTTTAAGCAAAATCCCTCCTGTCCTAAACATGTACAGCTGATTTTTAAAAAATTGCAGTGTAGAATTTTGGTATATTGTCTCTTACATTCACTTTGATCATATGTACAATTCCATAGCCAATCATATTATTGAGTCTGGAGTCCATTCTACAGAGGACTTTTCATTTATTTATTTATTTATTTATTTATTTATTTATTTATTTATTTTTAAGATTTTATTTATTTATTTGACAGAGAGAGACACAGCGAGAGAGGGAACACAAGCAGGGGGAGCGGGAGAGGGAAAAGCAGGCTTCCTGCTGAGCAAGGAGCCCGATGCGGGGCTCCATCCCAGGACCCTGGGATCATGACCTGAGCCAAAGGCAGACGCCTAACAACAGAGCCACCCAGGCACCCCAGAGGACTTTTCTTTTATACTCAAAGTACTTGCTAGAGGTTTGGTGGATGTTTTTTTCACTCCCCAATGCTACTTCCAAAACATTTTTCTCCCTCCTTATGGTAGCTCATGCTATGTTCTACCATCATTTACCCATTTCTCTTTTCTGTTATCCTACTAATTCACTGGGTACTCTCCCTTGCTCTTAGAATTGGTACCTGGTCCCAGGTCCCACTGTTCTCTTATTTATCTGGATCTTGAGTCCATTTCTGTCTTTCTCGATTATTACTTGCCTATGTATTCATTTCCCTCTTTATTCTTAGATTTCATCATTGGTCATTCCACTCTTCCTCCTGATTCCTCGCTCCTTTTTTTTCACTTCCCTGGCAAGACTCCAAGTGAACCAATTACCTGCTACTATGTCAGCACTCAGGCAGTTCCAGGGGAGATTGGATCCAGTATTCACTAACGTGAGCCTCAGCTCCAACTGAGACTTCTACATTGCCTGGAAATACTACTACATTCCTTACTCTCTGTAATGACTATTTCAGCCTTCACTCTTCTACATTTTAGCCTCTCTTCTGAACTACTTAGCTCTCAGGAGGTAATTTTGCCTTTTGTTTCAGAGAAAATAGAAAACATCCACCAGGAAATTTTTTATTTTCCCACCTGCCTATCTTCAAACCTGCCTGTGTGAAGACCCGTCTCCCCTTTCTTCCTGCTTTCTTGAAAGATGTCCTTCCTCCTGAAAAAGGATAGTTCTAGGTATACTTCAAATCCCATCATCTCCTGTATCGTCATTATCATTATCATCATCATTGTTATGCATGTTAGTGGGAAGGGGCCTATAGAGAGAGGTTGAAGACAAAGACTAGAGAGAAAATATAATCAAGAGTTAAAAGTCCCTGAGGAGGTGGAAGGAGGATGGGTGGGATCCAGAGCCTAAAGTAAGAACTAGCCTTCGACAAGAGGAGAGATACCTCTTCTGTTGTAAAAACTGAAAGTAAGGGGCACCTGGGTGGCTGAGTCAGTTAAGCGTCTGCCTTTGGCTCAGGTCATGATCCCAGTGTCCTGGGATCCAGCCCTGCATTGGGCTCCCTGCTCAGCGGGTAGTCTGCTTGTCCCTCTCCTTCTGCCCCTGCCCCTACTTATGCTCTCTCCCTTGACCTCCCAAATAAATAAATAAAATCTTAAAAAAAAAACCCAAACCCTAAAAGTAATAGTATTGACCAAATCATTACTATATATCAGGCCTCATGCTAAGCGTTTTACAAACCTTAGCTCAATTAACTCTCACAAGAACCCTGTGAGATTGGTAGAATTATTCCATTATTCATTTGAGAAAATTGAGACTCAGAGAAATTAAGTACCTTGCACGAGGTCACATTAAATGGCAAGTAATAGATGGAAGATTTGAACGTATATGGGGTTAACTAGAGAGTCTCACTCTTTTTTTTTTTTTTTTTAAGATTTTATTTATTTGAGAGAGAGAGAACACGAGCAGGGGGAGGGACAGAGGGAGAAGCAGACTCCCTACTGAGCAGAGAGCCTGATGCCAGGCTGGATCCCAGGACCCTGAGATCATGACCTGAGCTGATGCAGACACTTAACCGACTCAGCCACCCAGGTACCCCCGAGAGCCCTCACTCTTAACTGCTGTAGTAGAGTGTAAAGAACAGAATGAGGAAAGGATGAGGATATAGGAAAGTTTGGAGACAGTGACAAGAAACGAAAGGCATGGTTCACTAAAAGCCACCTAGCTTTGTTAGTTCAACAATTTTGATTAGTATATGTCTTATGTGTTTAATGAAATTATTAATAAAAATGTTTTATTTCTTTGTTCCTCTGCTTTTACAGTTGGGTGGCCTTATGCGAGCAAGGTAACACCGTGAGTTTGCAGAAGCTTCCCTGTAATCATAAGGGCTACTCATTGGTACAGATCTATTTTAGTCAGGTAGCAGGTTAGCCGCTGAGGGTTGAGACCAGTCAGAAGTACCACCCTTTCCTTAGAAGGTTCTATCAGTTTAGGGTGCTTTTGGTTGCAAATAATAGAAATTCAGTTCAAAATGACTTAAACATATTGAGAAACAATTGACTTATATATTTGAAAACCCAACCTTTGATTCAACAGTTATATCAGTTGGAATTGCATCAGGTTGCTTATAACAAAAATGTAACCATAGTGGCTTTACCAAATAAGGGGTTATTTTTTTCTATGTAACAGAAAGTATGGAGGTAGGAAATCCACAGCCATTTATTAAAATTGCTCAAGGAAATCGTGAAAGACCCCAGTACATTCTTTCTATTCCACTATCCTTAGCTTGTGGCTTTCATCCTTACAGTCACAGTACTGCTCCATCCGCAGGCATCATATTTGAATTCCAGTTGGAAGAAGAGGAGAGCATAAAAATCAAAAGACTTCTCATGTGGCTTTATCATTGTTTTGATGGAAGGGAAGTCCTCTCTAAGGACTTAGTGCTGCATCTTAAGGATTAGAATTTTTCACATGGTCAACCTTGGAAAATGGATCCTGGGAATGTAAATACTTTTTAGCTGGATGCATTACTGCTCTGAATAAAATTGGGATTTTATTAATAAAGAAGAATGGCCGAATGCTGGTTGTCCTTTTGTTCCCCTAAAAGTAAGTAACAACTCCCCTAAAAGTAAGTAACAACAACTGCTTTCTACTTCTAAATCAGGGAGAGAGAGAGAGAAGGAAGTTTGTAGACGCTTTCTCTGAAAAGCAAGGAAATTATCCTCATCGGATACCTTCTTCCATCTCATTTCCACAAATTGTAACATGTGACTATCCCTGAACCAGTAACTGTGGTCAAAGGTAGTAAATTCTTCCAAATTCAGTGAGCTGTCTAGGGATGGTACAAGTTTCCAAAAACTAATAGCTAACCAAAGAAAGGAGGAATACATGTTTGAGAGGCAACCACAGTGTCTACAACAAATATTTTAGTGGTTAAAGCCAGAATGACCATGTAGAGAGTCCCTGTCATTGGTTGAAGTATGTAAGGTTAATTATGTTTATCATTTAATCTTAGTATGATTTATCATATATGAAAGAATATAATGCAAGGTTTTCCCTTGTAAGTTACCCCTCAGGCAAGCAAGAGTTGTTTTATGTTAGAGTCCTTAAGAAGCCTTTATGTTATTACATGCACTTAAAATTCCTTTATTTTGAACAAGAGCTCGATGATAGTTTGAGATGCTTGAAGGAATCACCAGATTGAATTGATTTTTAAAAAGTAGACAAAGACATTTAACAGATTGCTAAATCTGGGAGTATGACCTCAGAATTCTAAGTGCTAAATGTCATTGTGAAAAAGCCACTTAATAATACCCCCCCCAAAAATCCACAAATCTCTAAAACATAGTATTGTGATAAAAAAGTAACCTATAGAAAGTACATAAGTATATACCATTTAAAAACACACAAAACATCTATGAGGGATTATAAATATATAGTGAACTATAATGACATGCATGGAATGATAAGTAGCAACATCAAGTAGTGATTATCTCTGATGGGGGGTGGAAGATAAATGTAATCAGGGAAGGGTATACAGGTCACTTTAGCTGTACACATAATGTTTAATTTCTTAAGCTGGGGGTGGGGACATAGCTGTTATGTGACTTTTAAAAATAAAGATACATTTTGAAAGTTACAAAGCAATGTTTTTTAGTCTATTCAGAAAGTTACGTAGCCATCACTAATTACAGAACATCTTCATCACCCCAAAAAGAAACCCTATGCCCATAGCAGTTCCCCTCCATCCCCCTCAAACTCCACCAGCCCAAAGTCACCACTAATCTACTTCTGTCTCCAGACATTGCATTTAAGTGGAATTTTATGATAGATGGCCTTTCTGACTGGCTTCTTTCACTGAGCATGTTTTCAAGGTTCATCCATATTGTAGCATGTATTCCTTTCTATGGCTGAATAATATTCCATTGTACGGATATACCTAATTTGTTTATCCATTCAACAGTTAATAGACATTGGGTTGTTTCCACATTTTAGCTATTATGAATAATGTCACTATGAATATTTGTCTACAAGTTTTTGTATGAACATACATTTTCAATTCTCCTGGGTATTCCATCCAGGAGTGGAATTTCTGGGGCATATGGTATGGATAGGTTTAACTTTTTGAGGAAATTCCAGACTGTTTGCAGAGTAGCTGTACCATCTTACTTGTCACCAGCAGTATCCCAGGGCTCCAATTTCTCTATAGCCTCACCAACACTAGTTATTTTGGGTTTTTTTATTTGTTTTGTTTTTGTGTTGTAGCCATCTTAGTGGATGTGAGACAGTATTTGGTTTATACTTTGGTTTTGGTTTATATTTCAAGTTCCTTAGTGACATTAATGCTGAACATCTTTTCAGGTGCTTATTGGCCATTTGGCACCATCTATTCTTAAGATGAGCTGCTGGATTAATGGTCGTGTCCATGGTTCCACTTCTTTTATTGGAGGGCACTGGTCTCTGAGAAGTAGTGATCTCTCTTCATACTGATAGAACTGAAATAATTACATTTCTAAATGAAGTGAAAAATATGACATATAGCATCTATTGAACTCCTTTTTCTCAACTTTGTTTTCATGATCTTAAGAAAATCCAAAGAATATCTCATGGTAATAGCAGTTTAGAGCAAATCCTGTAACAGTATGCCAGATAGCCTTTCTATTTGCAAGTCCTTATAAATCACAAAAGTTGCACACTTCCTGGCTTGGGTCCACAAAGTGGAAAATCTACTGCACTGTTTCTAATTGTATAAAATCTACACCAGTGTGCCTATTTCTTCTCTTCTCTTTTTTTTTCTCTTTTCTCTTTCCTTTTCTTTCCTACTCTCTTTCCTACTCTAAGTAAATTGTTTAGCCTGAAATGTTAGAAATGTTCTCAACAGAAAAAAAAAAAAAGCTTCCTTTCCAGGAACCGAGAGAAGGGTTCTCTAATTAAAGAACAGTAAGTTTGGGGCGCCTGGGTGGCTCAGTCATTGGGTGTCTGCCTTCGGCTCAGGTCTCGGTCCCAGGGTCCTGGGATCGGGCCCTGCATCGGGCCCCTGCTCGGCGGGAGGCCTGCTTCTCCCTCTGCCACTCCCCCTGCTTGTGTTCCCTCTCTCGCTATGTCTCTCTCTGTCAAATAAATAAATAAAATCTTTAAAAAAAAAAAAAAGAACAGTAAGTTTGTGGCTCAGTGTGCAGAAAGCATGAGATTACATTTAGTTTGCTAACCTCCTAAGATTATACAGCACAAAAGATTGCCCTTTCAGAGTTTGCCTTTTTGCCTTTTGTGATTTCTTAGAAAGTCAATTAACTGTGTTCCTCATTTCTAAATATCTCCAATCACACATTGAATAATTATTCATTCAACAAACATTCATTAAACAACTTCTACATTGCACTGTGAATAAGTGGAAATAAATTACATAATGACTTTCTACCTTAATTTGAGAATTAGCATCAAACAGCTTCAAGTGTATAAACTTAACTGTAAACTCAAAATTCTTGATGTTCTCCTTTCTAAAAAAAGTTTGTAATAACTTTTGATGTTTTCTCTGTGGTTCTATAAAGAAAAACTTTTCATATTTGTCACAAGTAATTAAAGCACAAAAATAGATGAGGGCACCAGATATCCTTAGAGTACAGCACTGGGCATTTTCGTGGGGGTGGTCTATTTTTCTAAGGGTGTTTGCCTTTGCAGTGGGTTCTGCTGTTCTTGAATATGCCAACTATTCTTTGACTTTGGGGCTTTTGCACTTGCTGTCTCCTCTGCCTGAAATGCTTCTTCCCTCAGCTAGGGATGTTTTGTGCACACTCATTTCTTTTAGGTCTCTTTCAGCAGGGTGGCCAACCATTCCACTGGAATGTGAGCCTTTACGTCAAGACATGCAAATCCTGGTGGTTGGTTACCTGAGGTTGCAGTTGCCACTTGAGAGCTATGGTTTTTAAAGAGTGATCTGCAACCATAGGCATCCCCAGGACTCTTTCAGGAGGTCTGTGAACTATTTTCTTAATGATGCAAAGGCATTATTCGCTATTTTCACTGTGCTTGCATGCACATTGATGTAAGTAAAGGCAATGAAGAGTAAAACTTTTGGTGCCTTCGCACAAATCAAGGCAGTAGCATCCAACTGTACTAGTAGTCACTGCATTCTTCACTGCCATAAACTCACAGTAAAAAACAAAACCCACCAGCTTCACTATATGCCTTGGTTGTTTTGAAGTTGACCATTGTGTATATGAGTTTTTAATACTGCATGTGATGAAATGGGAAGTTCACATAAAGCACTTCTGTGTTCCAGAATACAATGATTGTCTCAAGGGAAAGTACTTATGTGATTGAGTTACAAAATGAACTGACTCTTTTTTTTTTTTTTCTAGAACACCATTTTTACTTGAACAACTGACAGACTGTAGTTATTTAAACTTGAGTACTTGGCAAAATTTTCTCAAAAATGAAGTGACCCTGACATTTAAAGGCACACAACTGATAGTAGTAGTAATATTTTGACAATGATAATATTCAACCTTTCAAACAAAAGTTAGAATTTTGGAAGACTCATATCTGTCACTATAAACTTGACAGTATTTTTCCCAATACTTAAAGATTTTTCTGATGAATTTGTTGATGACATTAATGAATGTTATTTTTTAGTATCGTATTGTGAAATGTATTAACGTTTGGAGGATCTGAATAGTTCAGTGAAGCGATAGTTCCCGAATGACCAGCACAAAATGTTATGAAACCATGCATGGATAAAAGATCCTCTGAAAGCACCATAGACCAATAGGTTTTATAGTAACAGAAGGTGAAAAGTTCACTGAAATAGTTTCAGATTCCACATTGCAACTAACCTTTAAGGAACTATCATTCATATGATATGATATGAGAACATCAAGAATTTTGAGTTTACAGTTAAGTTTATTCACTTGAAGCTGTTTGATGCTAATTCTCAACATTCATATGATCAAGCATACCCACAATCATTTGAAAAGGGTATTAAAATATATGGTGTGAGGCCAGATTTTCTGCATATACTTCAAACAAAAAACGTATGGAAAAAGATTGAGTAAAGAAGCAGATGTGAGAATCCAGTTGTCTTCTATTAAGCCAGACATTAAAAATATTTGCAAAAAAATGTAAATGCAACTCTTCTTACTATTTTTTGTGGGGGGGGAATACTATTTTTTCATAAATATATATTTTTAAACATGCAATAAATTTACTGTTATTCTTAATGAATTAAATGTTTCTTAAAATTTCTGTTTTAATATATTTGATACAGAAAATATTGATAGGTCTAGCTTACAAAAACAATCAAGCAAAAATGTCTTCAATAATTTTTTAAGACTGTGAAATCCTAAAGATGGAAAAGTCATGAGACCAAAAAGTTTAGTAATGGCTACTGGAGAGGATCCTCCATGACCTCCAGTATATAAAAAAGTATCACCCCATCCCATTTCTCTCTATTCACAATCCTTTATTTTGTAATACTACTGCCTCTTGACATATTTTATATCGATCTGTTTATTACTTGTCTCCCCCCAATGGAATGTAAGCTCCACAAGAAATACAAATTTATCTAGTTTGTTCACTACTGTTATTCCCAGTATCTAGAACAGTGCTTGAATTGTAGTGGGTGTTAAATAAATATTATTGAGTGAATAAATTAAAACATTTCTCATAGGATTCTGTTTTCTGTTCTCTTCTGTGAATTCTGCTTTTTTCATCTGATGGCTTTCTTATGTAATGGTGCATTTTCTTATGAGCTTTAAATTTTTCTATTGTGACCTTACCTTTAGCGGGGCTTATGTTTCCATGGGGTACCACATATTCCCTTAATAAAAAAGACGTCCCTATGGAGCAGTTTCACCCCTGCTGCCAGGGCCTTAATTTCACTTGTTCAGAACCAGTTTTTATGTTAATTTCTGAGCTTAGGATTTCTGCAGTACATGAGTGAGAGATATAGAAATCTCATATCCATGAACCGTTCAAGCTTGGGGTTGGAGCTTCTTGGGGATGACTCCTTCTGCTCATGGCTCAATGGTGGCAGCTCATTTATATGCTGCTTCTCTAAACCAATGAATGGAGTTTTGTTATTCCTCTTGCACAGCTGGCACTTCTCAATTCCTGACTTTATCCAGTGAGCCCAGTTCCAGCACCCTCTGGTCTTGACTTTCGGTCTGATGTGGGCATTTAAAACCCTAGCCCCTAACACCTGTACCCAATCTCAAGGATATCCCTTGGGCTTGAAATCTAGCACACCATTTTTACCCTGAGTCACCTCTCTGTTTTTGGCATGACAATTTCCCATTCTTACTTTCAGGTTGGCTATGTCAATGATATCTTATTTTAAAGGTAGTTCTATTTTATATAGCATTTCTCTGTATTTGAGTAGAAAGTGGGTCCTTCCCACATTTGTTTAGACTGCCATATTAAACAGAATTCTTAACTTTTAATTCTTTAACTTTAAAATTTTTTAATGCTTCAACTTGCTCATTCTTGGGTTCTTATTTCTTTTTTATCTTTTGGTCAATCTGTATAATTGTTCAAGTAAATTTTCAGGGAAAATATGTGCATGATGGATTTTCTAAGCCATTAAAATCTTAAATTTCTTTCTATTGTTTTCACACTTGAATGAAAATGTGTCTGTATACAGAATTCTTGGCTCATACCTGTTTTTAGAAAATTATGTCGATCTAACACTACTGATTTTTTAAAAGTTTTTATTTAAATTCCAGTTAGTTAAAATATAGTGTAATATTAGTTTCAGGTGTACAGTTTAGTGATTCAGTACTTACATACACACCCAGTGATTGTCACAGTAAGTGGCACTACTGATTTTTGAAATCTATTAATGCAGAAGAGAAATATTGAAATCAGCCTGGTTTTTATTTTTTTATTTTTCTTTTTAAAGATTTTATTTATTTATTTGAGATAGAGCGTGCACATGTGCGCACAAGCGGGGGTGGGGGAGAGGTGGGAGAGGCAGATGGAGAGGGAGAAGCAGACTCCCCAACTGAACAGGGAGCCCGATGTGGGGCTTGATCCCAGGACCCTGGGATCATGACCGGAGCCAAAGGCAGACGCTTAACTGACTGAGCCACCCAGGTGCCCCTCAGCCTGCTTTTTAAAAATCCTCTTTAGGTAGCCTGTTTTCACTTTTCTTCCCTGGTTGGTTGTGCAGATTTCTTCATTCTTATAATTCCAAATCTGTTCACAGATGTACCTATTAGTTTTGTTTAGACCATGGGTGAGCCTCCCATTTTAACCTCAACTATTACTTGTGATTTCTTTTCTGAGTACCCCTATTCCTTATAAGATAAGATCTTTGTTCTTTGTTCTCTGAACCCGTGATCTTCTCAGCAGCCTTGGAGAACTCTTTATACTTTACATTACTGATTCCATCTTTTGCAGTGTTGGTTCTGTTATTTAATACTCTAAATTTAAAAGCTGTGTTGGGCTCTTACTTTTCTTTTTTGTATTTCTTTCATTTCCTGTCTTCCTTTTTATCTCAGCTTTTTTTTTTTTTTATCTTACTCTCTTATGTCCTGACTTGCTCTTGTTTTTTGGGGGACGTACCTTTGCACTCTCTTGAGGACATCACATAATTGATAAAATTTATCTCTTTGTACCCTGTAGCTGTAATATATTACAGAGATTTATAGTACTCTTTCTCTGTAAACTTTTGGGTAATTATTTTTTTATCTTCCATCACAGTATTTTTTTTTTTTGGGTGGGGTTTATGCTGTTGTTATGTGAGAACTGTCCAAACTTACAGCTTGCCAACAGATACAGTATATACATTGTTCTTTGTCTCATTCTTGTTTGCTCGACTTCTTAAAGAATGAACTGTCTTCCTAAAGCTAAAGCTGCTGGTTGACAAGTTGTTGTGAATATCCCCCATCCGGTTTCTTGTAGTATACTTGACTGAGGTATGATCTTTTCATGCTCATGTGCCAAGTTTTCTTATTATGAGGAGGAAAATTATATTTTAAAGAATCGGTGACATTTTATAGTTCTTCCATTAAAAGCAGTACATGAAAAATCACTACCTGCAGCATTCCATTGTTTCATATCCTGACAGAAGAGGAAGATGTAGTGATAGCTAAGATAAAGTACTGCCTCCTGAATTGTCAAATAGCATAGAAGTCACCTTATTTCAAAGTATCTCCCGAGTGAGTCAGATTAAGAAGTATCATTACAAATGTTCTTGGCCTATCAGTATTTGTGCATTACTGCTCTTTCCCTAATCAGATTAGTATCTAGCTGCATCAGCAGTTCTTTGGAAATGGGAGTTTTATTTGAGGAAAAGGGGAAGAGTAATTTTGGAGTATGGGGTTATTTTGAGAAGGTTAGATTTAGGTTGGCTATGGAACCCGTAACACCAGATGGATTCAAAAAAGGTGAATGGAAGAGGTCAAAAGCAAACTGGCTACAGCTGTGCCTGTGATCTTGATGTTGCTGAGAACAATTCGTAGAGCCTTTGGTACTTATGTGGTCTTATGAATTGTTATTGCCTGAGTTAATATCTCAAGATAAGGTGAAGGTTGCCTACCTCAGCTTCTTTGATTCAGGCTAGTTTCGTGGCTTTAAATATAGTCCAGTTTTTCCTGGTTAAAATTCTAATTAATTCCTCCCAAGAGAAGACAGAAAAGAGGAAAGAATGAGAGATCTGTAACTGCCACCTTAGGAAAACGGATGAGATTGTTCCTCTAAAATGGTCGTCTTCTCTTCATTATGAGCTCCTTTTCCTCTCCATCTTTATTAGGAGCACTTACTTATGTTGCTACTGGAAGAGTAGGTTATATTCTCAGGAAATATAAGGGACTCCTATCATTATTTTTGATGAACATGCAGCAGACATTTTTTTTTTCTGAATTGAACTAGCTTTAATTGTTTTAATTCTTCATAAAAGTAGTATGTGTTTATTGCAAATTATTCCAAAAATAGGAATAGGTCAAATACAGAGTGAAAACTATCCATAGTTCCACTGTATAGTTAATATTTTCATAGGTCTTCTTTAAGAATTATTTAAGTGAATGTATTTTTTTCTGAAATCATTTGCTTTTTTTCCATTTACTGTATCCCACATATATCAGTAAATACATATCTAAATAAGCAGTTTTTAATGATTGCATAGTATTCCACTCAATGGCTGTATCATATTTTAGTTAACTACTTTCCTACTGATAAATATTTACTACTACTATTAATAAATTACTATGATTAATATCACTGTGATGACAATCTTGCACATGCATCTTGGTGCACTTAGTTTTTTTAGGATAAAGTCCTGGGAATCAAATTGTTCTATCAATAGTTATATACTGTTAAGGCTTTTGATAATTTCCAAATTGTCCTCCAGAAAAGTTGTTCCAGTTTATTTTCCCATGATTTCACTACTCTTATAATTGAAATTATCAATTCTTTTGGCAAATATAAGAAAAAGTGGCATCTTTTTATAGTTTTAATTTGAGCTTTCTGTTTACTTATATTTTTATTTTTTTTCACTGATTGCTAATATTTCTGTGTGTTTTACCTATTCATATCCTTTCCTTGCCTTTTTCTTATTGACATCTAGCTTTTTATATGTTACAGATATTACCCTTTCTTTGTCATTTGTTGCAAATTTTATTATTTGTAGGTTGGCTTTTTATGACGTATTTTATTTAGTCCAAGTTTAGAATGTTTGTGTTGCTAGAATTTTAATCTTTTTATTTGTTTGTTCCTGAAATCCATCTCAGGCTTGGGAAAGCCTATTCCACTCCAAGGTTTTAAACAGTGTGTTTTTCCAGTACTTTTCCAGTGTTTTTTTTTCTTAAATATCTTAAATAAAAATGACTCTTCCTCCATTTTTGCTTGGGCAGATGTCACATGATCTCCATTGACCAAAAGCACCATCTTTATGATACAGTAATGCATATATATTTGTTTCTAGATAGTCTATACACTTCTATTAATCTGTTTGTTTTGGCACCAGGATCATATTTACTTAATTATATTAGCTACTAAATATCTTTGAATCTCTGGGACGACAGTTTCTTTTTTAGAATTTTCCTGATTCTTTTCAGGTTTTTTGTTTTTCTAGATAAATTTAAAATCATTTTGTCAAATTCTAACAAATAAAACTATTGGGGTTTTAGTTAAGACTGTACTACATTCATGTGATGATTTGGGAAGAATTGGTGTATTTCCATCTCTGAATCTTTACATTCAAGGACAAAGCATATCTTTCTATTTATTGGATCTCTTATGTTCTTCAGTAGAGGTTTTTTTTCATATAGGTCTCATATTTTTTAAGCTTATTTGTGTATTCTTAATTTGGTTACTGTTATGAATGAGATCTTTTCCATGCTTTTTCTATTAATTTTTGGTAACTAGAAAAGATACTTAGTTTTTTATATTTGTTACTAACCTTTTTACTGATTCTTTTTTATTTCTAACAGTTTTTCAGTAGATTTATTTGGATTTATTAGGTATGTAACAGTAGCATTTGCCTAAACAAATGAAAGAGAGTTGTGTACTAGCTTTTTTTTTGATAGTTGTATCTATTATTCCTTTTTCTTGCCATATTGCATTAATACAAACTTCCAGAACAAACTTAAATAGCAGTGGTCTTATCTGGCATCCTAATAACCTCCAATGAAAAGATGAGAGATGAGCAAAGACTTGACTGAGGTAAAGGAATGAACCAGAAGGAATCTGGGAAAAGAGATTCTCAGGCAGAGAGAACAGCCAGTACAAAGGTCATAGGAGGGAGTGCACCTGGTAGGTCCGAGGAATAACAAAGAGGCCAGTGTGGCTGGAGAAAGTAAATGAAGAGGAGAGTAGTAGAAGATAAGGTTGGACAGTGAATAAGGGAGTGCAGATCATGAAAAGTCTTATGAGCCATTGTAAGGATTAATATTTCCTGATACTGAAGCTTCCTACATTAGGATTCCTGTGTCATCATGAGTTTTCTTTTAAGTACTACATCTGGGTGTTACACACAACTGATAAATTGTTGAACATTACATCTGAGACTAATGATGTACTGTATGTTGGCTAATTGAATTTAAATTTAAAAAAAGAAATACATTTATAAAAAACAGATCTTTTTCTTTTACAAAACCTTAATATCTGTTGTTGATACAATATCCACTGATGTATTCTAGCATTTAAAATGTCTTTTATTATAGTCATAACACATTCTTTCCCCCAATTGCTATGAGCTTAAAATGTGAAATCTACATAACTCTCTTATGTAAAGTTGCCTTACACTGTGGGGTAGATCATTTAATCAGCAAAATGTCAGTTCCTAAAGTCTGAGAATATTTTAAACAACAGCAACCACAACAAAGGGTAGCTTTGTACTTTGCTTACTTGGACCTAAGCATTAATTTAGAATTCTCAGTCATTTTCAATTTTCAAGTTCTTCTGGTAGAAAAATACCTAAAGACACCCAGGCAGCAAGAATAGTGAAGAGTCACAAATCATGGCTATGCTGAAAACTGACCTAGTTGACCAGATAAGTCAGCTCACTGGGAAAACTATAAGCTCTGTTGAAAAATCAAATATCCCAAGAGGAATAAAACAGGGAAAGAAAAAAATCTTTATTGCTGAGGGAAGCAGAATTAACCAGAGTGTTGGCACTGCTATAAATTAAAATTTTCCAAAACAGCAATATTTTCTGACAAAGCTTGGCTAGTTGATTCTAGAATATAACTTTAAGGCTGCATGCAAATATTTTCTCTTCATCTGTAGTCAGAGGAAGAAGAGAGATGAGAAAGGGAAATTTGTATTACTGCTACTAGGAACCTTCTACCCTTTTCTTTTTGTTGTTATAGCCCCTTGATATTCCTGGGTAACTTAGGATATAGAGTTAGTAGTCTCTAAAGTGTTGATTTATGAAAGATGTCCAAGCTACCATGCATATAAGATAGTGCCTCAATTCAAACCTGACTGGCAAAGATACGTTCAAAAATATTTTGGGAGGTGGTTCAAGATGGCAGCATAGGAATATCTGAACTCATTTCCCACATACACACCAAATCTACAGCTACATTTGGAAAAATACCCTCTGAAAAAGACCTGAAAACTAGCTGAAAAATTCCTCCACAACAAAGGATAACATACAGGGCCACACTGAGATGGGTGGGAGAGGCAGAGACGTAGTCTCAGCAGAACCCACTTCCTACCTTGGCACAGCAAGCCATAATCAGGAGGGAGCTCACAAATATGGAGCCTCTCCCTGAGATCTCAGCACACCAGCGTCAGGCACACCAGTCCTTGGGACTTAATAGGGGAGAAATGAACCCTCAAAACATCTGGCTTTGAAAATCAATGGTGCTTATTACATCCAGGAGATCCAAAGTGCTGTAGGGAACTAAGGTTCTGCTCTTAAAAGGCTCATAGGTAGACTCATTTGCCCCAGAACTAGTGCAAAAGCAGCAGTTTGAAAAGCACCTAGACTACATATATGTGAAGGAGAAACTTATTTGCTAATTATAAAGCATCTGTCAGAGGGACAGGGGCCTATTGGGACTGTCTCTAGAGATGGAGCTACAGATCGGTGCCATTTTTGTGCTCTTCCTCCACCTTGTTCCATTTTACTGACTTGCTAGCACCATTTTTGCACTCTCCCTTTATCTTGCTAGCAGTGGCTGGCACATGCACACAGTCACAGCACTCTCCAGGAGAGCTGCCCTGCTAATGCCAGGGAATGTGCCCCACTCTCCTGCTGCCTTCTTAAAGCTGGTGGACATACACACACACACAAAAATCTGATTTAAAAATGGGTGGAGGATCTGAATAAATATTTTTCCAAAGAAGACATACAGATGGCCCACAGGCACATGGAAATATGCTCAACATTACTAATCGTCAGGGAAATGCAAATCAATACCACAATGAGATATCATCTCATATCTGTTAAGATGGCTATAATCAAAAAGACAAGAAATAACAAGTGTTGGCAAGAATGTGGTAAAAAGGGAACCCTCTTGCCCTATTGGTAGGAATGTAAATGGTGCAACTACTATGGAAAATAGTATGGAGGTTCCTCAAAAAATTAAAAACAGAACTACCATATGATCCAGCAATTCCACTTCTGGGTATTTATCCAAAGAAAATGGGAACACGAATTCAAAAAGGTATGTGTACCCCTAGGTTCATTGCAACACTATTTATGATAGCCAAGATATGGAAACAACCTAAGTATCCATCAGTGGATGAATGGATAAAGAAGTTGTAGGTAAATATATATTGGAATACCACTCAGCCATAAAAAAAGAATAAAATCTTGCCATTTGCAACAACATGGATGGACTTTGAGGGTATTATGCTAAATGAAATAAATCAGATAAAGACAAATACCATATAATTTCACTTATATGTAGAATCTAAAAAAACAAAACATACTGACAAAGGAAAACCAAACTAACAGATACAAATAATAGATTGGTAGTTACCAGTTGGGAGGAGTTTGGGGGGTGGGCAAAATGGGTGAAGAGGATCAAAGGGTACAATCTTCCAGTTATAAAATAAATAAGTGCTTGGGTCATAATACATAGCATGGTGCCCATAGTCAGTGATATTGAAAGTTGCTAAGAGAATAAATCTTAAAAAATTCTCCTTACAAGAAAAAAAGAAAAGATTTTATAATTTTGGTGACAATTGGTAACTTGACTTGCTGTGGTGATCATTTGTCAGTGTATATAAATATCAAATCATTTTGTTGTACACTGAAAACTAACATAATGTTGTATGTCAATTATACCTTAGTTAAAATTATTTTTAAGTCTCAGTTATACATTTCTTCTAGTATCTTTCCAATTCTGATCCCCACCCATCATTTTTACATCAAAAGAGATGTTTCTCATGATAATTTATTCTGTGAAATGTCCTTGTCTTGTGATCATAGCAATATGTTCGGGGTTGTATCTGAAATTATTTACCTAAATTTTACACATCAGTAGGTCTGGTTTTCAAACACAAGAGTGTGAATAATAGTTTAAGGAATTGGTTGTGATAACAAAAAGAACAAAAGGAATAATGAGAAACACATTCTGCAAATAGGTGGCCATGAAAAGCTATTTCAGCTTTTTTAAGGGTAACAACTTACACTTGGCAGAGAGGACCTGGGAAGATCCAAAAGTCTTTGTCCTTTCAGTTTCATTAAAATATGAAAGACCTCTATTAATAATAGACCCATGTAGCTTCTGCAACCCTAACTTGCTGCTGTCTTCACCATGTGAATCATCATATTGTGGGCATCTGCTCTTACTGACTTGAGCTTTCCCAAACTCCTGCCTCTTTTTCTATTATGCTTTTTCCTTTATTTGCCAATTCCGTTTTATGTTAAATGTTTTCATCACAGATCCTAAGTGAATTTAAAAATTAGTGTTACTGTAATTTTTCTGTAGTTACTGACTCTGGACCTTTTTAAGGTTGATTTAAAGAGGAAAATGTGGAAGTAAAAGATAAAGACAGAATATAAGACAGAAAGTGGGAATGATGAGGAGAAGCAGACCAATAATAATAAAAACAACAACAACAAAGAAGCAGAAAAGACCTCAAAATGATAATTCCCATAGAAGTTTAGGGGAAGAGGAAATTTACACATATACCTTTCTTATAAAGCTTTTGAATAGTTCTCTGCTTTTCATTTGGGGTATATAGGTTTCATTTTTCAGATTATGGTAAAATATTCCAATTAAATGACAACTTGTCTAATAGTTCTCTTTAATTATTTTCTTTTTTAGGAAAGAGAACAGTGGTAATTTTAGGTCTTAGTTGGTGATAGCTGGAATGGGACACCTTAATTTTTTATTTCTTACCATAAGGCTTTTCTGAACCTGAATAATAAATTTAGTTATGACTTATTTAAAAAAATTTTTAGCCTGATAAGTACTATTTTCTTCATTTCTGGGTTTCAACATAGGTCTTTCACAACAGATCAGTGGTGGAAACAATTAGAATTCAGGAATTTTGATTCATATGCGACATACCTTATTGGATTAAACCCAAATTGATCCAGCCCAATATTTGGTCTCAAAGCAGTTTTACAGGCATTCATGGTTGCTGTCCAGAATAACAGCTCTGAGAGTTAGGTATATACTGCAAGCAGCCTTCTCTCATTAAGTTCTGGTAATTTTTCTGTTTCTCAAACTTACCTACTTTCATCTTCTGCTTTTATCAGAGACTAAAGTCCCTTTTAGTTCCAGAAATATCTCTGTTACTTTGAAATAGTTCTATTCCTAATTTAGGAGAAAAGAAGTCAGAAGAGCTGGATTTTAGTCCTGAGTTTGCCTATACTTAATTATTTTACCTTTGTTAATGGATTTCACTTCTTTGGAACTCATTTTATTCTTATTTATATGATAAATACTAAATAGCTCTGAAGTATTTTCTTATTCTAAATAAATGTGATAGAATTCATGATCATACTCTTGTTTGCTGTTGTTACCATTTTCTATATGATTTCATAGATCTGGCCATATTTCTAATTTCTGTCTTCTTAGTAAAATAACTAACTGCCCCATTCTTCCTTCCCTCAACTTTAAAAATATTTTCTGAGTTTCTTTGGTCCTGAAAATCGTATCTCTTTCATCACTCTCTATTGATGTCTTTCTTAAGATAGAGTTGATGAGAACAGCACCAAGGACTGAAGGTGTGAGCAGATGTGCCATGATATTATATATATATATATGCAAGACCATATTTTCTTTTTTATTTCCATTACTTTTTTTTTCTGTTACTTTTTTAATGCCAATATTTCCAGGACTTTTTAGCCGTATCGTTTCAAAATATCTTTCAGGCCAACCCTTTGCCTCTGGACTAGACTATTCTTAAGCTCTTTACTATTCAATATCTTCTGGGACAGAGATTTCACACCCTGTCTCTCACCTTCAGGAAGTTCTTATGGCTAACATAAATCTTACTTTCTGCAATTTAAATTGAATTTATTTTCTTTTTCTTTTCACTGTGGAGATGGGAACAGCCCCAAACTAAAAGTGATGCTTTCTTATGAGGGCCAGTACTGAATATAGAGGAAAGATTATTCCCAGTCTGACATCAGTTTTAGCTTTTATATATTAAAGCTTCCTGACTTTCATTTCAATATTCATGGTCTCAGGAGATGCTATTCTTTATGGCCCAAATGAAATAATAGTTACATATCCAATATTAATGTTTATTATGTATTTTGCTAACTAGAACCAAATGAGGTACTAAAATAAAAAATGAGTTCTGGGATGGGGTGGCTGGGTGATAGACATTGGGGAGGGTATGTGCTATGGTGAGCGCTGTGAATTGTGTACGACTGTTGAATCACAGACCTGTACCTCTGAAACAAATGCTACATTATATGTTAAAAAAAAAAAAAAGGAAGAAGAAGCAGAAAGGGAAGAATGAAAAGGGAAAATCGGAGAGGCAGACGAACCATGAGAGACTATGGATTCTGAGAAACAAACTGAGGGTTCTAGAGGGGAGGGGGGTGGGAGGATGGGTTAGCCTGGTGATGGGTATTAAAGAGGGCACGTTCTGCATGGAGCACTGGGTGTTATACGCAAACAATGAATCATGGAACACTACATCAGAAACTAATGATGTAATGTATGGTGATTAACATAACACAATAATAAAAAATAAATTTAAAAAAAGCATTTGAGGTCTTTAGCACATTTGTGTTTTTCTTAGTATAACTATAGTCATGGGATGGGGTTTTTGCCTATGGTTTGTAGATTTTATCTAATTTTATTAGTCATACTGTATACATGTTTAATTCATCCATATCTTCCTTATAAGTGATGAGAATAGAAACTTGTTCTTTAAATGAGGCTGTCTTGAAGCAGAGTTTAATATGTGTAGTCAAAAAGCTTTTGATACCTAAGCTAAGAAATGTGTTGGGTACTGTGAAGAAAAAAGAAAACACACTTTCTGCCATTGAGGGACCTATCTTATTGGGGGAAAATATTATAAAACTTGTGATGGTGAAACACTTATAAAATAATATATGATAGTACATATAAAATAAGATGTGTAATGTGGATTTTATTTTTCATTTAAGGTTAATACAGAAAATATCTTATACTATGTAGATCTGTTCTGTTAGCTAAGGCACCCTGAGTGTTTAACTAATTGTTTCATTCTGATTTCTGTTTTTTTCTCTTTAAAGGTTCAGCAGTTTTCTGAAAAAGCCTTCCTCTTACAGCTTTGGAAAATTCATGAAAATGCCTTAGAAAGACAGTGTAGTGAAATTACAAACCAGAGGAATATGCTTCTCCAAACCTTTGTAAGCCTCCAGCTACTTAGAAATATCTATTATACTAACTGTATTGAAAATATTTAGATATACTTAGGTGTACTGTTAGAAAATTATCTGTATGCATATTGGCAGATAGTCCTGTTCAGATATGGAAAAGTATTAAGTGCTATTTAAAACCAGTTGGTAGAGTAATATAGTTAGAAAGAATTCTATTGGCAGGGATGCAATACAGAAATTATTTGCAATTGTAATAAGCATAAAAAACCCCAGTGAAACTGATTTGAATTGCTCAGGCTTTGAGACCTTGGTTTTAATGCTTTTGAAAGACAGAGAGGTTCATACATAAGGCATATTTATGGATCTTGGTGAAGAGACAGATTTTGTTTATCTTTTTATCTTAAGTCAGAACCAACAAACTTAGTAGTTTTAAATGACAGGGCCAGTTTAGGAATGTGACTTATAATTAATTGACATTTCAAAGAAAATACATGTAAAAATATTAAAAATATTTATCTGAAGTCAGAACCAACAGACTTTGTGCTTATACATAAGATGTCTAGTTTCTCAGTGTAGTTCACTATTAATTGACATTTCTGAGAAAAAATAGAAAAATACAGTAATATTTAGGTTCTGTCATTGTGCAGAGTTTTTGGAAATTCTTCTATCTTCTTCATGTTGATGTTTCATAAAATGTGAACTATTTTGTAGAACTGAATTGGAAATAAATATATAATTTTACCTCCTTTGTCTATATTTTAAAAGGTTTCCTTGGATTTCCTTGTTTGTTTTTTCTATAGCAGTGATTCCTTTGAGTGTAGATTTTCATTTTCACATTTGCACATTTAATTATTTTACCCAATCTTATATTGCAATGACAGAATGGCACCCATATATGGCTATAAGTTAATACATAAATAAACACAGATATAATGACGAGTAGTAGAATTTCTATCTCAATAATACTCCCAAAACATTAAGGATAAAACTTTCATGTGGAAATAGTTGGTTATTAGTATATAATAGCTTCACTTTTTTATTAATATTGCTGGAGGAATAAAGCATTTTTGTGATAACACCAGGAAGTATAATTTTATATTTTTGTTGTTAATAATTCCAAATGATTGCATTTTAAATCACTAAAGAAAAATATTATTACAACTAACATCTATATTTGATCTTTTGTTTGTTTTCCAGGGGGCTACAAAGAAAAGAGTGAGAGAGGAGGAAGAAAAATTTATTAAGGAAATTACAGACTTCAATAATGAGTATGAAGTAACAAAGAAAAGAAAGCTTTTGATAAAAGAAAATGTCAAGATTGAAATATCTGACTTAGAAAACCAGGCGAACATTTTGAAGAGGGGTATGAGTATATAGTGCCACCTCATTTATCTGTCATTAATGAAAATAACTTATTTTGAGCCAGTGAATTTTCCAGAAATTTAACTTTTTCATAAGTAAATTGGTTATTGCATACTATTCTTTTGCATTTATCTTAATTATCCTAATGGAAATGTATCTTTTATTGTGAGCAGTCTCAAGTTCTTTAGAAGTAGGTGTGACATGAGCATTTAGTCATTCATTCAATAAACAAATATCTGTTACTCTGTTATGTGATAGGCATTATTCTGGGTCATGGGGATATAAAACTAAAAAGTGGAGGAATCAAATATGTAAGCAGGTATTTATAGTACAACGTGATAGAAGCTATAATAGGGGTAGGACTGGTACGATGATCCTCATTTTACCATCAATACAATTTAAACTAGGAAACAAGGTTACACAGTGGGGTGGGGAGAATTTCATTTCAGGAAACCTAGCATGCAGGTTATTGCAATCTGTGATAAGATCCTGAACTAAAGACATTGCCAAAGAGAAGACAGGGTAAATTAAAGAGATGTTTAGGAATAATGATAGGACTCTATCACTGATTAATGTGAACAAAAATAGAGAAAGTTAGGAATGACTTCCAGTTTCCATATGTCAGAAATTGGGTAGAATATGGTACCAGGAGGAAGAGCAGAGGTAGAGAAGCCTGTTGGAACTATAGCCTATTCTGGACAAAATGATTGAGTTTTGTTTCAGGTATTTTTAGTTGGAGATGTCTATGGAATATATAGGGGAAGATGCCCAGGTGGCAGGGGAAGATTTGGTTGTGAAGCTGGTAAGAGAGATCAGAGCCAGAGCATTAGGTTTGGGACTGAATCTAGAGGAGTTGGTGACATCATTCAGAGAAAACATATAGAGGGAACGTAGATGAGGAATGAAGACCAAAGCCAGAAACTGGGAAAGCATTACATTTAAGGAAAGAAAGAAAGAAAGAAAGAAAAAGAATGGGACAGAGTAGTCAAAGAAGGCAAGATAAGAGAGTAATATTTTAGAAACTAGAAGCAAAATATGTATTCCTCAAATTAGTGGAAAACAAAATAGGATATCAATTTGATAATCAGAAGATGTCAAGTGCAGTAGCATAGAGTAGAGCAGTAGTAATAGATTGGAGTCAATGGGAGTCGAAGTAGAGAATGAAAATATAAATGACATTAAATGGAAAATTAGTTTTTAATGGAAGCCTTTCTAAAATGTACTGTTACTTTGATGCCTTTAGTAAATGGAGAATAATAAACACATTTAACTTTTTTATTGACTTGGAGCTATCCATATGAATAATTTATTGTTTTGCTTTGCATATGACAACTTTACTGTAATAGTTATAGTAATAGTAATAGTATATGACACTGTAATAGTAATGACAAAATTACTATTTTAAGTAATATTCATCAGGCTTATACTATATAACAACCACCATCCTAAAGATTATAATTGCTAATATCATGTTGATTTCATTTAAATCTTAATTTTACCATTTGATAGTTGTGTGATTTGGGGCAAGATGCTAAACTTTTCTTTGGCTCAGTTTCCCCATCTGTAAAGATGGGGGTTAGTAGCCATGACCTTAACAAAGGTTGTTGTGAGGATTCAATGAAATAATACTGAAGCACATAGAATGCTGCCTGCCACATAATGAAACCCTCAAAAAATGTGAGGATTATACTTTTTAGTCTCATTTTATAGATGAAGGAAACAAGGTTCTCAGAGGTAAATTACTTTGGGTAGAGAGTGTAGGACAGAGGCACACATCTGGAAAGCTTTAAAAAATATTAAATGCTTGAGTCCCATTCAAGACCTCTTGAATCAGAATCTGTGGGAGAAGATAGGGAACATAACTTTCTAAAAATCCCTTAGGTGATATTGATGTGTACTTTCAATAACAAGTTAGAATACAAAGTTAAATAGGTACATACTTTAAAACTAATTTCTGCAAAAAGTCATGGATATCACCACTTCTATCCAACATAGTATTAGAAATTTGAGCCAAATCAGTTAGGCAAGAAAAAGAAATAAAAGGCATCTACATTGGAAAGAAAAAAGTAAAATTGTCTCTGTGCCCAGATGATAATGCTCTTATTTGTAGAACACCTAAGGATACACAAAAAACTGCTAGGACTAATAAATAAATACAGCAAAGTTGCAGTATACAAAATCAACACACAAAAATAAGTTGCATTTCTATGTATGAGCAATAAGTGATCCAAAAAGGAAAAAAAAAATTCCATTTATAATAGTAATAAAAAGAATAAAATACTTCAGAATAAATTTAACCAAGGAGGTAAAAGACTTGTACATTGAAAACCATATAAAACATTACTTAAAGAAATTAAAGAAGACCCAAATAAGTGGAAAGACATCCCATGTTCATGGATTGGAAAAATTGATATTGTTAAGATGGCATTATTACCCAAAATGATGTATAGATTCAATGTAATCTCTATCAAAATCCAACAGCATTTTTTTCATGAATTGAAAAACCCATCCTAAAATTCATATAGGATCCCAAAGGATCCCAAAGAGCCAGATCTATTTTGGAAAAGAACAAAGTTGGAGGACTCAACATCGCCTGATTTCAAAACATACTAAAATGCCACAGTAATCAAAATTGTGTGGTACTAGAATAAGGATAGACATATAGAAAATCAGGATAAAATAGAGATCTTAAATATAAATCCTCGTGTATGTGGTCAAATGATTTTTTATAAGAGTGCCAAGACTATTCAATGGGAAAGGATAGTCTTTTCAACATACAGAGCTGGGAAAACTGGATACCACCCTTACCTTACACAATATATAAAAATTAGCTAAGTCTTAAACTTAAGTAAAATAACAAAGCTCTTAGAAGAAATCCTATAAGAAACACTTCATCATATTGGATTTGGAGATGATTTCGTGGATATCAAAAACACAGGCAACAAAAGAAAAAATAGATAAATTGTATTTCATTAAAATTAAGATCTTTTGGGGCACCTGGGTGGCTCAGTCGTTAAGCATCTGCCTTCAGCTTGGGTCATGATCCCAGGGTCCTGGGATCGAGCCCCATATCAGGCTCCCTGTTCCGCGGGAGGCCTGCTTCTCCCCTCTCCACACCCCCTGCTTGTGTTCCCTCTCTCGCTGTGTCTCTCTCAGATAAATAAATAAAATCTTTAAAAAAAAAAATTAAGATCTTTTGTATATCAGAGGACACTATCAAGAGAGTAAAAACACAACTCACAGAGAGAATGAGTTGTGTTTTTTATGGAAAAAATATTTGCAAATCATATCTTTGATAAGGGATTAATATCCAGAGTATTTTTTTAAGTAGTCTCTGCACCCAATTTAGGGCTTGAACTCATACCCCCAAGGTCAAGAGTCATATGCTCTACTGACTGAGCCAGCCAGGTGCTTCTAATGTCCAGAATATAGAAGAACTACAACTCAACACCAAAAAAATAAACAATTAAAAAATGGGCAAAGGACCTGAGTAAACATTTCTCCAAAGATATGGCCAATAAGCACACAAAAAGGTGCTCCACATCACTAGTCTTTAGAGAAATGGAAATCAAAACCACAAAGAGATACTACTTAACACCCATTAGAATGGCTATTATATCAAAAAAAATCCACAGTCTCCACAAAATGATATTCACAATGTTCGAGATGCAATTCAAAATTACTTGACTTCTGAAGAATCAGTGAAATGTGACCTAGTGTCAAAAGAAAACCATGAGATGCCAAACCCACAGTGATCTAGATATTGGAATTATGAAATACTTTATAGCAGCTATTATTGAGCTATGCTCAGTGAGTTAAGGAAGATGCACTTGCAATAGATGAAAAGATAGGTAATTTCAGTGGAGAAATAGAAAATGTAAAAAAAATAAAAGCATATTAGAACTGAAAAATACATTATCTGAAATAAAAATGTCACTGAATAAGCTTAATAACAGAATGGAACTGATAGGAGATCCAGTGAACATGAAGTGATAGGAAATCCAGTGAACATGAAGATAGATCGATAGAAATTGCCCAATCTGAAAGAGATGAGAAATTAAAATAAAATGAAACAAAAAACTAGAAACTTAGGAACCTGTAGGACAATTTTAAAAGGTCTGACATTCAAGTAATTGGAGTCTCTGAAGGAGAGGAAAGAGAATTGGCAGAAAATATATTTGAAGAAATGGCAGAAAATTTCTTAAATTTTCTAAAAGACATTAATTTGCAGATTCAAGAAGTTCAGCAAACCCAAATAGGGTAAATTCAAAGAAATCCGTGCCTAGCCACTTAGTAGTCACACTTAAAAAGTCAAAGAGAAAGAGAAAATCTTGAAAACAGGAAACAGTAACTCTAATGACTATGTACCTGTAGCTAGAAATGATAAAAGTCAAGAAGACAGTGGAATAACATCTTGGAAGTGTTGAAAGAAAATTTTCCCTATCCAGTGAAAATATCCTTCAAAAATGAAGTTAAAAAAAGACATTTTCAGATAAATAAAAATTAGGAGATTCCATTGCCATCATGCCTGAAAGACAAGAAATGCTAAAGGAAGTCCTCCAAGTAGAAGCAAAAATAATACCAGAGAGAAACTTGGATCATATTTAATGAATTAAAATAAGCAGAAATGGCAAATACATGGATAATTATAAATACTATTTTTTCTCTTAACTTTAGAAGACACATATGATTGTTTAAAGCAAATAACATATTGTCTTGTAGAATTTATAATGTATACAGAGGCAATTTGTATACATGCATACCATATGCATATATGACAGCTATCACATAAAGGGCTGGAAAAGAGGACTGGTAAATGGATCTATACAGTCCTATATAACTCTCAGAAAACCAGGAATAGAAGGGAACTTTCTCAACCAGATAAAGAACTTGTTTGAAAAGCCTACAGCTAATATTATACTTAATGGTGAAATATCGAATACCAGTATCATTCGAAATGGTGACATATTAAATACTTACCCCGCAAAGATTGAGAATAAGGCAATGATGCTTAGTCTTATCACTTCCATTCAATACAGCTCTGGATGTCCTAGCCATTTTAACCTTTTCAATGAGACAAAATAAAGTTGCCTCTATTTACAGATTACATGATTGTTTCCTTAGAAAATTATAAGGAATTTACAAAACAATTACTAAAATTAATAATCAATATGGTAAGGTTATAGGATACAAGGTATATATTTAAAAATCAGTTGAGGGGCACCTGGGTGGCTCAGTTGCTTAAGTGTCTGATTCTTGATTTCGGCTCAGGTCATGATCTCAGGTCTGCCCAGCGTGGAGCATGCTTAAGATTCTCTCTTTCCCTCTCCCTATACCCCTCCCCCTCCACTATCTCTCTCTAAAGAAAAAAAGAAAATCAGTTGAATTCTTATATACTAACAGCAAACAATAGAAAAATGGAATAAAAATGCCATTTAAACAGCATCAAAAAACAAAATAGAAACAAATATAACAAAAGACATGAGGGACTTCTACACTATAAGCTACAGAGCATTGCTGAGAGAAATTAAGGAAGACCTAAATAAATAGATCTATCATGTTCATGGATTAGAAAATTCAATTTTGTTAATAGATCGGGTCTCTTCAAATTTATCATAGTTTCAACAGAATCTCAGTAAAAATCCCATTAAGTTTTAGTAAGCCTTGACAAGCTGATTCTAATACTTATATGGAAATGTAAATCACTTAGAACAGCCAAAATTTTTTAAAAAAACAAAATTTAGAGATTTATACTCCCTGATTTCAAATTTTGTTGAAAAGCTATAGTAATCAAGACAGTGTGTCACTGGCTTAAAAATAGGTATATAGGTACCACTGGAATGAAAGAGTCCATAAGGTCAATTGATGTCAACAAAGGTAACAAGGCAATTCAGTCGGGAAAGGAAAGTCTTTTCAGTAAATGCTGCTGGAACAATTGGACATCCACTGCAAAACAATGATTCTTAAATCTTACTTCACACCATATTAAACATTAACTCAGAATGGACATACACCTAAACATAAAAGCTAACATCATGAAACTCTTAGAAGAAAACATAATAGGAAATCTTTGCCATCTTGAGATAGGCAATGATTTCTTAGATGGGACACAGAAACATGAACCATAAAAGAAAGAAAAAAAATACATTGGATTTCAAATAAATTAAGAAAAAACACTATTAAGAAAAATCAAAAGAGGGGCACCTGGGTGGCTCAGTCGGTTAGGCATCTGCCTTCGGCTTGGGTCATGGTCCCGGGGTCCTGGAATCGAGTCCTGCATCTGGCTCCCTGCTCAGTGGGAAGCCTGCTTCTCCCTCTTCCTCTGCCTTTGCTCCTGCTCTCTCTCTCTCAAATAAATCTTTAAAAAAAAAAAGAAAAGAAAGAAAATCAAAAGACAAACCACAGACTTGGAGAAAATATTTGTAATACATATATCTGCCAGTGTACTATTATCTAGAATATAATGAACTCTTATAACTTAATAATAAGAAGGCATCAAAACTGGTTCTAAAAGGGGAAAAAGATTTGAACTTCACAAAAGGGCATATACTAATGAGCAATGAACATATGAAAAGATACTCAATATCTTTAGTCATCAGGAAAATACAAATTAAAACCACAATGCAATATCACTGTACATGCCTTTAATTAAAATTAAAAAGACTGGTCATATGAAATGTTGGCAAGAATGTGGAGCATCTGAAATTCATATGGTACTGATGGGAATGTAAAATAAATGGTACAACCACTTTGGAAATTGTTTTGCAGTTTCTTAAAACATTAAACATACATTTACCATATGACGCAGCCATTCTACAACTAGATACACCAGAGAAGTGAAATTTAGGTCCACATTAAGTTTTTAGTAACTTTATTCACAGTAGCCAAAAACTGAACATAACTTTTAAATGTCCAGTAAGAGGTAAATGGATAAATAAAATTGGTGTATTCCATGCAGTGGAATACTCAGAGATAAAAAATAACAGATCTGCTCACAGGCAACATGGTGCCTGAAAGAAGCTAGACACAAAAGAACACATACTACATACAATGCAAACTGTATGGGACATCAATGATTTGGTGCCTGAAAGAAGCCAGACATGAAAGAACACATACTACATACAATGCAAATTGTATGGGACAACAAGCAGGCAAGTGACAACAAGCTGATCAGTGTGGTTGCCTGGGTCAGAATGAATAAAGTGCAAAGGGGCAAAGGAAGCTTTTGGGATTGATAGAAATACACAGTTTCTTGATTGTGGTGGTGCTTTCACGAGTATATGTGAGAGCCAAAACTCATAGATTCGTATGCTATTAAGTGGTTGGATATAGTTCATGTAAATTATTCCTCCAAAAAAGTGATAAAGAAAACATCCTTGATACCACACATACTGTAGGAGACCTCTATTTTGTATCCTTTCTTCCAGAAATATGGATTTATTTTAATAGATTTGCTTCCATACTACCTGGTACTGTTGGTCTTTGTACTTTCACAAAGCCCATCTCTACATATATCAGAACATTTTTATATGAAACTTTAAACTGTAATGGCAGGACTTTGTTTAATGCTCTGTCTCCAATAGTATGACAGAGATAATTATGAATCGATGACTGCTGCAAAAGGAGAAGTATAAAATGAAGTGAAAACATATAATAAGGGAACTTAACCTGGACTAGGAGTGAAGGAAATTCTCCCCGAACAAGTGACTTTCAGATTGAGGTCTGAAGGGTAGCAGGAATTAACCAAATGGCAGATCTGAGTGTAAATGTCAGAAAATTGGGTATATAAGTCAAGAGCTCCGAGGAAGATTTGGGCTGGAGCTGTTAAATTCAGGAGTCACCCAGGAAAAATGAATTGAAAGAAAATAATAGAACCCTGAGGAACACCAGGGTTTTCAAAGCAAGAAGAAAAAGTCCAGTGAAGAGTGTGAAAGGTAGACAGGACACATTACTGTGTGGAAGGGAAATCACCTCGGGGAGAGAGCGTTTGACGGAGTGATCAGCCCATGTTAAATGCTGCCAAATTGTCAACCATGAGGACTAAGAAGCAGCCATGGGTGGTCCCTTGTGATCTTTAGGGAAAGCAACAGATGGAAGTAGGAAAAAAGGAAGGACAGAGGGCAGGTTGTAATGGGTTGAGTAGAGAGACCAGAGGAAATGGTGATCATAAGCGCCCACAAGCCCTTTAAGCGAAGTTTCTCTGGATGAGACAGTCCAGTAACCCAGGGGGATATGAAGTCAGGGGAGGGCTTTTAGTGGTTTATGTGTTGTCCTTTTTTCATTTCTGTTTTTTGAGACAGGAGATATTTGAACATATTAAATGATGATTGATCAGAGCCCATGGAGAAGTAGAGTTGAAAATTCAAGAGAGAAGTAAAGTTCCCAGAGAAGATAGGAAATGGTGCATCGGTGGAGGGACTGGTGGTGATTTCAGAAGAAAACAAAACAAAATAAAAATAAAATCAGGAAACAACCTACATGACCATCAATAGGGGCCTCTAATTATCTGAGTATATATCTCCCTATATTTTTGTGACTATATTTGCCTGGTAAAATCTACTAATGAAACTACTAGGTCAGAGGAAAATATTAAGAGAGTTAATGCCAAATTAGACTCCTTAAAGCACTGAATTAATTAATTTTCCTACCAACTCTATAGGAGAGTGCCTGTTTTCTTATATTATTATTCTATACCATTACCAATCTGGGTATTATCATTAATCTTTACCAATCTGACAAGCAAAAATATTATTTTTATTGTTGGTTTAATTCACATTTCTTTGATTTTGCGTGATGTTGAATTTACTTCTCTGAATTTATTGATCACTTAAATTTCTTTTTATTTTCCTGTGAACAATCTGTTCATATTCTTTGTTCATCTTTCTACATTTTTGTTCCTACTGATTTATATGAGTTTTGTAAATTAAGGAAGTTAGCTAGTTATGTAGTGTCGTGTGTTATAAATTTTGTGTCCTACTTTATTGTATACCTTTTGAAAAATTAGGAGATGAATCTTAAAGGATGAATTGGAGTTTGCTGTGGGGATAAGGAGAGGAAAGATATTTTAGGTAGAAGAAGCAATATTAGCAGTATTGTGGAAGTTTGTAGCCATATAGTGAGTACTATGCAATGTCATTTTAAACATGCTTTACTTATGAAGGATAGTTTTCTTATTATCTCATTGGGAAGCTTGTTTTACTTAGTGATGTTACATTATTTTGAATTCTCTCTAGGTAGTCTAACCATCAGTTAACTAATTCTTTTGTACCTCGTTGTTTCTTAATGAATCCTAGTCAGTTTATTAGAAACAGTTTCTAGATAGCCAAAGGAAGCCTGCTGGGGCTTAAAATTGACTATATGAATCGCTTCTCAGCCTTTTGGCTAAGATCAAGTATAGTATCTGTTTTTATCAGTTTAAAATTGACCATGTGCTGCTTAAATTTTTACTACACACACACAAAAAGTTAATAATCGCTGACATATTCAAGGCAAAGCCAAAGTGGTTAAAATGTGGCTTTTATTTGTCTATTTGTTTCTAGAAATGAAGTCAATGGAACATGAGAGTGGCCAGTTAAGTGAACTTCAAAAACAAAAGAGTGAATTAGTACAAGAATTACTTACTGTGCAGAGAAAACTTAAAGGTATTATCTTTATGAGCTAGTTTATTTTGCTGATGAATATAGTTACATACACATAACAGGGTTGTATTATTATTTCAAATTGCACTAACTTACTGGTACAGTGTTATTATTGGTATAAAGAAGAAATAGGTAAAACACTAAAATAAACGGTGTTAGATCTGGTAGTTTTAATGTCATAAATTTTGTCGAGATCTTTTTTATGCCTTTAATTGCTATATTAAAGTAGAAAAATACAAATCATGAGTACATACATTTTACATAAAGCACCAAAAATTAGAATATTGTTCTTATGAATGAATAAAGTTAACTCTTTATTTTTTTGAAGACTGTAAGCATTTTCTTGTTTAGTTTTTGAAGATAAAAAGAATGAAGCCATTTGTACTACCAAATACCTAGAGGCAGAAAAAGTAAAAATCAATGAAAAGCCTCAAAATGATGCTGAATGCTTAAGGTAAGAATTCCCTATTCTATTTTGGTGTAAAATCTGCTAATTTTTCAAGTTGTCAAAGCTATTTCAGCATAAAGCTAAATGTGTAGTTTTTTTAAGTTCCAGATAAAGATGTTAATTCCTTTTATTTGTATTGTGAAGTATGTTAATGAGAAAACGCTTCACTGGCTAAAAAGTGCTACGTGTAAGTTTCGCAGTGCATCGGGTTGATAATACTGAAATCAATTTTTTCTTTTACCTCATGGACTCAGTGTTATTCACATCCCAATAGATTAAGACAAAGTACTGGTTCCACAACTGTCCTTTCTGTTATTCCTAACTTTTTTTAAGATAGATTTCTTTTTTTCCCTTTTTCTTTCTTTCTTTCTTTCTTTCTTTCTTTCTTTCTTTCTTTCTTTCTTTCTTTCTTTCTTTCTTTCTTCCTTCCTTCCTTCCTTCCTTCCTTCCTTCCTTCCTTCCTTCCTTCCTT
>NW_023270265.1:39894865-39897801 GCF_011800145.1 Mirounga leonina
CTTCCTTCCTTCCTTCCTTCCTTCCTTCCTTCCTTCCTTCCTTCCTTTCTTTCTTCCTTTCTTCCTTTCTTCCTTTCTCTGAGAGAGAGAGCACACAGAGGGAGAGGGGGAGGGAGAGCCTACTGCCCGCTGAGCAGGGAGCCCAATGTGGGGCTGGATCCCAGGACCCTGGGATCATGACCTGAGCCGAAGGCAGACATTTAACCGACTGAGCCACCCAGGCACCCCCTAACTTTTTTTTAATGGTTGAAATTATTTTTTATTGTTTCAGATTTCAGGGGGGAAAAAAATCACAACCTACTATTTTACTTGAAATGTATTACTATTTGTTTTATGCTGAAAGAATGAAATGTATTTTCTGTATGGGAAATTGAGCTGCTTTTTATGTATTTGGATAATGAAAGGATGGCTGGTGTTTGAAACCACATAGTCATACACACAAGGAGAAAACCTTCAGTTTGTTAATTTTACTATTGTTTATTAATAATTCAATGTTCTATTTGCTGGCTTAATTTCAAAGAAGTTCATCTACTTTCTGGGCTACATATAAGGAAAGAAACCTCATTACCGAATCTATGAGAAGCAAATGAAGCCTTCTTTTACATAAATCATATAGAAATATGCCCACTCGAGCTGAACAAATGCTTCATACTAGAAGTGTATTGCTTTAGGCCATAATTTTAGTAGATTATGAGAAAATATTTGCAATTTAATTTTATGTTAAGTTTTATAAGCATGAAATATCAATCTCTTGGGTGATATGTGTGATGAAGAATGAGTTTCTGTAATGACAGTCTGCTTATTGATTTTTTTACGCTTTTAAAAATGATAATACCCATTGGTATCATTATGGTTAGTAGTATAAGGGCTTCTGATGTGAACTCCGGTTTTGTGGGTTTATCACTCAGTCATAAAAATTTGCCCTGGGTTAAAATTAAACACACAAAGTCTCTTAGAGAGTGTTTTTTCCTTCACAGATGGTGACAGAAGAAATTTGAATAGAAAGAAACATTCGTCTATATACATTGTCCTTTTTTTGCATTTTAGCAGTTATCAAATGAAATGTCAATATTTACCAGTTCCCACTTTAAATTATTTGATATGTGTAGTTTAGTTTGCTTACTGGTATGTTCCATAAAAGTAATTTCAAGTATAAAGAACTAAGTAAAGTACCGAATATAAAGATTTTTGGAAATAGGGCCACAAGCCTTATAATTAGTGCAATAACAAGAAGCTAATAATGGCAAGAAACGATATGACATTTATTCAGTATCATGAAGGCCAAAATTAAGTTGGTTTTATCCCTAAATTTTGGAATATTATTTTCCATCTGTGTGTTCAAATGTATATAAATTCTGTTGCCTTTTTCTTAAATTTTCAGGTTTAACTGCTATTGGTATAGATAGCAGGGTGCCCATTTTTATAGCAGGGTTTCTCAAACTTGGCACTATTGACATTTTGGCCCATGTCGTTCTTGGTTGCAAGAGGGGAGTCCTGTGCAACTTAAGACATTTAGCAGCATCTCTGGCCTCTAAACTCTAGATGCCGGTAGCACCTCCCACCCCCAGCTTTGACAACCAAAAATGTCTCCAGACATTGCCAAATGTCCCCTGGGCAGAGCGGGGTGGGCAAAATTGTCCCCAGTTGAGAACCAGTTTTATTTTAAGCTTATTATAATTGTACTTCTACTTTTATTAAACTTTAACCAGTTAAGAAAGCAATTACAAAAAAATTAATATTAGTTTATTTCTATGAGTTTATTGTTTCTACTTCTAGTAATTAGAAAATTTTATACTGTCTATATTATTGGAATTCTTTCATAATGATTATGGTTTTCTTTTTTAAATTAATCTGCCGTGTTCAGATTATTTGTTGGACTCTATCTTGATGCCATCCTTTAGTGTAGAGAACCAGTACTTACATTCACAGTGGTTTAATGGTTTCTGCTTTAGGTAATCATTTCCTCTTTATAAATACCAAGAAGCTTACTTATTTAAAAGATTCTATTTTGAAGATTGTGGGATCATTAATTAAACATATTAAGGTAGCTAACTTGTAGACTATTGCTATGATTAACACTTAAGTCAAAGGTTGGGTTAATTCATTTTTTTTTATGTGCCAAGCATTTTATTTGTTTATTTATACACACACTGCAGTTTATATTCACTATATTACTTAAACCTCAGATATGGTAGTCTTCAATCCACATGTTATAGATGAGGAAATACGGCCTTAAAAAGTGCAATGATCTCTAGAATCATCCAGAGTTGCCTTTTTTTTAACTTTTTTTTATTATGTTATGTTAATCACCATACATTACATCATTAGTTTTTGTTGTAGTGTTCCATGATTCATTGTTTGCATATAACACCCAGTGCTCCATGCAGAACGTGCCCTCTTTAATACCCATCACCAGGCTAACCCATCCTCACACCCCTCTCCCCTCTAGAACCCTCAGTTTGTTTTTCAGAGTCCATAGTCTCTCATGGTTCGTCTCCCCCTCCAATTTCCCCCCCTTCATTCTTCCCCTCCTGCTATCTTCTTTTTTTTTTTTTAAACACATAATGTATTATTTGCTTCAGAGGTACAGATCTGTGATTCAACAATCTTGCACAATTCACAGTGCTCACCATAGCACATACCCTCCCCAATGTCTATCACGCAGCCACCCCATCCCTCCCACCCCCCACCACTCCAGCAACCCTGTTTGTTTCCTGAGATTAAGAATTCCTCAAATCAGTGAGGTCATATGATACATGTCTTTCTCTGATTGACTTACTTCGCTCAGCATAATACCTTCCAGTTCCATCTACGTCATTGCAAATGGCAAGATTTCGGGGTTTTTTGATGGCTGCATAATATTCCATTATATATATATGTGTGTGTGTGTATATATATATATATATATATATATATATATATATATATATATATAT
>NW_023270265.1:39897811-40007161 GCF_011800145.1 Mirounga leonina
TATATATATATATATATATATATATATATATATATATATATATATATATATATATACCACATCTTCTTTATCCATTCATCTGTCGATGGACATCTTGGCTCTTTCCACAGTTTGGCTATTGTGGACATTGCTGCTATAAACATTGGGGTGCATGTACCCCTTCGGATCCCTACATTTGTATCTTTGGGGTAAATACCCAGTAGTGCATTGCTGGATCGTATGGTAGCTCTATTTTCAACTTTTTGAAGAACCTCCATACTGTTTTCCAGAGTGGCTGCACCAGCTTGCATTCCCACCAACAGTGTAGGAGGGTTCCCCTTTCTCCGCATCCCCGCCAACATCTGTCATTTCCTAACTTGTTAATTTTAGCCATTCTGACTTGTGTGAGGTGATATCTCATTGAGGTTTTGATTTGGATTTCCCTGATGCCGAGTGATATTGAGCACTTTTTCATGTGTCTGTTGGCCATTTGGATGTTCAAAAGTTGGGTTAATTCATAAGAAGTTCCCATGAGGTTGTATAACTATGACTGATCTAGTTTTTTCATATAGTTCAGGGAGGATAGAAATGATAAACCTTGGGTTCTTGAGAGGCAGTAAGCATAGAGGTTAAGATTACAAACTCCTTAAAATCCCAGCTCTGCTATTTACTAGGTTACTAACCTTGTACAAGCAATTTAACTTGTCTATCCTCAGTCTCCACAACTATAAAATGAGGTTCATAATAGCATCTACCTCACAAGATTATAGTAAAAATTAAATGACTTAATATATATAAAGCCCTTAGAACAGTGCTTGGAACATAGTAAATGCTCTAAAATTAGATATAATTATAATTATATGATTACTTATGATTGAATTTTTATTTCATATTATCCATGAGGATTTCATGACTTTCAAGCTTCTTTATCATTTTTCCCTTCCACGTGCCTTTTTTTTTTAATTTAAATTCAGTTAGTTAATATATAATGTATTATTAGTTTCAGAGGTAGAGTTCAGTGATTCATCAGTCTTATATAAAACCCAGTGCTCATTACATCACATGCCCTCCTTAATGTCCATCACCCAGTTACCCCATTCCCCCCACCCTTCTCCCCTCCAGCAACCCTCAGTTTGTTTCCTATGACTAAGAGTATCTTATGGTTTGTCTCCCTCTCTGCTTTCGTCTTGTTTTATTTTCCCCTCCCTCCCCCATGATCTTGTTTTGTTTCTTAAATTCCACATATGAGTGAGATCATATGATAATTGTCTTTCTCTGACTGACTTGTTTGCTCAGCATAATACCCTCTAGTTCCATCCATGTCATTGCAAATGGCAAGATTTCATTTTTTTGGTAGCTGAGTACTGCTCCATTGTATATAGATATATACCACATCTTTATCCATTCATCTGTTGTTGGACGTCTGGGCTCTTTCCCTAGTTTGGCTGTTGTGAACATTTCTGCTATAAACATTGGGGTGCATGTGCCCTTTCAGATCACTACATTTGTATCTTTGGGGTAAATACCTAGTAGTGCAATTGCTGAGTCATAGGGTAGCTCTATTTTCAACCCTTTGAGGAACCTCCATTCTGTTTTCCAGAGTGGCTGCACAAGGTTGCATTCTCCACCAACAGTGTAAGAGGGTTCCCTTTTCTCTGCATGCTCGCCAACATCTGTCATTTCCTGACTTGTTGATTTTAGCCATTCTGACCGATATGAGGTAGTATCTCATTGTGTTTTCGACTTATATTTCTCTGATGCCAAGTGATGTTGAACATTTTTTCCTGTGTCTGTTGGCCATTTGTATGTCTTCTTTGGAGAAATGTCTGTTCGGGTCTTCTGCTCATTTCTTGATTGGATTATTTGTTCTTTGAGTATTGAGTTTGATAAGTTCTTTATAGATTTTGGATACTAGCCCTTTATATGATAAGACATTTGCAAATATCTTCTCCCATTCTGTTGGTCGTCATTTAGTTTTGTCGACTGTTTCCTTTGCTGTGCAAAAACTTTTTATCTTGATGAAGTCCCAATAGTTCATTTTTGCCCTTGCCTCTGGAGACGTGTCTAGCCAGAAGTTGCTGCAGCTGAGGTCAAAGAGGTTGCTGCCTGTGTCCTCCTCTAGGATTTTTATGGATTCCTGTCTCATATTTAGGTCTTTCATCCATTTTGATTCTATTTTTGTGTATGGTATAAGGAAATGGTCCAGTTTCATTCTTCTGCAGGTGGCTGTCCAATTTTCCCAATACCATTTGTTGAAAAGACTGTCTTTTTTCCATTGGGTATTCTTTCCTGCTTTGTTGAAGATTAGTTGACTATAGAGTTGAGGGTCCATTTCTGGGTTGTCTGTTCTGTTCCATTGATCTATGTGTCTGTTTTGTGCCAGTACCTTACTGTCTTAATGATGACAGCTTTGTAATAGAGCTTGAAGTCTGGGATTGTGATGCCACCAGCTTTGGTTTTCTTTTTCAACATTCCTTTGGCTATTCAGAGTCTTTTCTGGTTCCATACAAATTTTAGGATTATTTGTTCCAGCTCTGTGAAAAAGGTTGATGGTATTTTGATAGGGATTACGCTGAATATATAGATTGCCCTAGGTATCATCGACATTTTCACAATATTTGTTCTTCCAATCCATGAACATGGAATGTTTTTCCATTTCTTTGTGTCTTCCCCAATTTCTTTCATGAGTGTTCTATACTTTTCTGAGTACAGATCCTTTGCCTCTTTGGTTAGTTTTATTCCTAGTTATGTTATGGTTTTTGGTGCAATTATAAATGGGATTGACTCCTTAATTTCTCTTTCTTCTGTCTCATTGTTAGTGTATAGAAATGCAACTGATTTCTGTGCATTGATTTTATATCCTGAGACTTTGCTGAATTCCTATATGAGTTCTAGCAATTTAGAGTGTAGTCTTTTGGGTTTTCCACATAGAGTATCATGTCATCTGCGAAGAGTGAGAGTTTGAATTCTCCTTTGATGATTCAGATGCCTTTTATTTTTGTTGTTGTTATCTGATTGCTGAGGCTAGGACTGCCAGTACTATGTTGAACAACAATGGTGATAGTGGACATCTCTGCCATGTTCCTGACCTTAGGGGAAAAGCTCTGTTTTTCCCCACTGAGAATGATATTCGCTGTGGGCTTTTCATAGATGGCTTTTATGATATTGAGGTATATTCCCTCTATCCCTATACTGTGAAGAGTTTTAATCAAGAATCGGGATGCTGTACTTTGTCAAATGCTTTTTCTGCATCTATTGTCCTTTCTTTTTTTAATGTAGTGTATTACATTGATTGATTTGCTGATGTTGAACAACCCTGCAGCCCAGGAATAAATCCTACTTGTCCGTGGTGGATCCTATTGGCTAGTATCTTGGTGAGAAGTTTTGCATCTGTTCATCAGGGATATTGGTCTGTAATACTCCTTTCTGCTGGGGTCTTTTTCTGGTTTTGGGATCAAGGTAATGCTGGCTTCATAGAAAGAGTTTGGAAGTTTTCCTTCTATTTTTTGAAACAGCTTCAGAAGAATAGGTATTACTTCTTCTTTAAATGTTTGGTAGAATTCCTCTGGGAAGCCTTCTGGCCGTGGACTCTTGTTTATTGGGAGATTTTTGATTACTGGTTCAATTTCCTTGCTGGTTATAAGTCTGTTCAGGTTTTCTCTTTCTTCTGATTTCAGTTTTGGTAATTTATATATCTCTAGGAATGCATCCATTTCTTCCAGATTGCCTAATTTGTTGGCATATAGTTATGCATAATATGTTCTTATAATTTGTTTGTATTTCTTCAATGTTGCTTGTGATCTCCTTTCATTCATGATTTTGTTTATCTGGTTCCTTTCTCTTTTCTTTTTTTTTTTTTTAATTTATTTATTTGACAGAGAGAGAGAAGCGAGAGAGGGAATACAAACAGGGGGAGTGGGAGAGGGAGAAGCAGGCTTCCCACCGAGCAGGGAGCCCGATGCGGGGCTTGATCCCAGGACCCTGGGATCATGACCTGAGCCGAAGGCAGCTGCTTAACAACTGAGCCACCCAGGTGCCCCTCCTTTCTCTTTTCTTTTTGATAAGTCTGTCCAGGGGTTTAATAATCTTATTAATTCTTTCAAAGAACCAGCTCCTAGTTTCATTGATCTGTTCCACTATTCTTTTCGTTTCTATTTCATTGACTTCTGCTCTAATCTTTATTAATTCTCTTCTCATGCTGGATTTAGGCTTTATTTGCTGGTCTTTTTCCAGCTCCTTTAGGTGTAAAGTTAGGATGTATATATGAGACCTTTCTTTTTTCTTGAGAAAGGCTTGTATTGCTATATACTTCCCTCTTAGGACCACCTTTGCTACAACCCAAAGATTTTGAACAGTTGTGTTTATTTTCATTTGTTTCCATGAAAATTTTTTTAATTCTTTAATTTCCTGGTTGACCCATTCATTCTTTAGTAGCATTCTCTTTAACCTCCATGTATTTGAGTTCTTTCCAACTTTCCTCTTGTGATTGAGTTCAAGTTTCAAAGCACTGTGGTCTGAAAATGTGCAGGGAATGATCCTAAACTTTTGGTACCAGTTGAGACCTGATATGTGACCCAGTATGTGATATAATCTGGAGAATGTTCCATGTGCCCTCGAGAAGAATGTGTATTCTGTTGCTTTAGGGGATAGAATGTTCTGAATATATCTGTGAAGTCCATCTGGTCCAGTGTGTCATCCAAAGCCTTTGTTTCCTTGTTGATCTTCTGCTTAGATAATCTGTCCATTGCAGTGAGTGGGGTGTTAAAGTCCCCTACTATTATTGTATTATTATCAATGTCTTTAAGTTTGTTATTAAATGGTTTATATAACTGGCTGCTTCCATGTTAGGGACATAAATATTTACTGTGGTTAGATATTCTTGTTGGATTATGGTATAATCCCTTTAGTTACAATATAGTGTCCTTTCTCATCTCTTATTACAGTCTTTGGTTTGAAATCTAATCCCAACTTTCTTTTGATGTCCATGAGCATGATAAATGGTTTTCTACCCCCCTCACTTCAATCTGGAGGTATCTTTGGGTCTAAAATGAGTCTCTTGCAGACAACATATCGATGGATCTTGCTTTTTTATCCAATCTGATACCCTGTGTCTTTTGATTGGGGCATTTAGCCCATTTACATTCAGAGTTAACTATTGAAAGATATAAATTTAGTGCCATTATATTACCTATAAAGTCACTGTTTCTGTATATTGTCTCTGTTCCTTTCTGGTCTATGTTACTTTTGGGCTCTCTCTTTGCTTAAAGGATTCCCTTTAATATTGCAGGGCTGGTTTAGTGATCACAAATTCTTTCAGTTTCTATTTGTCCTGGAAGTTTTTATCTCTCCTTCTATTTTGAATGACAGCCTAACTGGATAAATTATTCTTTGCTGCATATTTTTCTCATTTAGCACCCTGAATATATCATGCCAGTGCTTACTGGCCTCCCAGGTCTCTGTGGATAGGTCTGCTGCCAGTCTAATGTTTCTACCCTTGTAGGTTACAGACCTCTTGTCCCAAGCTGCTTTCAGGATTTTCTCTTTGTCTCTGAGATTTGCAAGTTTCACTATTATATGTCAAGGTGTTGACTTATTTTTATTGATTTTGAGTGGGGTTCTCTTTGCCTCCTGGACTTGAATGCCTGTTTCCTTCCCCAGATTAGAGAGGTTCTTTGCTATAATTTACTCCAATATACCTTCTGCCCCACCTTCTTCTAGGATCCCAATTATTTCTAATATTGTTTCACTTTATGGTATCACTTATCTCTCGAATTCTCCCTTCGTAATCCAGTAGTTGTTTATTTCTCTTTTTCTCAGTTTATTTATTCTCCATCATTTGTCTTCTGTATCACTAATTCTCTCTTCTGCCTCATTTATTCTAGCAGTTAGAGCCTCCATTTTTGATTGCATCCCATTAATAGCCTTTTTTTATTTCAACTTGATTAGATTTTAGTTCTTTTATTTCTCCAGAAAGGGATTCTGTAGTGTCTTATATGCTTTTTTCAAGCCCAGCTAGCATCTTTATAATCATTATTCTGAACTCTAGTTCTGATATCTTACTTATATCTATACTGATTAGATCCCTGGCCATCAGTACTGCCTCTTGTTCTCTTTTATGAAGTGAGTTTTTCTCTCTTGTTATTCTGCCCAGAGAAGAATAGTTGAATGAGAGAACAAAATACTAAAATGGCAACAATGACCCCAGAGAAATATACACTAAACAAATCGTAAGAGACCTTAAATTTTTTAAAAAAAGAATATAATCAGACAGGTGAACAGAACAGAGCAATACACTGGATCCTGTCTGTATTTAGGTCTGTTTGTTAGAAAACTAGATCCCAAAATTGTAAAGAAAAAAGACTTATATATGTACAAAAATAAAATTAAATACAATAAAAGGATAGAATGTAACTGTAAAAATGAAAATTAAAAAAGACTAGCAGAAAGTGGTCGCTTATCTATTTGTAGAATTGCAGCAATTCTTTTCTTAGATCTCTAGTTGAGTTCGTAGGTGTTCAGAATGATTTGATAGCTATCTAGCTGAATTCCTGGGACCAGACAAAACTAAGGTCTCCTACTTCTTCACCATCTTGGACTCCTTCCACCAATCTTTTAAATGCATGGGATCCCTAAAGGTTAATCACTGAATCTTCTTTCTTTATACTCTTTATGGGCTACCTCATATGCTCTAATGGTTTTAGTTATCACATATAGATAGTTTCCAAATATTTGTCCTAAATCCCTCTTTCCTAAGCTCCAGTCCTGAATTCCCAACAGTTTAATATAAACATAGATCTGAAGTGATGTTGCCCTGATTAAATAAGCAAAAAAGCAAAAACAAAAATCTTATCCGAGGCTCACAGGTCTTGTCTAGGCCAAACCACTCTGAACACACCCAATCTCATCTAATCTCAGAAGCTAAGCAGGGTCGGGCCTGGTTAGTACTTGGGTGGGAGAATTCAAAGGTCTTCATAATCTGTGCCCTTCCACTATCTCTCTGCATTTTTATCACATACCCTAAACTACTAGTGCATCAGAATACTATTTATAGAATTCTAAATATGCCACAGGACCTCATACCTCTATCTTTCTTTCTTCTCCATGAGCTAAAATCTAACTTAGTCCTTAAGGCCCAGCTCACATGTCACTTTTTATGGGTTTTGCTCAAATCTAAAAGGTAGCAGGCATCTTTGATGTATTTACAGAACTTGTCATTCTCACCCCACCCTAATCCATTACTAAGTTTTATTGCTTTTGCCTGCAAAATATTTCCTGAATCCTTCCAATTCTCTCTCCCCATTGCTAACATCCTAGTTCTAGCTACCACCCTCTCTAACCTGGATCACAGTAACAATCTGTCTTCTTCTCCCTGTTCCTCCACTTTTGCACCAGCCAATCCATTGTAAATTGAATCATGTCATCGAAATCATTCAATGGCTTCATAACACACATAATAAAACTTAACGTCTTTAGTATGGCCTTGTCACATTATGGCCTCTGACCACCTCCCTTGTTGTTATTTTCACCTGAGGGCCCCTCTTCACTCTGCTCCCTCAAGCACTCCAAGTTTTTTTCCACTTACAGACCTCTTTCTCTGCCTTTCCTTCTCTTCAAATAATCTGTTAGCCCCTCTGCCTGCCTGTCTCCTACCTACATGGATCATACCCTATCCTTTAGATCTCAATTGAAATGTTTCCCCAGAGAAGCCCTCCCTTACCCTGTGATCTAAATTTATTTTTATTTTTTTAATAACACCCTATATTTTTCCTTTATAGCACAGATTCTATTTTGTAATTACATACTTACGTACTTTATTTTGTTAGTTTCTGTCTCTGCCATGTGCTCAACAAGAGGAGAGATCTTGTCTACTTGGTTTACCAGTGTATATTCATGGTCTAAGACATTGGTACAGAGCTTGGCATATAGTAGGTGTTAAATAAATAAATGAATAAATGAATGTAATAAATTATGAAAGTTTTCCTCTACTATTCCCTTCTCTGTGTTCATAAGAGAGTATGTTTATAATTCTGTTATATCATTAATCATATTCTATGATAGTTTTTTGTGTCAATCGATCCCACTCAGCTAGAAAGTCCCCCTACTTCCTGTTCATTTTTCTATCAGTCTCATATCTAGCACAGTCAAGGGCACATGGTGTTCAATAAATATTTGTTCTACATATTGTTGATTGAGTCTACATATAATTTTATTTTGACTACAAAGAAGATACAAGTCCTTCACATATTTTCTGTGTTGTTTGCAAAGATGTGGTATATTCTCACCACTGGGATAGCCCGATGGAATTCTTTTTCCGCTCCTGATTTTTTCTTCCATGTGGAAAAAGCTTTATAGGTGTAATCCTCCCAGCCTTTCCCCAACACCCTCCTTTCTTTTCAGAAGGTGGGGAGGAGTGACTCAATCTGGTGAGTTTGGAAGGATAAACTTGAGCCCAGCCCCTTTTCTTTCCCTATTTCTTTAGAAGCTGGCCTGCCTCAGAGAGTGTATGTTCCTCTCTGCTCCTTTATCCCTTAAGTTTTAAAGTGCTAGGAATCCAAAAGAGAAAGATTGTTGCATCCAATTGTGCCTATAATGTGTGCGTTAAGTTAGTCTAATTCTGGGGTTCAATATTAGTACGCCCTTTGCTTGTAGATATAAGCCACATTCTCCAGTATCTGCTATATTCATAGTAAATGTGATATCTTCTGCTTTCCTTATTTCTCAACTGGGCAGGAAAGAAGATTGTTATATATTGGGCCCTTTCAAACTCCCAACACCTATTATTTTTGTATTATTGCCCAACACCAGGGTCACCAAAATACAGCTCTTGATCATGACTTTTTATTTGCTCCAAAGAGTGACATACCAGACAACTTGAAACATTTCAGGCATTTTCCTTACCCATGAAACTTCTTTCTAGAATGCTTTTACATTTTTTATAACCACTATTTGTGCCTGTTCAATACCAACAGGAAGTTTATTTCAGAAATGAAGCTGCAAAGTCAACAGCATGGGATTTTCCTTCTGAACATTTGAAGATAGTGTGGTTTTGTGAAGAGGTATTTGCAATGGAAACTGCACAAAAGTTAATACTCACCTCCTACTGAGAGACTCTAAATGCATTTATATGAAGTAGTAAGTCAGTGCTATTGCCTTTTCAGTGAAAAAGTCATCCAGTTAAGTTGGTTGTAGAGATCGCACTGATGGTCCTTCAATTTATAAGAAGGCATAAATACATGATGGTATTGAAACACTCCCAACCTCTCTAAAAGATACACAGATAAATATGTATATTTACACACATCTACATTTTTTATTTTACCAAATGTATATAGGTGTTTTTAAATTATGAGACTAGGCTATGTTGACTGAATTCAAAATTCAAACACTATGAAAATGTAAAACATCAAAGTCTCCTCTCCTATTACCTTATGCCAGAAACGCCATGTAACCATTGTTAAAAGTTTGACATGTATCTTTTCAGAGTTTATATATGTCTGTGTGTGTGTGTGAGAGCACACATACGAGCTGTGTGTGTGTTTAGCATAAAATGGGATCAGACTTACTGGTCTGTAATTTGCTTTTTACTTAACAAAATATTATAGACACTTCCCATGTTCATTTGTGCTGATCAACTTCATTCCCTTTTAATGCCAATGTAGGGAAATGCCGCATTGATGTAGCCTTTCTCCCACTGATGGATATATAAGAGTTTCTAAATTTTCATAATTGAAAACATTTTATACATGTATCTTTAAATACGTGTGGGAGTGTTTCTATAACAGTATTTAGAACAAGCATTATTTAGTAAAGTAATAAGAATTGTTATACCGGCTGCACTGAGGAAATAGTGCCCAGGTACTTTGCAGTACTCTGTACTATCAACAAGAATGAACTCAAACTGAGTAAGTGTAATAAGATCTCAGCATTAAAGTTTCTGGAATATACTAGTCAAATAATTATATACCTGTAGCCAATCCATGCCATCTCTCTCTTTTTTTTACCATTTATAAAATATGAAAATCCCCATTTAATTCCGGGATTATTCTTAGCTATGTATTTTGTTGAATATTTCTGTTGACTCTGCATCTTTTCTAGTAAAACTTCATCATTTATTCACTAACAGAAGTGTCTCTGTAGCATTGATTATGTAGCCTTCAAGCCAATAGAGATCTCCTGTGTTGTGAATTCTTGGCACATACTATAGTTATTAAAACTTCTAAGTAAATACAAGGGAAATTTTGATGACAGAATCAACTGATTATTTTTAAACGTTATATTCTGATGTAAATGTGACTATTTGTAAATGTCCCTAAACTTTGAAATCATTTTGTTTATTGTAGAAGCCATGTGTAATGTTAAAGTAATCATTTTCAAAAATCACTCATGTCTTTAATAGAAAACATTTTTTTTCCATTTTCATATGTTTACCTTTACAAACTACCCCTTTTGGTATAGGGGGGTAGGAAGATTAGAGGAAATATGTAGTTAAAGAAGATGCCTAATTCAACTCACCCAGGATTTGAAATAATGGAATTGCTGGCAGGGCCCATCCCTCTTTTACCTCCTTCTAAGCAGGAAAACACTAGCAAAAAGTAGAAAGAACTACTTAGTAAACCTCTGGTGTGATTAAGGAAACCAAAAAGGATAAAATTAATACATTTAACATATAAGATTTAAAATTCCATGTGTCAAAGAAGTTCAGCATCATGGAATGATAAACGGGGAGAAATTTATAGTAGTTATGACAAACAAGGATAACAGCTTGCCAAATAATCAACTGATAAAAAATCAGTCAGGAGACACTAAAATCAATAGTGTTCATTCATGTATTTACCCACCAAACATGCATTGAATGCATATTTTGTATCTTACGTTATACAAGTTAGTAAGGATACCAAGACAAATAAGTCAAATGGTAAATCAGTTATACTGTTTATCTATTAAATGCAAATTAAAACCACTGATTATCATTTTTCTATCAAATTTTGAAAGAGATTCTTAAATGACCACATCAAAATTGGCAAGGGTGTGGTACAGAGATAATTCATACATTGCTGAGGCAGTATACATTGCCTATATCTTAAATGCAGTTTGATGTACATAAATCACTGTAAGCATCTTAAAAATGTTTATGCCATTTAACCTAAAAATTACACTTATAAGCTCTATCCGAAGGAAAATAATTCTAAGTACAGAGGAAACTTGATGCACAAAGGTGTTCATAGAAATGTTATTTATGGTGGAAAAAAAAATAGGGACAACTTAATTTCTATACTATACATGAATGATTAAGTTAATTCTGGTGTAGCCGCTTGGACTACAACATATTTCTCTTATATAGTATTAATAGCATATGTAATTAACTGAGGAAAATGTAAGTGATAACATTAAGCAAAAGAAAAAAAAACTAGGAAGTAAAATTACATAATCACCATTAATGGAAACAAAAGACTATGATGAAATATACCTAAATTTCAATATCATTTGAGTCTGTGTACTAGAACTTTGGGTGAAATTTTTCCTTCTTTCCACTGAAATAGTATTTGTGTACAGCTCTATAGCTCAAATGAGTTCTTTTACTAAGTTCTTTTAATAAAATATACCTAAATTTTATCATCATTTGAGTCTGTGTACTAGGACTTTGGGTGAAATTTTTCCTTCTTTCTACTTAAATAGTACTTGTGTCCAGTTCTGTAGCTAAAAAGAGTGTTCTTTCAGTAAAGGCTTTTCTATAGCACTTAGAAGTAACTGGAAAAAATTGGAATGTGCAGGAAATCATAAAAATACACGGAACATAAGTTTTGCAAGACTAACTAGCAGTATTGGCCCATCCTCGTCATTATTTGATGATTCAGAGAAAGGTAACAATAACCAACGCAAACTGCTCTGAGTTACTGTGCAGCAGGTGAAGGAAGTCCTTCTTGACTCCTGTAGGCAATCAGTCTATGCACTGAAGCATGATATCTGCTTACCATTATATAGCTTTGGCTAGCTGCAAATGTATTAATATTCATACCATTATTAACTAGCCTCTTTTAAAGCTAGCAACAACAATTTTTTTTAAGTGCAGATCTAAATTCTACAGCTTGATTATATGCTGAATAGTGAAATACTTCCTATAATTCGCTCTAAATGCCCTCCTTAATTTCAGTAGTCTCTCATTCTCACCGTTAGCTAACTGAAAGGGAAAGTGGTCAACCACCCAGTTCTGATGGCATGAAAAATAAATGTTACAGAACCTGCAGTTCATTTAAAATGAAAAGGAGGAGGAGCAAGAATGGATGGTATGGTGGAAGAAAGATCGCTACCATTTTATTCAAAAAGATAAATATATTCAAATGAAGCCTGAAGTACATTGTATAGCTCTCCACAGTACATTGTAATTCTCCATTTAACTTTCTACTTACTCTTTAAAAATATTCATTACAAGGCTTTTTATGCTTGTGTAAACATCTAATGCTCAAAATTAATAACTTGTTCTATTTTTCCTACTTGAGCATTCCTTCAGAATTTTTATTTACTATTAAATTCATAAAAGTTCAGAACACAATGAAGTTCACATATACAGGGTATTATTTCCTCTTCCATCCCTACAATTATTATGTTTTTCTTCAATTATGTGTAAGTTGTAAAGTGTAATAATATAATGAGCACCTGTGAACTAAACTAGACTTAAAACCAATAACTTGCATTAGCCATGGGCTCCTCCTTTATTCCATACCCTTCCTTCCAGATGTAATTGCTGTCCTACGTTGTGTAACATTTTCTTGTGTATGTGTGATATTGCATTTAGTCCATTTCCCTATATATAATTTTCTTTGTTACATTGTGATTTATTTAAAATTATGCCATATATTTATATATATGATCTGTCTGCATATTGGTTATTTTTGTTTATTTTTTAGTTCTGTAAAAATGGTATGATACTGTTTTTGGATTGTTTCTAAGACTCATCCATGTTATTGAACGTAGATGTGTGAATATATCACAATTTTTTTTCCTTTTAATGCACATTTGGATTATTTCTAGTTTTTGTTTTCACAAACAATGCTCTTGTGATTATCCTGATACACATGTGTAAGAGTTTAGGTTATATGCCTGGTAGAATTGGTGTGTAAAGGCATATGAATTTTGAACTTTACAAGATAACAACATACTATTTTCCAAAATGATTAAACCAGTTCATATTTACTTTAGCAAATTATAAAAATTCCCATTGATCTCCATCTTCTTCAGTACTTTATTTTTAGACTTACTAAAACTTTTGCCAATCTCATGGATATAAGACAGTATTTTGTGGGCTAAATCTGTATTGCCCTGACTACCCATGAGATTGAGCTTCTTTCCATCTGTTTATAGATCGTGTGTTTCCTTTTCTGTAAAATGCCTCATAATTATTTTGCAACTGGGTTGTTTGGGTATTTGATTTTATTGACTTCTAGAAGTTTTTTATTTTTAGTTTTTTCATAATTCTGGATTTTGTTTTTTACACATTGGAGATCTCTTCTCCCAATTTATGAAGCTTTTTGTTTTTGTTTTGGTTTTGGGAGTTCCTTATACTGTTATGCTTTAGTAGAGTTCCTACTTTTAATATGGTTGAAATTATCTGTCATTTCTTGTTATGGTTAGCATTTTTGTGCCTTAAGAACTCTTTACTTACCTAAGATCAAAAGGATATTGTCCTGTATTTTCTCTAATAATTTGTAGGGTTTTCCTTTCACATTTGTCTTTAGTTTATATGGCATTGATTTTGTTTATATGTACAACAAGATCTATTTTCATTTTTTTGCACATGGATAACCAGTTGTCCCAGCAACATTTATTCAATGGTTTCTTCTTCCTCTAGTGATCTACAATGTCACATCTTGTATTAAATAATAATAATAATAATAGATCATGGATATAATTCATATTCTATTTTCTATTCTGTTTCATTGGTCAATTCGTTCATTACTACTCAGAACTACTAAATGCATACTATTCCATTTTAACTATTTAATTACTGTTACTTTATAATGAGTCATGATACAAGGTGGGACACCCCCCTTTGTCTTTTTTTTTGTCTTCTCAAGAGTATATTGTCTATACTTGGCCTTTTGCTTTTTACATACATTTCTGAATCAATTTATCATATCCATGAAAATCTGTTGTGATTTTGGTTACAATTGCATTTATTATTATAGTTACTTCTGAGAGACTTTATATCTTTATGAAACTGAGACTTCCCATCTATGAACTTAGGATATCTCAATTTGTCTTTTTAAATATCTTTCAATAAAACTTTATGATTTTCTGTTTATTGATCTTGCACATCTTTGATAAGTTTTAATTTTAGGTACTTTGTAGTTTTAGATGCTGTTGTAAATGGTGTGTTTATTTTAAATGACATGTTCTAATTGTTTATTGCTGGTGCATGAAAATATAACAGGTATTTGTATGTTGACTTTATGGCCACTATCTTTGCTAAACTCTGTTTCTTAAAAGAATTATTATAGAGGATTTAAAGCACATACAAAGGTAAAAAAGAAAAATATAATGAATCATATGTACTCATCGTGCAACTTTAACAGTTATCAGCTTATGGCCAATCTTGTTTCATCTCTATCTCTGCTTGTTTTTCTCCTGTATTACTTGAAGCAAATCATATATATCATACAATTATTTTATTATGTCTCTTAAAAAATAAGAACTTTCAAAAAACATAACTAGAGTCCATTATTACACATAAAATAATTAACATCAATTAACTTGTAATTTATTTGTTGAGGAAATTAAATTTTTTATCCTGTAGAGTTTCCCTCGATTTGGATTGATTTATGGTTGATTATATTCCCATTGTAGGGTTAAACATGTTTGTTTGACTTATATATTTTTTGTAAATTGGTAATTGGATCTAAAAACTTGATCAAATTTAGGTTGAATTTTTTTGGCAAAGCTATATCATAGATGGTGGTGTTTTTCCATCAGGAGGCCTAGTGCCTCTAGTTTTTGGGGTGTTAGTGGCCTTCAATGCTCAGTTCCTGGTGACTCTTCAATTATTTTTTATATTTTTTTCTGTGACCTAGACTAAATTATGCTTCAGAAGTGAACAACCCTAAGATGTCAGTGAATAATGAGTGTTTATTTCTCACTCACACTACATGCATGTTCACTGGGAGTTAGCCACACTTGTCATCTTCATTCTGCAACCAAGTGTAAAGGAGTAGCCTCTATGGCATTTAGTCATAGCCTTGTCAAGATTTGGAATTCCTTATTTTTCATTTTAGCTATTCTGGTGAGTTTGTAATAACATTTCATTGTGTTTTTCTTTTGTTTTTCCTTGATAACTAATTAAGTTGAGCATCTTTTCCTATTTTTGTTAGCCATTGTATATCTTTTGATCTGGTAGAGGTTTGTGTGTTTGGGGAGGGTATGCCCATTTTCCACTGTGTTGTCTTTTTCTTACTGACTCATAGTTCTTTGTGTATTATGGACATAAGCTATTGTTTATTGTCTCTGCTGACTTTTATTTATGGTGGTTTGCCTTCTTGGGTGCTTGGTGATTTCTGATTGTGAGCTCATGGTTTCCTCTTGATCTGTGCGAAGCCTGTAGGTCTAAATATGTTAAACTTTCCTTCAGAGAGGATTTTCTTTTGCCTCTGCTAGTATACAGGGAATGCCACTGACCTAGAACCCCTTTCAGACTTTCCTTAAGGGTTGGAGCTCAAAAGAGGTTCAAGTCTTCACCTTGTGGCTGGCCCAGTTGGCTTAGGTTTGTGAGATCAGTGTTGCTCCCTCAGGGCAGCCTCATCCGCCTCGCTGCCCTAGCTGTCTACCTCTCCAGCCACAGTTCATGGCTTTTGCTTAAGTTTTTCTTTTTGGAAGGAATATTAGCCCTAATGCTAGAAATAGAAGACCGTTTTTTCACTATTTTTTTACATTAAATATAGACATAAAATACTTTTTTAAATTTATGAATATTCAAAGGATTAAAGACTTAATTGGAAGAAAGAAATATTGATGTTGCTTTCTCACTCTAAAATTAAAATATATTTTAATTGCATATGTGTACTATAAAGTTAATGTTTAATTTTAGTTCAAGAAGAAATCTCAGAGGTCATTTTTTCCTGTAATTAAAATTTTTCAGGTGAAGTTTAGAGAGGCTAAATGATTTAGCCAAGGTTTTTCAGCTTGTTAGTGGCTAAGACTAAAACAGAGCTCCTCAGACAGTACTATATTTTTCCCCACTAAACTATGTTGCTCTTTTAATTAATCTAAAATTGCCTATTATTTATTTAGTCTGCCTTATTTTCTTTATGGAAGTTTTGTACATCTCAGAGTTTTATACAGTCTTTATAGAAGTATAGAGAATTAGAATTTCTTTCCAAATTCTTTAGTGTTAAAATTCTGTGATAGAAGCTACAAATCTGCCGCTATCCATATAATAAAAAAATTATTATAAAAGCTTATTGCTGAACTCATAGGGTGAATTTTTCCTTTAAAACAGACTTAAAGAAGAATTAGAACTTTATAAGGAAGATGACATACAAAGTGCTTGTGAAGCTCTCCAAACAGAAATAGAAATTTTGGAGTTGGTAAGCCACCACTGATTCTTTAACTTCTGTTCAGCATTATTTTCCCTACTAGCAAGAATGGGTTTGCTGGGATACATATCACTGAATTAGTGGTTTGCCCTTCACATGGATATTCACTAGATACAAAAAATAAAACAGCAACAATGAACAAAACTAAGGTCAGGATATAAATCCCTGAAATGTTTTGAGTTCCTGGAGAGTTAGGTGCTACATAAAGCAAATTATATTCAAAGAGAATTATGTACAATTTCAAACTAAGTTAAAAAAAAATCCAAACCTGACCTCCCAACATTCTCTTGACTGAAACAGTTATTAGAGGATTAATGCACTGAAGGAGTTTAACTATCATAATGCTTAAAAGCTTTTTGTTTTTGATAGGCATAAATTATACTTTTATTATATTTGATCCTAAAACTTTCTTATTACAGATTTTTATGATCTCAAGAACTTCAGATTCAATTATCGGAAACTTATTTTCGGATTGTGCGGGAGCACTTTAAATTGCTTTTAACCTCTTACTTTGGTTGTTTATAAAATGAATGCAGTATTTGCCATGCTCCATTTTAATGGAAGAAATATATAGCTAGCTTTAAAATATGTTAAAATGTAATTTTAATTTAGTACATTACATTTGGTTCATATTTATTTTCTGTAAACATTTCTTGTTTAAAATGTCCCAATTGCTTATGTCAGGATTTATATTTTTTATAAAAACTTTCAAAAGTAAAATTTAGAAATACCCAGTTATTGTTATTGTTGTGTTAAATTTACATGAACTTTATGGAATTCCTTCATTAGGAATTTAATTTTCCTCATGAATAATTACTATATTTTTCTTTTCAGACATTGGCACAGAAAGATCTTCAGGAAAACAAATAACTTGTGGAGAGTTGACCAAAGCTATCCAAGGTTTGATGAAAGTATCTTAGAATCAAATCTTTGTGATAGATACACGAACGATGCCCATTACAACAGATTTTTGTGGAAAATGTGAAGTCCAGAATGTTCAAAGTTGTTGATATCTAGAATTGGTATATTAGCACTTTAAAAATGTAATTTTTTCTCTTGTTACTTGCTGGAACTTTAAAGCTCCTTATGGCGTTTGGTTTTGTTTCTAAAGGAAGAAGAAAGGACAGGTAGATACTGTGTTCTCTGGCTTCTTATCTCCCCTGACCCTTAGGCTGATCTGTACTTTCTGATGTTGTTCATTTTTTGTTGCAGTTTACCTTGGGTCTAATCAAACCCTGGGAGAGAGAAATGATCAGATTATTGACCCAGTTTTGTCCCTGCCATTTCCACCAACAAAGATGTTCACTTCATTTTAATCCTTCTCTCATCAGTAAGATGTCTGTTGACAGAGGTCCTAGGAGGCCTTTCATCTGCAAAAGCCAGTTTTCTCCTCTTTTCTCTAGATGTGTCTGTGGAGTTAAGTCTGGGGCACCTGAGGCCTTCACCAGTCTTTGTGCCTGGCAGTTTTCTTCCTGATGCCAATGTTGGTAGAATGAAATAAGTCATCCACTTGGGGCTGTACATAATCTCCTGAGGGGCCTCAGGATTCATTTTCACTGAAACATGGCAACTAAAACTCATGTTTGTATCAAACCTTGGTATTTCCACCAAATTCACAACATCATGTAGCTTTCTGTGGTTTGCCATCCTGTCTAGGAAGATAGGTGTATTTTCACTAGTCTCTGTAAAAGTGTATTGAAACTGTCCACCAAGCCCCTAAATTGTGGTGGGTGTGAGGAAGGAGACAAAACCTGTTTGGGGATATATTTCAAAGTACTGAGTACAAAATGTTAGGATCATGTTTTATTTTGTGGTTATAGTTGAATGAGTTTAACATCAACTATGAAATGTTTACACACATCTTCTCTCTACTGATGATAAGGTGGTCTAGTTTCAGAGCAAGGTTTATTTTGGTATAGCTTTCTATATATGTTGTTTTACACTCTTATTTTGTAAAAATTAGTAAAGTCAAAACTCTCCTTTGAGATGTGTAGCAGTTGCCATCTGTCTAAATAATTTGCATTTTCAGAAGTGATTTCTTATTTTGATTCCTTAAATATTTGATAGTAAATTACTTTTGCCTAAGAAGAAAAAAATTAATGGTACCAGGGAATTACATTCTATTTTATATGCAAATATAGAGTAGGAAATGGTTATTGGGATTAGTCATGACTTCAGTTCTGTCTTATTTTAGTCCATTTATCTAAATTCTAAGTCTCATGAATATCTACTTATTAAATGTGTATTATATTATTAATATGCAGTTTGAGTTTACACATAAAGCTTTTTTCAATTACCAGTAATTTTTGTTCGTTACTGGTTTTGTAGCTAAATATTAATGTGAACTACAGATCTGCCACATATTTGCATAACTAACATGCAATAACGTATATACAGAATAAAGTCTTTACAGATACAACTATCTTTTCATATGTGTATCATATAGGATACCAGTATTAAATATTCAGTAATGGAATCAGGATTCATATGAACTGAATTTGAGAAAAAAATGGAAGATTCAGCATCTTCATTATTTTAAAATGCATATATTTTAAAACTTAAACTAATTTTCAAACAATCACATGTATGATTATTTTAGCACTACATGGTAGAGTGATATAAAGCACTACCCATGTGATACCAAGTCAAAATAACTGGGACTACTAGAATCAATGTAATCAAAGGAACAGGTTCACTGGACAAAGGAAATACAACAATCAATAGAAGTCACAGTGTACTAAACTAAGCTGCACTGTCAATATAATATATCAGCAGTAGATTTGGGTCATTTTTAGTTTTTTTAAGACCATATTCATAAACCTCTTAAGTGGGAAAAATAACTGAAATTTCTGGGTAAAATGTGTCTCAGACTGACTATAATTATTTGGGAAGCAAGACTTTGGCTATACAGAAGGACAGTTTTTAAATGAATGCTCATTCATTAAGCAAATAATTCGCTAAATTTTCCTTATACTTAGTTATAGCCAAGGCTCAAACTAACCCAGAGTAAGAGTGTTCCAAGGTTCTGGGCATACCACCATAGTTCTTTATTGTGACGGAAGTTCTTCCAGAAGCAACTTTCTAATTCTCAGCTCTCTGTTGGGGATAATATGAGGATGTATACAGGTAGTTTGCGGCATACTTTTCCTGTTGATTAATGGCTCTATTTGGCTAGGGGAAAAACAGCAACAAAATTATAGGATGTGGAGTGTGACCACTAGACTAGAAATTCCTTTCTTCCTTCCCTGACTTGATTATTGAAATGGAAGGAAAAATCAAAGAAAAGGAAAAGCTTTAAGGTATATACAATCAATAAGATTTCTATACTCCTCATTGTTTTGTCAATAGTAGTGTTTTCTCTTGTAAAAGAAACAAAAATTGAGGAGCACTTTGTCTGCCTGTCTTTTTTCTCCTTGGACCCTGAAAAACCATGATGAGATTGTTAAAAGTCCAAGATAAGTTTGAAGTCATAGAATTATAATGAATTGAAATCTAGAAATGTCTTAAAAGAGAGGCAATTGGGATTGGTAATTTGTTGTGGAGCGGAAATTATGCTGTGAAAAATCTACTGAGTCTCTCACCAGAAGGGTCGTTTAGCTGGCTGGCTGCAGATGGGAGGTTGCTTGGGACAGGCCTGTTCTAAGGGTACACTGAGGACAAAGTCCCTTTCTATTTCATACCAATCAATCATACATAACTGTGTCACATTATTATGAATAAGGCATTTATTTGCAGTCCAGAAAACAGTAGCAGTTCAGTGACATGATTGGAAATAAATATGATATGATTTTTAATCCTGGGTGTACAAGGGTAAGGTGTTCTGTCATTCAAATATTTATCTATAGCATAACATTTGAAATTTGAAGTTGTTCAGTGTTCTAAAAAATATTTTAATATTTGATATTTAATATTTGAAACAGATCTTTTTTAGGTCAACTTTTATGTTTCTTCTTGACTCCTCTTCTCTCCTTTGTCATCCTGAAAAACTGAAGTGAAGCAAATACATTTGCCTTTCAGAGTCTAGTTCAGAACATTTTCTGTCAAGGGAATGTTTTTTCAGGATGTGAACTAAAAAAATGAAAAATATTTTTTGTCATTAGCCTGAAGCAGGGATTAAGTCTTGGAGTTTTGTGGCCCTTTTATCTTAAGACAACAGATTTTTTTTTTTTTTAATGGAAGAGCGGGGCAGATGAAGTTATCTTTGAAAATGTTGGAGCTAAGAATGTACAGTTAGCTGCATTTATACTTTCTAAACATTACATTTTCAAGTTAAGTAAGTTTTTGCTTGGCCTGCTAATGATCTAATCACCATGCCTTAAGAGCTTTAATTTTTTGTTTATTTTACTGACATTTGACTAAAAGACAATATTGAGACAACACTGACTAATATATAAAGGAAATAATGTAATCATTCTCCCTGTTCTATAAGGGAGTATGGGAATTTCATTTGTTTATTTGTTGTTGTTCATTAAACTGATGGTCACATTCATTAAACATGAGGAAACATTTTGCAGGGTAATGCTAGTTGTAAGAACATATTTACTTTGATTGGAGGGGAAAAAAGGAAGCATTACAAAGAAAGCCATGACTGATGATAAAATGCTCTCCTAGCTGCTGCTATGAAAAGTATCAAGAGCAAAGCTGTCAGAATTGAAAGCTTATTTAAACAACTGCTTTTGATACATAGCACATTTATCTTTAAAAGACCTTTATGAGATTGACAGCACCAGAATTCAAATGTCTGGGAAATAAAGAGTAAGTAAAAATGTGAAATTAATAACAATGACTGATATAAGTAGCTGTGCAAAACAAGGCCCATAGAGGGGAGAGAAATGATTTTCTTTCTTTCTTACAACCAGAAAAGCTATACTACTCTATTAATTCTAAGTTAATTATTTTCATACTTGTAATAAATTGTCATCCTAATTAGTTGGTAAATAAAATCTTGTTAAAATAAAATCCTCTTAATCTACATTTAATAGATGCAAATACAATTACTTATGAATATTTCTGGATATGCCTTTGTGATTGCTGAGAGCAAGTATTTGCAAATTCAAATCACCATTAAATGGGGGTGGTTGTTGATAGTTTTTGTGGACTTTAGACAAGGAAACTTCTGGTTGGGAATGGGTGACATGGGAGTAATCCTAAGGTCAGTGTAATGTCAGCCTTAAATTCTGTTGTCAATTAAAATTTGTAAAATATCAAGGTTATATCTATAAAAACAATTTTACCCCCAATAAAATCAAAGCTTTTTATTGAGATTCTAGTTGGAGTCTAAGCATAGATCCCAGCGTTTGCAGGAAGAACTGAGATTTTGATTGATGATCTGATTTGTGTGAGGTCACAGAGGGCAGTGGGTCTCTTTATTTACAGTTTAATTGCTTGGGCTTCAGTTCCAACAACCTTAAAAATACATTGCTTTTGAAAATTTGCTTATAAAATCTTACATAACAGGTAAATATTAGAAGATAAGAGAAATTTGAGAATCATTTAAATCACCCTTTTGGTACCAGAAAACATTGATTAATCAGAATCAGTGCATGTAAATCATTAACTAAGAATATCTTTTACTCTCCATGAGGAGGAAAGGGCAAATCAGTACAAAACAGACTCAAGTATTATTGAAAATTCACCTCTTGGGTATCTCTTGAAATTAATACCTATTCATCCCACTTTATTACACTTTCTACAGATGTATTTTTGTTGGTGTTACCCTGAAGGTCATTGATAATTTAAGGTGATAACCTAAGGGATGGCACCTTAAAATATCAAATAATGAGAATTATATTCTTTTTTCAGTGCTTGCTAAGGCAGGATTGTGAACTAATAGAAAACTTCCAGAAAGATCAACATATAAAAGAATCTCTGATTAACCTGAAATTAGTACTCTTGTTCATTTCTTTCTGTTCCCTTTCTATTCCATCCCCTTCCTTCCATCCATTCTTCCTTCCTTCCACCCATCCATCCATCTTGGCTACCTCTCAGAATTCATATCATGCCACTCTCCTTGAAAATTCCTCTCCAACCACACTGTTTTTCTGCTCTCTAAATAGGCCAGACTCACTCTGGCCTTGGGATCATTTCAGGAACTTTCTTCTGCTCCTCCTCCTGATCTCTGTACAGCTGTTTGCTCTGTCATTCAAGTGTCAGCTGAAATGTCACCTCCTCAGAGAAGCCCTCCTTTAAACAGTTGCTCTAAAGTAATCACTTGGTCACATTGTCACACACTCAAGTTTAATGCTCTTCATACTACTTGTCATTTCTGATATCTTTCTTGTTTGTTTGGTTTTTTCATTTTCTATTTCTAACCACTGAAACACAAGTTCCATGAGAGCAGGGGTGTTGTTGGTCTTACATACCACTTTTTTTCTCAAAGCCTGAAACTGTTGGCATTTAGGAAGTGTTCAATAAATATATGTTGAAATACAGCTTGAATTAACTTGTTCATTTAGCCCATATTTATTAATTGAGGATTTAAGTATAAATTATTGATTCTCTAGTTAAAGAAACTGAGTTCATTTATTGTTGATTCTTTCTTGGTTGAATTACTCTATACCCTCATTTTTTACTCTTTCTGAGACTCTGTTTACTTAGCTAAAAATTGGCAGTAATAATGTTTGCTAATTTCAGAACCTACCTTTGTGGAACAACCAATAAAAGCACTGAAAGGAAACTAGAAGAAAATAATGATCCCATATCCCTTCATGGAGAAAGTTTGTGGGTCTCTCAGTGTTTACTTACAGCTTTCTATTATCAGGCTGTTGATTGGCAGGTAATGGCTTTGAATGCTTACTTTCCACCAGCTGCTAGAATAGGAAGTGAAAATTGTAAGTTGCTTGCAAGCTATGAATGTGCATTAGAGTAGCTTAAAAGCATTATTTCTCCTTGGTAATAGAAAATTTTGAAAATGCATTTGCTTCTGACTATGATTTATTTGGTCTTTCTGGTCTGAAATACAAAGTTTAAGCAATCCTGTTTTTATTCAGCACCATATTTAGAAAAATGTATGAGTGCCATCTGCTGGATTTCTTTGGTACCACCTTGGACAAGTTGAGATAAAAATGGAGGAAGTTTGGGAATGACAAATCCTTATAAACAAGTGAGATTTCCTTCCTTTCTCCTTTCTTTCCTTCTTTTATTCCCTCCTTCCCCATCTATGTAGATATAACTTTTAAATTTCTATATATAATTTCAAATCGTTCCATATATAATTTTCAAATATGATACCAATTTTCAAATTAATATCACATGTATCCAAGAGAAAATATAAAGTTAAAGGGCTGTAAAAGTGAAATTTTAGTAATATTACAGTTTCTACTTTTGCTAATGTTAAAAGAACCTAGTTGGTTTAATCAGGACATTTTATTTATTTTTGAGTTAAAAAATATAAGACTTTTGCTCTGAGACCACATGAAAAGTTGGTGTAAAATCATATTCTTGATTATACAACTTCTTAGTTTGTTAACCTTGATTAGTGTTTGTCTTTAGTCTTCAAAGATTCACTCGTGAACTGTTGGTCCATCAAATCACGTGAAGTCATTCTACTTAAGATCTTTGGCAATTGACCTGCCAAGCACCTTTAATCACCAGATATGTGTTTTCTTTAAAGCTTGACTTTAAACTTCCTATCTCCTTATCATTTATCATCTACAGAATTCATGTTGTTTCATGAGTTAAGTGATTGAAATATTTTCTAGCACAGTTCTGCTGATGAAGGGAAATTGGGGTGAATCTCTGTTGACTCCAAGAATATCCTAATAGTTGGATATTTGACAGTATTTCATGTGTCCAATCCATCACCAAGTCTTGTTTCTACCTTCAAAATACATGCAGAATCTGGGAGCTCCTGTCATCACAGCATGGCTACCACCATGGCATAGGCTCCCGGATACTTCCTGCCTTTCTTTTATGTTTGATTTGTCTCTTAGCACTTATCCTACTATTTTTCTTATTTATCAATTTTGTCACATTCACTATCTTTCAGACTAGAATATAAGTGTCATGAAATTGTCTCTTTCACTGCTATCTCCCCAGTACATAGAACAGTGCCTGACACATAGTATGTATTCAAATAGCTTATTTCTTAAATGAATGACTTTACTTTGAGTGATTTTCCTCTTTCTCAAATAAAATATTTTATATATTATTTAGTAGGGATATATTCTTGGTGTTTCTGTCAACTCTAAATTGTAATGTCCAAGTATGTATAATCTCTGTCATTTACATGCATGCAGATTGACTATACATCTCTACATTTTAAGGTGAAAAATGAGCACCTACTGAGCAAGAAATCATAGTTGTGATATGGGACCAAAGGTGACTAAGATGAGGTCCTTTTGGTTACAGAACTTGCACTTCTACCTGAGGATTATTAAGGGGTTGTGGGGAATGGCAAAACAATTCAGACTCAGAGCTGCTAGATTTATTCTTCAGTGAAATAGGAGATGGGTTGCATTTTGTTGCATTTTGCTGATTTTTCTGAGGGGCATCGGTTAAACTTGGCAGTGATTCTTGAGGAGTTTGGTGTTTTTCCTGATCTGTGAACACTTGACTTGTGTGTGTTTTGGTGTTAGAGTCCAAATTCAGAATTCCATTTTTTATCTCTTATACTAGGTGCTTTACATAAACCAGCTCGAATCTTCACCACTATCTTAAAAGATGGGAATGTTGGTGATTGTTTTTTAGCCAAGAAACCAGAGGCTGCGAGCCTAAGCAAATTACCAAGATAATGCAGTGACAGTTTCCAAGCAGATTTGAACCCAGGACTACCTAAATTTAGTCCTCTCTAATAAATGCTATCTTTCCCAATTCAGAATACATAGGTACTAATTTGCCTGGGTTTAGAGATGCACCAAAGAGATTTTTTTTTTTTCATAGATGCAGAGAGCACTTAACTAGGTACCAGGGATTCTTAAACTGCCTCTTCTCTCCAGTGGTGGCCACAGCTTCCTCCTTCCCAGCAAGTGTGGAGGTAACTGGAATAAGAATATTCCTTCCATATGAGGAATTCTTAATCGCAGGAAACAAACTGAGTGTTGTTGGAGTGGGGGGTGGGGTGGGAGGGATGGGGTGACTGGGTGATAGACACTGGAGAGGGTATGTGCTCTGGTAAGCGCTGTGAATTGTGCAAGACTGTTGAATCTTAGATCTGTACCTCTGAAACAAATAATGCAATATATGTTAAGAAAAAAAGAAGAAGAAGAAGGTAGCGGGAGGGGAAGAATGAAGCGGGGGAAATCAGAGGGGTAGGCGAACCATGAGAGACGATGGACTCTGAAAAACAAACAGGGTTCTAGAGGGGAGGGGGGTGGGAGGATGGGTTGCCTGGTGGTGGGTATTGAGGAGGGCACATTCTGCATGGAGTACTGGGTGTTGTGCACAAACAATGAATCATGGAACACTTCATCTAAAACTAATGATGTAATGTATGGGGATTAACATAAGAATTAAAAAAATAATAATAATAACATAATAAAATTTAAAAAAAGTAAAAAAAAAGAATATTCCTTCCTTTCAGATACTGCAGCAGTGTTTCTTTCTCTGCCAAGTGTCTCCCCGTACCATCAGGCAAATTGAGGATGCCATCTGTGCCCCACCGAACCTTTACTAAATGTGCATTATAGTATTATCCAGCAGTGATATAATTATTAGCCTCCTCTGGACTGTGAACTATATGAGGACAAGAATTTTCATTTATCTTTGCACGCTGAGCTCATATCAAAGATTCTTGCACATTGCAGGTACCCAGTAAATGTGGAAGACTTCATGTATATGATTAACTTCCACTTCACATACTTAGTGGGTTGATTAAGTTCTATAGATTGGCCTGGACCCTAATAATCTTCAGTAATCTTGGTGAGGGAAGGTGATTGCTAAGATTTAAACAACCTACTTCTCCTGAAACTAATATTACACTATATGTTAACTAACTGGGATTTAAATAAAAACTTGAAACAAATAAATAAATAAATAACTTAATATTAACTTTTGAACACTAGGTACCTACAATTATTTCTTTCTCAAATTCTCGTCCTGGTGATTCCTCCCCTCCAAAAAAAAAAAAAATTCAAATTTGCTCTCAGTACAACCAATTACCATTTGCCATTCACAGTTGCAACTTGATATTGTTAAAAGGGAAGTTGGGGATACTCACTACTATGGGAACATTTTAAAAGGAATTGAGTAAGCATATGGAAAAAATAGCTGATGACAGACTACCAGAATTAAAGAATTTATGTATACATACAAACCAGTGGAAGAAGTTCTTCTTAGGGAAGGACATTTGGTTAATCTGTTCTGCAAGTGTAGAAAGCATCAGAGTTGGCCAGACTACAACAGTATTATGCAATGATGATGATGTGTGAAACAGACTACTTACACATGTTTAATTCAGTTCTGATTTCTGTTTTCATAAAACCTCATTAATTAAGCTTAACTGGGAATACACTTATTTGAAACCGAAAAACGGAGTCAGTTTTTGTTCTAACAAAAACTGGTAACAGTTTCATTTTTACTGTGCACACTGTTGAGTGAAGGCTGACTGGCTGGCTTTAGAGAGTAAGATAAGACTGATGATGAGTTTACATACGTGGCCATGCCGGTTGTGTTAATTTCCCATTGCTGCTGACAAATTACCACAAATTGAGTGGTTTAAAATAACACACATTTGTTATCTTACAGTTCTGGAGGTCAGAAGTGTGATAGGGGTCTCACTGGACTGAAAGCAAGATGTCATCAACTCTGCATTTCTTTTGGAGGCTCTAGGGTAGAATCTATCGATTCTTGCCTCTTCTAGTTTCTGGGGCTGCTTACATTCTTTGGCATGTGGCCCCTTCCTCCATCTTCCTCCATCCAGCCCATCAAGCCAGGTTGTTCTCACGTTGAGTCTCCCTGGTCTCCCTCTTCTGCCCTCCTCTTCAACTTATAAGGACCTTGTAATTTTGAGGCCCACCTGGACAAACTAGGCTTATCTCCTCATTTCAAGGTCAGCTAATTAAAGATTTCACTCCATCTACAACCTTAGTTTCTCTTTGCTGTGTAACTTACATATTCACAGGTTTTGGAGATTAGGATGTGGACCTCTTTGGAAGGGGGTATTACTCTGCCTAGCACATCAGTGAAATATTTGTGCTCTCTAAGACAGGCTAAGCTTTCTTCTCTATTGTACAGCACATTTTGTGTTTGGTTTCCTAGTAAGTCCTTTTAAATTGAATGAAAAATTTAGTATTAGTTAATGACATTTTGCTTTTTATGATTCTGTAGCCTATCTCCTGGCCTGCAATCAAGTGCAAACATAATGTCATTGAGTTATTTCTCTCCTTCCCAGCAAAGTGGGTCCCGTAGTCCTGTAACAAAGATGTTTCGTGGGCAGTTCTAAGTAGTTTTTTCTTTATCTCCTTCATCTTCTTCTTATCCTCAATGTTAACATCTTTGCCTTTCCTTTCTGAGTTTCTTCCAAACACATTTTTATAATTTTTTTTCTCTTATTTTCCACTTCTACTCTTATTGTCCAGTCTTACCTTGTTTATCTGTTTTCCTGGGTTACTTTCACTCATGGATAATAAAAGAAGTTCGGTCCCCTTTTTTAGGTTTTAAAATGTGACCTTAGTCCCTCACTGAATCTCTCTTCTCTGGTAAAAATCTTCATTTGGAAGACTCCCCAAAGAGCATAAAACTTCAGAGTGACCTTTATAAACTAAAGCTAAAATATCCACCCTCAAAGTATCCTTCAGGAAAACCACTTTGTTGGTTCAAATGTGTAGAATCTGTTTTTATTTAAAAAGAAAATACTGCAAAGTAATGACAAGGAACAAAGTGTGTGTGTCTCTGAAGGCTTTTCTGTCCTGTTGATTTCCCACGGCAGAAATCTGTCTAGTGACTTACCAGACATCTCTATAATAATCTTGAATGAACTTGTTCTTGTGTATTATTCATAGAGCTATTAAATATATTATAACCATCTTCAATTTAATGACTATTAAAGTTTTGCTCTGGTGGGTGCTGTATGGGTCACACCAACACAAAATAAGATGTGGTCCAAATCTGTAAAAAAAACTTAATTCAAGAACACTGTGTTGCCTTATGAAATCAGCTTTGTGTTCAAGATAAATATTTTTATTTGCTTTTAACTCACCCAATTTCAAAAGTGGTCATGTGGTAGCTTTAGAATCCTCTTCTGGCTCTGCCCTTCCTATTTGGCCTTGGGCAAGTTACTTAATTCTTTTGGAATTCAGTTACCTAACTGGTAATAAAAGAGTAAAATAATATCCATTGTGTTGGGTTGTTGTAAAGATTCTATGAGAGAGAATATATAAAGGAACTAGCATAATTCTGACATTATGTATAAAAATCCTAGTCATTTCTTTTTAAAGATTTTATTTATTTATTTGACAGAGAGAGACACAGCGAGAGAGGGAACACGAGCAGGGGGAGTGGGAGAGGGAGAAGCAGGCTTCCTGCGGAACAGGGAGCCCGATGCGGGGCTCCATCCCAGGACTCTGGGATCATGACCTGAGCCGAAGGCAGGCGCTTAACCGGCTGAGCCACCCAGGCGCCCCCAAATCCTAGTCATTTTAATTGTTGTTGGGCAGAAGACAGTATGGAACAGATAGTGTACCTTAGCATGGTCTTAATGTTTTTAGTGTTGTTCTTTATATGCAAAGATGAACTTTCTGGTTCATATACTTGGATTTCTTGCTTTGAGTCACCACAATTTCCTATGTTTGGCTTGTATCCCAGACCCATGACACACTTGGCTATGGGAGAGGTGCAGTCTGAAGCTGTGAAACAGATTGTCCTATGCAAACATAGTTTACATCTTTTGCCAAGTCTGAAACAACTGAACTGACCAGTCTAGCAGAACTTTTGGGGATGGTTCAATTTGCTTTTGTTGTTTTTATATTCTGAGATATAATTAATCTAGGAATATCATTTGTTGGATACTAAAGACTTTTCTAACTTCCAGTTGAAGGCAGCGGATTGAACACAAATTTTTACCTCTGCTTCTTCCCCCAAACTCTACTAATATGATAGTAAAATGATTTTTTTTTTTGAAAGCCTAAAGAACAAAGAGAAAATGATATAGAAGAGTTGATAGTAGTATGATTTTGGAAGCTGGAAGTAGATGGATGATTGGGAGATGACTTAGCAAACTTGAGAAAGTGGATCCCAAAATGGCAGAAAAAAAGATGAAAACCACCTTGATTTGCCCCTAAAGAATTCTCAAAACACTTGGAAACTGGCAATACTATGTACCACTGGAAGTAGAAGTGAAGGTGGGATTGAAAACAAAGGGATTGGTTGGATGTGTGTTTAAGAAACACTGAGATCCTCAGGTCCTAGTCCCCATTCAGGCTGAGCATAGCAGCCTCCCAGCTCTGGCATAAGATTTTAGGCTTATTTTCTGGGAACTATAAAACAGAAGGTCTCAGGACAGAGGGTACTGGGCACTGCTGAGGATAGAGTACAATTACTGAAAACAGAGGGATTAAGAAAAGCTTACATTCTAAATGTTGTAAGCCCAACACTTTAAACTAGGCCTTGATTTGGGCAATGAAATTTATATCCTCTAGGCCAGCCAATATTCTCAATGTATGGTCCCAGGACCAGCAGCATCAATATCGTCTAGGAACTTGTTAGAAATGCAAATTTTAGGGCTCTCTCTCAGAAACTGTATAGGTGGGGCCCAGCAATCTGTGTTTTAACAAGATGTCTAGGTGATTCTGATGTACACTCAAGTTTGAGAACCATACCACTCCAAACAAAAGATTGGAATATCCTTCTCTGAGGAATTTCACAAGTTCAACAGAAAAGACTTAAGGAAAGAAATTTTTCAATGAAACAGTCCAGCCAGATGACCTTGGAGTGAAACTCACAGTTGACAAGTGCCACCCATGTGTCCAGAAAGTTAATTTAATTTAATTTAATTTTTTAAAAGATTTTATTTATTTACTTATAAGAGACAGAGAGAGAGAGGCAGAGGGAGAAGCAGGCTCCCCGCTGAGCAGAGAGCCCAATGTGAGACTCGATCCCAGGATCCTGGGATCATGACCTGAACCGAAGGCAGATGCTTAACCATCTGAGCCACCCTAATTTAATTTAATTTTTTGAGAGAGAGCAAGAGGGCAAGTAGGGGTGGAAAAGGAACAGAGGGAGAGGGAGAGAGAATCTTAAGCAAGCTCCATGCCCAGCACAGAGCCCAAAGCAAGGCTGGATCTCACAACTCTGAGATCATGACCTAAGCCGAAATCAAGAGTCAGAAACTTAACTGACAGAGCCACCTAGGTACCCCAAATAAATTTTAAAACATTTTACAGCCTCATTCTTAAATAGAAGCAGTCAATATCCACAAGACATTTCTTTAACAAGAAGAGGGCCTATCCAAACAAATAGGGGGAAAGCAACTTGGAAGAGATTACTCAGGGAGATGAAAGCTTTTAAAAAGTATTTGATATCCTCAGAGAGATAGGAGAAGATATTTGCCATTATAAGATACAAAATAAATGAAATTTAAAATGTTAGCAGGAGGTTTTTTTTTAATGAAAGAGCAAAAAGATAAAATAGAGCTATTAAATATAACCATCTTCAATTTTCTCTCCCAGAAAGTAGAGAGAAAAAAAAGAAGAAGAAGAAAATAGGAAAGAAAGATAAGAGTCAAGAATCAGTTCATTTTGTTCAATATCTGAAGAATAGGGGTTTGGAAAGAGAGCAGAAAAAAAAAAGGGGGAAATTTTTCAAGAATTAAAGGACCTGAGTTTTTAGATGGAAAGAATCCATTAAGGGCGTAGTGGAATCATTCAACCTGCTGTCCAACTGACATCATCACAAAATTTCAGAATATGAAGGACAAAGATAAGATCCTATGAAGTTGCAAAGTGAAAAATAGGTCACCTCTAAGGGATCAGGAGTCAGAATGCTTTGAACTTAACAGCAATACTTGGATGACTGATCTAACAATTGGTTTACCAATTCAGAAGAGAGGTAGTGAGAATCTTATAGATACGGGGAAGATAAATCCCAGGATCATAGCTGTGCACCAGGCCTAGAGAGCAACCAATCCAAATGAAAATACCTCCAGAGATGTATTCCCAAAATGGAATTGCTACAATACCTGATATGTTGGAAATATTGAGAGGAATTTTAAACAACTTGGATAGAGTTTTGGTCAGTGATAAGTACATAGAAAACTAAGCAAATAAACCACAAGAATATCATTAACTCCAGGGAAAACAAAAAGTTGTGCAAGGAAGTATAAGTAATACTAATCATAATACTAGATAGCTCAGCTGTGGATATTTTGATAATCATATTAAGCACTGACTATTGATCTAACCAAAAGTATAACACAATGTTGGAAGGATAGGAGTGGGAAGAAGTGTGTTTGTGATGGTGGCAGATGTTTTGTGAGAAAGAAGACTAAATTCATATCTTTCATGTGGGAAATCAGTAAATAGTGCCAAAACTGAAAAAATAAGCAACAGCAGCATGTTAGTGACATGAAGGCAAATTAAAAAAATGAACAGCCAAAAGAGTTGAAATTATTACTTGGGAGCACACGTGATGGGAAGAAAAGGGGAGCAGGCATGGTGATATTGATAGTCTACATTAATACAAATGATTTTTGTAAAACTATATTTTGGAACGTTTGCTTTGTTTATTGACCATAACTCTAAACATGACATGCAAAGTAGATCTTTATTTTAATATAAATCATAAGTACATGGTGTGCTAGTAAACCAGCTCACTGAGGCATTGGGGGTGGGAGGAGCCCTGATTTGTAATGTACCGTTGTAAAGGCTTCTACCGTGGCTAATTTCAAGATAACAGTAACTTAACAGCTGGCTCACAAAGTTCCTAAAATTTAATAATCGACTCATACAAGGCAATATAAATCAGCTTATAATGACTTCAATAAAAGTACATGTTTTCGTTTTTGTTTTTAAAGGAAAAAATCCTCTCTGGCTTGCGTAAAAGTATAGTGTTGATATGTGAAACATATTTTTCTTTGCAGTTGTTTTTTCTTTAAATTTAAATCACTTTTTGAGATGTAATTCATATGCAATAAAATGCACAGATTTTAAGTGGATTTTGATAAGTTTTGACAAAGATAAACACCCATGTAATCACTACCCAAAGCAAGGGATAGAACAATTTCATTTATAGTTATTGACTGGATGTAATCAGTAATTTTAGTAATATTGGATATTGGGTATGGGGCCTTAATGGTGGGACTACAGAATTCAGGCTATGGTGATCCACCATGGGATGTCTTTTATTTTTTTCCAGGCAAAAATTTAATAACTGGCAAAAATTTGGGACTACTAAATGGAGAATCAGTGAGATGATCAACCCTTTATTAATTAGGTTTTATATAATAAGTTTCTATCTTTGAAAGCTCTGTTTTAATGTACATTGGAGCAAATTAACTAATTTAACTGGGAATCCATAAGGTCTCATCTATCAAGCCAGTTTATAAGTGCCAAAAACTTACTTTAATTTTCATTCATTTTTCACTATGTTAGAGCATCCATACCCAATATGGGATATTTTAGGAAAATGGGTACTATGACTATAGGAAATTTAACAAGGCTACAGTTAAAGTGAGGCATACCTATTTTTCCCTTATATTATATTTAGTTACCTTCTTAGGATTATAGGGAGCATGATGCTTACATTTAGTGGGATCTCCAGGTATAACTAAAATTTTGAGCACTAGTATTAAGCCTATGAACCTCTGTTAATTAGAGCATTTCAGCAAATGCTGAAGTTAATTTATAACCTAGGTTATAGAGATACAAAAGCCTATTGGTGCCTTATTAATGTTTTTGTTATATAAATTTTTTAGCATATAAATTTTGGATTTCCAATTAAGAAAAAGAAAGGTGTGCCAGATAGAAGACTGTCTAAAGCAGAGCTATGTTAGGAAACAGAAAGGAAGCTTGGTGCGTATAGAAAAGTTGCAATATTAAAATTACACGGGACAAGTTGAGAAGATTTACTTCAATAGATGTGTAATTTGATCATGCAGAAAAGGTAGTGAAATCACGTCGTCATAAGTTGGCAGTGCTCTAGTCATAATGTATGCTGTTTGAATATAGTACAGATTATGCAAATCTTCTGGTTATACATTAACAATAGGAATTGTTTCCTGGTGCATGTCAAGAAGAATGACATCATAATGGTTGGTTTAAGGATTGATTCTAATAGCTGAACATAGATATAATAAATGAGTTCTGTAACACTGCCTTGAATCTTTCTGTTCAGAACATGAACAAAAGACATAACCTTCTTTGAACAAAACTGGACAAATCATTCCTTTATTATGTACCATGATTCTTTTTTTTTTTTTAGATTTTATTTATTTATTTGAGAGAGAGAGAGAGAGAAAGCACATGAGAGGGGGGAGGGTCAGAGGGAGAAGCAGACTCCCTGCCAAGCAGGGAGCCCGATGCGGGACTCGATCCCAGGACTCCGGGATCATGACCTGAGCTGAAGGCAGTCGCTTAACCAACTGAGCCACCCAGGTGCCCCTATGTACCATGATTCTTATGTATGACAATTTGAGAGGTGAAGAGGAGCCTTCAGATAAGTGCCTTAAGAGGCATGAAATATCTTGCATCTATGGGCTGCTGAGAACAGGAATATATATATATGTTCCCCCATTTTTAAGAAAAGTTAAATTAAGCTGTCTAAAAGTTAATTTCCTCCTTCACTTAATGCTATTTATTCCTTTGACCTGACACCTTATCTTGTGTTTTCTGCCTGTTACTTTTGTACACATTTTAATAGTTATTTATTGAGTGCTGAGTTAGTTGGGACACTTTTACTTGTAAAAGATCAGATATCCAACGCAAACTAGCTTCAAAAAACAGAGTGTGCGGTCTTGCTTAAGTAGTTAAGTCCTGGAATACATATTGGCCTTCCTTCCACACAGCCAGATCCAAGGGCTTTAACAAAGTAATTAGACCAGTCTCTCTCTCCACCACTAGGTCCATTTTTCAGTCTTCTAGCTTCATCTTCAGGTAAACTCTGCCTACATGGTGTCAGAGATGGCTACGAGCAGCTTCAGGCTTTTATCATCAGTGTAGCTATCCCCCATGGAAAGAGTGCTCCTCCTGTACTAGTTCTAGCAGGTCTCTGAACTGGCTCTCATTGACCTGCATGGACAAGGTCCCTGTGCCTGGAAACACTCTCTCTGGTTCTGATTGGCCAGGCCAGGCTGAGGGGCGGGGCAAGAAATGAGGTCAGCCGAACGCAAACCACTGGGAAAAGAGAAGCATATTTCTCCAGAAGAAAGCGGAAGTGTTGTTACCACAAGGAGGAAGAATGAATGATGGGCATTACCAGCAAAAGTACTTTCTCTATTCCAAGCACTCTGAATGTCCACTTATTCTTAAGGGTTCAGTTCAGGTGTCATTTTTAAAAATTTTTTTATTGTTATGTTAATCACCACACATTACATCATTAGTTTTTTTTTTATTCTTATGTTAATCCCCACACATTACATCATTAGTTTTAGATGAAGTGTTCCATGATTCATTGTTTGTGCATAACACCCAGTGCTCCATGCAGAATGTGCCCTCCTCAATACCCACCACCAGGCTAACCCATCCTCCCACCCCCCTCCCCTGGTTCAGGTGTCATTTTATCTATAAAGCCTTTCTGGACCCTTTGCAATATAGGCAGAAATGATCCTTTAACTTTCATTTAGTTTTTACATTTACCTATGTTATAAAACATAATTTTGGCTCAGTTATAATTAATAATTTTGTCTTTCTTTTTCCTCCAGGCTCTTTGAGGACAGAGATCATATTTTATTTTTGTTTGAATCCCATTTATTCATTCATTTAGTCAGCAAATATTTATAGAGTACGATGTACCAGACATGACGCTGATGCTAGCAAGATGGTGGAGTTCAATATACACTTTGTCCCTGCACTAACAAAGCTTATTCTAATGGGAAAGAAAAAAATTACAAAGTATGTGTTAAATTTTGTGATACAAGTGTTAAGAGCATCATGGTAATATACATGGAGGGAATGAAGGAGTTAGCATGATGAAGAATGATGTGGAGATGGGAGGTGACTGTTTCAGGAAGAGGGAAGGGCTGTATGAGCGTCTCGAGGTAACAGATGATACCATGAGTACTCAAGAAACTGAATCTCATACAATATAGAAATAGCATAGGCCAGATCTTGGAATGCATTTGGCTGTTTCAGCTTTTAAAATCCTTGGATTTTACTTTAAGGACAATGACTCTTTCCCCTGCGGGTGCTCTCACTCTCTCTGTCTCTCTCTCTCTTTCTCAAATGAATAAATAAAAAATCTTTAAAAAAAAATTGATGATTATGCCAGGCTCAGTGCTAGGTATTAAAAATACAAGAGTGGGAAAACACTTTTAATAAGTGGTTAATAGATGTTTGTTGAATAAATGAGTCATCACATGAACTGCTTTTGTTAAAAATTTAGATGAGGTTGCTTGAAGATGGGATAAAATATATAAGGACACACATCATTGTAAGGCTAATACTCACCCAGCTTTCTACTTTTCCTAGTGGCTGAACAATCTCAGTGATGGAAAATTGGTTTGGGCTTAATTAATCTGGGCCAGAGGAAGGTATCAATGTTAGGTAAAGGACTTCTTAGTAGAGCATACAGCAGTAATTAGAGTCTCTCACTTGAAAAGCCTTATTTCCAAGTGTAGTTAACTGTCAGTTCTCTCTCTCAATTTCCTCATGGAAACTACCACTTTTTTCATCTAGGTTCACATAGAGCCTGTGATTCTTTTTTAAAAGTGTCCATCTTATCTAATAACACCTGCAGAAATTGTTTATATCATTGAAGACTGTCTGATGAAGCTGAGCAAGATAGCCCACTAAAATCTTTTCCTGTGGCAGAAGGTGCACAGGGAATATAGCAAATTACCTCAACATTTCTTCATTTCTTATCCAGGGTATGTTACTTCTCATCCAGGGAGCATGAGACAGAGACTACGAGGCTGATGACACCTGTCACACCTTGTTCCACTGTTTGTTCTCAAGGATGAGGCAGAAGAATTTAAATTATTTTCTGATGCTTGTCATGCAAAATGATATTGATGTCGTAGTGTGAGTTGGATTATATTAATTAAAACTCAATTTCCTGTAGAAGTTTTAAATTTAGCTAGTTTGTTACAGAATATGGGAGTAAGAAAGCGGTAGTTCTCCATGATTATTCTATGGGGGAGAAGTCTGATGTAAGTCAGAAGTGTAGAGAAAATGAAGCATTTAGCTTCCTAATGGACTTTAGTAGTACTGTCAACAAGGTAGTCTCCTAGCATCAACCAGTCACATGACAGGATTAATAATAATAGTTCTGTGCATTGGATATCTGCTCTACACTGTGCCCAACACTTTATAAGCATTCATCTATTTCTAACACTTAAAAAACACCCAACACACACACGCACAGACACATGCACACACAAAACTAGGAGAATGAATTTGCAGCAGGTGATAAGTGGAGTGTTAACATGAATAATGCAGAGAGAACCTCAAAAAATTAATAAAGAAAACTGGGCAAGGGATATCAATAATTAATAGAAAAAGATACAGGGGCAGCTATTCATACAAAAAGATGCTTAAGCTCATTTATAATTAAATGCATACAAAAACGAGATAAATTTCTTTAGGAAATTGGCAAAAATTAAACAAAAGGATGATGCCAGTATTGGTGAAATTAGGAGGAAAAAGCATACTCTTACATTACAATATTTTTGGAGACTCTATCAACATTTTAATTTCATGGTTTATAACCTAGAAGTTACTACCAAGTACCAGCATGGGTTGTGTGATGTTTGTAAACAAGAATACAAGGTTGTAAATCAAAACCTCTATGAGATACCACCTCACACCAGTCAGAATGGCTAAAATTAACAAGTCAGGAAATGACAGATGTTGGCAGGGATGCGGAGAAAGGGGAACCCTCCTACACTGTTGGTGGGAATGCAAGCTGGTGCAGCCACTCTGGAAAACAGTATGGAGGTTCCTCAAAAAGTTGAAAATAGAGCTACCGTACAACCTAGCAATTGCACTACTGGGTATTTACCCCAAAGATTCAAATGTAGGGATCCGAAGGGGTACGTGCACCCCGATGTTTATAGCAGCAATGTCTGCAATAGCCAAACTGTGGAAAGAGCCAAGATGTCCATCAACAGATGAATGGATAAAGAAGAGGTGGTATATATATACAATGGAATATTATGCAGCCATCAAAAGGAATGAGATCTTGCCATTTGCAACGATGTGGATGGAACTGGAGGGTGTTATGCTGAGCGAAATAAGTCAATCAGAGAAAGACATGCATCATATGACATCACTGATATGAGGAATTCTTAATCTCAGGAAACAAACAGGGTTGCTGGAGTGGGGGGTGGGGTGGGAGGGATGTGGTGGCTGGGTGATAGACATCGTGGAGGGTATGTGCTATGGTGAGCACTGTGAAGTGTGCAAGACTGTTGAATCACAGATCTGTACCTCTGAAACAAATAATGCAGTATATGTTAAGAAAAAAAAAAAAGAAGAAGATAGCAGGAGGGGAAGAATGAAGGGGGGGAATCAGAGGGGGAGACAAACCATGAGAGACAATGGACTCTGAAAAACAAACTGAGGGTTCTAGAGGGGAGGAGAGTGGGAGGATGGGTTAGCCTGGTGATGGGTATTAAAGAGGGCACGTTCTGCATGGAGCACTGGGTGTTATGCACAAACAATGAATCATGGAACACTACATCAAAAACTAATGATGTAATATATAGTGATTAACATAACAATAGAAAAATTTTTTAAATACAAGGTTGTAGTTTTGAAAATTTGGAAATGGCTTAAATATGGAATTAAGGGCATATTATGCAACTATTAAAAATTGAGGAATATTTATATATTATCACTTTTGGAAAATGTCGATGATACATTGTTAAGCTAAAAAGGCAATCTAGACAATACAGTACAATAACATTTTAAAAACCTGTAATGTGATACTTTGAAAGACAAGTAGAATTGATACACCCCAACAAATGTAATCAAGAAAGAGGAAACACAAGTTACTGATATCGGGAATACAAAGGGAACCCTACTACAAATTCTGTAGACATTATAAGAATGATGTGAATATTACAAACTTCTTTATGCCAATCAATTTTGCAACATAAAATAGACAAATTTCTTGAAATACATAAATTACCAAAACTTACATAATAATAGAGCATCCAAATAGCCCCATATCTATTAAATAAATTGAATTTGTAATCATAAACCTTCCTACAAAGAAAACTATAGCACCAGATATCTTCATTAGTGAATTCTACCCAACACTGGAGGAAGAAATAAAACCAGTCCTCACAAATTCTTTCAAAAGGTGGAATAGGAGACAATATTTCTTACTTTGTTTTATGAGGCTAGAATAACCCTGAGACCTATCAATGATATTACAAGAAAAGTAAATTATAGATCAATAACTTTCATGAACATAACACAAAAATTGTAACAGCCTATTAATATACACAAAGGATAACTTATCATGGTGAAGTGGGGTTTATTCCACAAATACAAGGTTGATTTAACACTTGAAAACCAAGCCAATGGAATACACCACTTAACAGAATAAAGGAAAAAACTCACAATAGATGCAGAAAAAACATTTGGCAAAGTTCAGTACTCCATCATGATGAAACCTCACAGCAAACCAGGATGACAGCCTCCTCTGTTTGGTAAAGGGCATTACAAAACAACCTACAGCTCACATCATACTTAATGGTGAAATGTTAAATCCTTTCCTCTGAGACTGGCAACAGGGCAAGGATGCTTGCTTTCACCATTTGTATTCAACAGGGTAAGAGGTTCTTGCTGGTGCATTGAGGCAAGAAGAAGAAACAAAAGACATCTAAATTGGAAAAAAAGTTGTAAAATATTCATTATTTACAGACAGCATCAGTGAGTATTTGAAAAATTCTATGGAATCATCCCAAAGTATAGTAGAACTAACAAGTGAATTTAGCATGAATACAAGATACACAGGCAATATTCAAAAATTTTATTCTGTATACAAGCAATGAGAATTTAAAATTAAATTTCAAAAGATACTAAATGCATCAAAAAACATCAAATACCTTGGAATATACCTTACAGATATCTTACAAAAGATGTACAAGACATCTACATTGAAAAGTGCGAAATGTTACTTAAAGAAATTACAGAATGCCTAAATAAGTGGAGAGATATGTTCATGGATTGGAAGGCTCATTAACATCTGGATGTCAGTTCTCTCCAAATAAGTCCATACACTCAATGAAATTCCTATTAAAATACCAGAAGGATTTTGTGAAGAAATACACAACCTGATTCTAAAATTTACATAGAAATACAAAGGACCCAGAATATCCAAAACAATCTTGAAAAAAAAAAAGCACTATTGGTAAAATTACACTGCCCGATTTCAAGACTTACTTCTTAAAGCTTAGATCAAGACACTGTGATATTGGCATAAAGATAAACATATAGATCAAGAGAACAGAATAAAGAGGCTAGAAATTGTTTTACATATATATGATTAGTTGATTTTTTTTGCCTCGGTACCAAGGCAATCCAGTGGGGCAAAGGAAATTGTTTTTAAACAAATATTGCTGGAAAAACTAGATATCCATATAGAAAAAAATACACTTAAACCCCTCTCTCATTACATATACAAAACTTAATTTGAGATGGATTATAGACTGAAATGTAAAACCCAGAACCTGGAACCTTGTAGAAAGAAAACATAGGTGAATATTTTAGCCACTTGGGGATAGGCAGAGTTTTTTGGATAGGGCACAAAAAGTGCTAACCATTACAAAACAAAACAAAACAAAACAAAAAAACTAAGTTTTCATCAAAATTAAAAATTTCTGTCATCAAGGGGCATCTGGGTGGCTCAGTTGTTAAGCGTCTGCATTTGGCTCTCAGGTCATGATCCCAGGGCCCTGGATCGAGCCCCAGGGCTCTCTGCTCGGTGGGGAACCTGCTTCTCCCTCTCCCACTCCCTCTGCTTGTGTTCCCTCTCTCGCTGTCTCTCTCCCTGTCAAATAAATAAATAAAATCTTTTAAAAATTTTTTCTGTCATCAAAAGGTGTTATTTAAAAAATAAAAAAACAAGCTACAGACTGGGAAAGATACTTGAAGCTCAACTCTGACAGAACTTGTATCCAGAATATAAAAAGAATTCCTATAAATTAATATTAAAAATGAACCAAGAAAAAATGATAAGCTAGACTTTATTAAAATTACAAACTACTCTGTGAAAGACAATGTCAAGAGAATGAGAAGCCACAGACTGAGAGAAAATATTTGCAAAAGAAACATCTATTAAATATATAAAATATACAAAGGACTCTTAAATCTTAACAGTAAGAAAACAACCCAAATAAAAAATGAGTCAAAGACCTTAAAAGAAGAAGAATACCCAAAAGAATATATACAGGTGGCAAGTAAGCATATAAAAAGTTGCTTCACAACATAGAAGAGTTAGTGTTTAAAAATTTATTTATTTATTTGAGAGAGAGGAGAGAGCCGAGCGGTGGGAAAGGGCAGAGGGAGAGGGAGAGAGAGTCTTAAGCTGACTCCACGCTGAGCATGGAGCCTGACGTCGGGCTCTATGCAGGGCTTGATCCCACAACCCTGAGATCAGGGCCCTGAGATCACAACCCGAGGGGAAACCAAGAGTGGGATGCTCAACTGACTGCACCACCCAAGCACCCCTAGAGGAGTTAGTGTTTAATGGGTACAGGGTCTTATTTGGGGGATATTAAATTCTTTGGATGGATGGGGCTGATGGCTGCACAACAGCGTGAATGTATTTAATGCCACTGAACTGTACTTCAAAATGGTTAGAATGGTAAATTTTATGTTATTTACACTTCACTACAATAAAAAAAAACTCATTGAACACTGAAGACTTGTATATTTTATTGAATGTTAAATGTACCTTAATTTATTTATTTTATGATAGTTAATTTTATTTGTTAAGGGCTCATATTGCAAACATTAAACCAAGTGTAGCTTCGATGCTGTGATCCCAGATTCACGTATTTAGGAAGATAAAAGCAAACTATGATCCATGTATATGGATGAAAAACTAAAGGCTCACAGTTAATCACATTGTAGTTTTAAATTTCACAGCCTAGGAGCCAAAAGTCACAGGTGTTTTTGGTCTTTCTGGATGTTCCACAAGGTAACTCCTGAGCTGAGTAACCTCATTACCCTTCAGCTTCTGGTTGATAACACTGGTTAATCCCCGAGCAGTCAGGATACACAGAAGGCTCAGGAAGATTTCGTTCTCGATGCCATGCATTCCCTTCACCATTGTTGACACTGGACGAATCCCAGATAGATTTTTCAACAAGGATTCAATGAGATCAGCCACACTTAATCCAATAGCCCAGTTGGTATATCCTTTTAGCTTGATGACTTCGTAGGCACTTTCAACCACCATCTTAGGCACTTCCAATTTTCACTGTCATTGTCTGTCCCCATTTCTGGATTCAGTTCCTGGAGAGAAACACCTGCCACATTCACTCCACTGCACACAGCCACACTTGAGTTGCCATGTTCTCCCAAAATCCATCCACGGCAGCTGCTGGGATGAATGCCTAGTTTTGCAGCCATAAGATAGTGACATCTAGCAGAATCCATATTACACCCACTTCCATTCACACAAAATATGCCTCAATTTAAAATATTTTTAAAAGAGAGAAAAAGTGCTGAATAAACGAAATGAATAAGCAAACCAAAACTAATGCCAAGACTTTAAATTGCTCGAAATAATTCCGCTAAACTGAATATGCAAGTAAGGCTGAGAAATACTTTAATGGTTCTGGTACCATTTAGTTCTCTGGGGGAAACATTTCCAGTTGGCCATTCCAGAGCTGTTGGCCCACAAGCACACTGTCCTCTGTATTTCAAAGTTGGATTCCTCAATCTCCATGGCAGAGAAGAGCCCTGGTAACTCCTCAGTTCTTTACGAAGACCCATTTGTTTAAACAAATGATTTGTTAAAAAATGAAAAGTAGGTACAACAGGTAGAGCAGCCTTCAGGATTGCGTTGTGAATTCTCAGAGTTTACTTGGAGATAACTGAAGCCAGGGGGGGCACCGTCCCCTTGTCTTCGCTCTGATTTTTAATATGGGACATGCGATGCGAAACCCAGTGAGCCTTAATGGCAATCTTCTTCAGATAATCTTTGTTAGCTACATCATTCTTTCTGCCTGACCATTTGCTGGAGGCAAACATGGGGGCAGTTCAAATAACCTCTTTGTTCACAGCCTGCCTAATACCAACCAAGACAAACTGATTCATTCCCTCAGACTCTGAGGCAGAAACTAACCCTATCTAGTGATCGGTCTATAGTTGCAAGTAACTATAATCGTGGCATCAAGGTCTGTTTTGTTGCTGGTGGCCCTGAGCCAAAGATAATTATTTTATTTTTTCTACCTTTGGTGGCACTCCTCTGTAGGCTGTTGTGCAAATTGGGGAAGTGTGGATTATACTGATGTATTTCTGTCAGCTGAGTTTTTTTTCCTCCCTTGTAAATCTCCAGCACTGGGTTCTCATACAGCCTTCCTGGTCTCCTTTCTATTTGGAAAAACAAACAAACAAAAATCCCCAACTCACTGGACACTGTCCTGGCCACTAAGGGACATATCCCTGAGCCTGGGGGTTCTCTTCTGGATACCTCCTCTCTATCAAGGCACTGACGCCTGACTCCATGTGAGTAAGGCTGAGATTCTCCTTGTGATTCCCGTCAGAAAGTTCAAGTCCTGTTTATCCAACCAGCCGTTTCCTACTCCCACCAGGCTTCCTCCTCGGAGCCCAGAAAACAGCTTGAAATTGATGTAAATTATATAGACATAATTGCAGACGTAATTCTAGAACTTCTTGACTCTGAGATAGGATCAAGGGCTTCCTTTATTTGGAAGACATTGTCCCTTAAGAATGCACATTTACTTCCTCAGCACCATCTGATTTCTTAATGTGAAGCCAAAGAAATTGTGGTTTGTGTTTGTTATGTTCTGGCACAAATTCAGAACTCAGTACCCGCTTGATATTCCAGAAAGCATCTCTATGCTGGTGAATTTAATATCATGGAACAACATTTTTCTAGTGGGCTATAAAATAATTCTGCAGTAATTCACATTTATTGAACAAAAATATGGTAAAAACTGAGTGCCTTGTAAGCACTAAATATGGGTGCTTAGGTTCTTATTTGATGGATCATTGGCGGCCTCTCAGAATATTCCTGTGGCTTTAGGTTTCAAACCTTTTTTGTAGGGACTTGGAATAGCCTACTGGGGTTGTCTTTCACTAGTCTGATACCCCCCTTTTTTTTCTTTAATTGTTTTTGGGTTTTCCCCTTTAAAACAAAAGATACACATTTTAGGTTGTTTTTTTTTTTAAGATTTTATTGAATTATTTGACAGAGAGAGAGAGAGAAAGCACACACCAGAGGGGAGAGGGGCAAAGGGAGAAGGAGAAGCAGACTCCCCGCTGAGCAGGGAGCCTGATGTGGGGTTTGATCCCAGAACCCTGGGATCCTGACCTGAGCCAAAGGCAGGTGCTTAACCAACTGAGCCACCCAGGCACCCCTATATTTTAGTTTTTAAGTAAATTGGTGTAATGTCTGATTCCAGATAGAATTATACAGCTTCTTTCTATAAGCTCCCAGATTATATTTTAGAAAATTGGTCAATAGCTGAGGCCATATTATCAGTTTACTGTACGTGGATTTTTAATGGTGTGAATCACTTCTTTCCCAAGACAGCTGTCCCCCTGTCTGGGTTGCTGTTGCCCTTTTCTGCACTGTCTCTAACTATATCAGAAACAGTGCTCATCAGTGCAACAGACCATGCGAGGAAGTATTCACTGTTGATTGACTCCCAAGAACTACAAGGACATCACCAAGTCATGACCATTTCTAAGGGCTACTGCTCATGTTTCCCTGCCCTGAAGCCTAGGCCCTAGTGTCGACTGCCTGCGTAAGAACCTTTTACGGTTGAGATCACATGTATATTCATATCCAGTTATAGACTTTATTATAACATTACTAAGTCTTTATTAAGGTCAAATTATCTCAAAGTTGCACTTCCTGAGATGTACATACTGTATCCTTGAATTTATCAGATAAAGTTTAGATACTACATAGTCAAATCCAGATTTGGCTTGTCTCCTTGCATTCTGACACACGCATGTTGACACGTGTATTTCCTGCATTTTGTTGACTCTGTAGGCAATGGCTTTCTGCCTGGTAATATGGACAACATTAGTATCAGATTATGTTTCTTTACTTATTGTGGTGTTTGTTATGTGGTCTCTCTGGCTGGGGATTTTAATTGGGTGCAGTTTAGTCAGAAATTAACTTGGGAGGACTTATTGGTAATTCCACATTAGATTTTCGTCCTATGTTGTCTAAGAAATTCAAAAAATTTTAATGGCGAAATAGATATACTGGTCTTTGCCATAAGCAACGTAGTTCTTGATTCTTTTTTCGAAGGGATAATCTCTGAGCAATGTCGGATGTGTGGCTCTAATAATCAGTGGTATTACTCTAAGTGAGGCAGTAATGATGGAAGGTCTTACTCAGATACATGAGCTGATCCATAAACTGCCCAGGGACATCTATTTCTTTTATGCAAAGGAAAACCATCAAGGAAACCTTGGGACATATACTGATCAACGTCAAACTCGTCAGTGTGTCCCAAAGTGTTCATTTTAAAGCAAAAGATCCATTTGAGTAACAGGATGGAGACCAGGAATATTGAGAATGAGTTAGTTAATTGTGCTTTTTCTTGTCCTGTTTCTTTTCAACAGAGTCTCACCTCTGTCTCCAGAAAATAAAAGATAAGCCAAATTTTCCATGTAGCTCTTTACCTGGTGAAAAGCAGTTCTAACCCTGCCTCATTCTAAAATATTATCATAAGCAACACAGGAATTGAAAAGGAACAAAAATTCTAATAATTGATTAAAATGGTCTTTGATATGTAAAATTTTTGTTAGTTTCTAATCCAATGGTATTTCTTTCATTCCTACTATCCTGTGATCAATCATAAACCAACCCAGCCTTTCAGATTTCAATAGATGAATACAAATTTTTGAGGGGCTTCCACTAATTATTTTCTATATTTAAAATAATCAGTAACAATGACTACTCTTACTCTTTTTGGGTGCTTACCCTACAGTCCTAGCCAATGAGATGTTGTCTTCATTTATCTTTTAAAGGGACTTACGGCTGTGGCTACACATAGAATTTTAACCATTGACCTTTCACCCATTCATTAATTCTTTCAGCATTCTTGCTAAACTCTTCCTACTTCTCTTGCACCATGCATGCTAGGTGCTGGGGGTAAAAAGAAGACTAAAACAGGGTTCTGCCCTTGAAGAACTCACAGTGTAATGGGGAAGCTAAACTTGTGCACAACTTCGGTTTTTACCAAGTAGGAGCTTACAACTGAAAGGTGGTGAGAACACATTATCTTTTTTTTGAAAATTGGCTGGATTTGGTTTAATTCCCTGCCTTCCTCTACTGCCCTTTCCCCCCATCACCCCCACAAGGGGAAAAAAAAATGAGAGTAAAATCTCTTTTGAAAAAGTCCCTCAATGGCAGCTGTAGAAAATGATATTGTTTGCTAGCGTAATAGAGAAGGAGAAAGAATGTTCCATTCTAGGTCCACACTTGATTTTGTAGAGTCAAAGGGAGATAGCCAGTGAGAGCTATTAAAATTCATATTAAAGCAACCAGATATTTTCATCCTGTTCTTAAATGATGGAAGCACATTTGCTTAGAGTTAGTTATTTTATATTTTATTCTCATATTTCATAAACAAATATAAGTGCAAAATGGACAGATAAACTGGATGATATGGACTAGAAACTCAAACTTTTCATTTGTGAGAATTGATGGTTGGAAAGATAATGTGAATATTTAAAACGATTTAAAATCTAACTACTTCCATGTGTCATTCTTTACTTAAAACAAAGATATGTCTGTGTAGATTTTTAGTTTTGTGTAGTTATGATAGCAGAAGTTGATGTAAGATAAGAGGACCCCATAGGCTATATAACATAATATTCTTTTTCAAGAAAAAGAAAAAAGAAAGAATCTTAGCAACAGTAGCTACGCAACACGTTAAAGATGATTTTGAAGAAAAGAGACTAGTTCATTGTTGTATGAAAGACAAAAAAATTTCAGAATACTATTATTTAAGATCAGTGTGTTATATATTGATAATACATTGCTGTTTTATTCATTTGATACTTACCTTAACTAAAAGTCTAAGTTTATCCTCCAGGTTAATGAAAGAGAAAAGGATTCCACTAGAATAAAATATCATTTTAAAAGATGTTTAGAAATATCCACATTTCTCTAGAGCATAACATCCTAAAGGTGTAATTTTCATATTTTCTTGAGATTAGGCGGGCTGAGTTCTTATATTTTTTTTACACAATTAAAATGTAGATGTTATTTTTCATTTTCATGTATTAATAGTTTGCAATCAGTTGAATACAAGATTCTCAGTTAAGAAAAAATATAGTATCAAAGTTATCCTGGTTATAGTTGATATTTCTTCTTAGAAAGCCTGTGAAGCCTAGTTTATTTTTATTTTAAGATGAGAAATTTCATTACAATGATGGCCCCCTTAAAACAAATTTGCTTTGTTAAGCAGGTAGGATCACATTCCTTATAAACGTTCATCATTGTAAAAAGTACTAAAATCTTTACCAGTAATGTGTTAAATTTTTTTAGGAATTTGAAGAAACTTATGTATCCCATATGTTTACTAATTCATGTGGAACTTTCAAGAAAATGTATGGAGTTGGTTCCATAGGTGATACTTGTCTCCATTTTATTTGAGAAAAAAATCAGTTTTTAAGCATGTTGCCTGGGACCAATGACCTGTTGAAGATACCACTAATAGAACTGGGAGGTTGGTTCCCTGACCTGCAGGGTAGATCCCTCTGTTCATCTGAATACTTTGATTGGTTTCAATATGCAAGTTTGGGGATAGTAGTTGTAAAGAGAAAACATTGGTCTGCATGATAGAAGGAGAAAAAGTTGGGGTTCCTGGGACAATTCAGGAGGGAGGGTGTAAAGAGATGAGGAAAGGGCAAAGAAGGGGCCAGAGAACTGGGAAGAAGCGGTGACCTTCCTTGGGTTTCTTCAATCTTCAATAATTTCTACTAAGTTTCCAAAATGCTTAGTGTTACTATTTTTTGTGAAAACAGAATTTTCCATAATCTTGATCTTCCCTGAGTACTCATTAACCCATATTCAATATTTAGGGATATGTTGCTACTTGCGAGCACTGCCCCTTAGTGCTGGGGACACAGTGATGGTGAGGCTCCCTCCTCGCCCTTGTGGAGGTTATGATCTACTACAAGGTCAGCAATCCATAGCCTGTAGGCCAAATATGGCTCACAAACTAAGAATGATTTTTAAACGATTGAAAAAAATCAAAAGAAGAGTAATGTTTCATGACATGTGAAAATTGTATGAAATTCACATTTCAATGCCATTAATAAAGTTTCATTGTAACATAACTGGGCTCATTTTTTTATGGACTATTTATGGCTGATTTTGCACCAAAAGACAGAGTTAGGTTACTTGTGACAGAGTACATCTGGCCCAAAATGTCTAAAATATTTACTATCTCGCTCTTCACAGATAAAGTTTTCCAAACCTAGTATATAAAATTGATGTTAAATAAGAGATTATAATTAAGTATAGTTTATTATAATGGAGAATATTTAGGATTATATAGACCATATAGCTTGCCAAACAACTCAGACATAAAGAGTAATATTAGTTATCTGTACTAATCAGATGGAGTCAGGACTATTTGCTTGTTACAGAACCCACCCTAAACCAGCCTATGCCAAAATATATATATATATATACTGGTTAATTAACTAGGAAGACCAAGGAAAATTCTGGCTTTAAAAATGGCTGGCTTCGGGCGCCTGGGTGGCTCAGTCGGTTAAGCGACTGCCTTCGGCTCAGGTCATGATCCTGGAGTCCCTGGATCGAGTCCCGCATCGGGCTCCCTGCTCAGCGGGGGGTCTGCTTCTCCCTCTGACCCTCCCCTCTCGTGCTCTCTGTCTCTCATTCTCTCTCTCTCAAATAAATAAATAAAATCTTTAAAAAAAATAAAAATAAAAATGGCTGGCTTCAGCAGTTCAATGATATTATGACCGATTTATTTATCTCCTTTCTTCATGTTTTTGGCTCTGATATCTTTCTCTATGTTAGCATCATTTGAGGTAGACTCTCTTTGTGTTGTGACAAAAATGACCATAAATAATTCTAGACGTCATGTACTTTCTGGTTGTGAGCCCCAAGAAAAGCGAGTAGTTCAACATTTAAATAAAGACCCAGAGAGGATTCTGACTGGACTGGCTTGGGTCATGTGCCCATTCCTAAACCTCAGACCAGTGGCTATGCTGCATCACATGACCTCCTGTCATTGATGGCGGATGCAGGTCCATGTGATCGACATCCCTACCAGTAGAAAGAACCTGCTGGAATAACAAAAATAAGAGATTCACACTATGAGCTGACATTTATAAATTCTTTTTTTGCAAATGTTTGAGTTGGTGGGGAATATATAGCATTCCAATCATAGTGGTGGATATAATCTCATAAAAGAAAAGTTGTATGAAAAGATCTTAATACTTTATTACAGAAGTTGCATACTGATTGCCTATGGGACTGTTTTGGCTTTCTGAACTATTCTGTCTAGTCTACTGACCTGTAGTTTCTTTTCTTCTTTTTTAATTGAGCCAATAATTTTCATCTTTTCCTTTAAAAAAATCAATTATGGCAAAACTAGATCTGCATTCTTGCATGAAGATAATTAGTTACCTTTTTTTATATATATAATAGAGCAGCAGCAACTATTCCCTTAGATGGAACATTTGGTCTCTAATTAGCCACAATCACCATCACTCCCTATTGCTTCTCTAATGTTAAAGCTGATTTCAGTTGCCACTTTTGTTTGTTTCTTCTAGAATAAAGAATTATTTCTCTATATGCCTATCTCCGCTGAATGTGGGGAAAAGATGCTTGATTTAGACTCCATGGAAAAGATCATCTTTCTTTGATGAAGTGAAGAATAGTCTTCCATATATAACACACAAATAAAAGATATCCCTATTGAAAGAACCACAACTTAAGAGGTTGTGAAATATGAAATAAACCGTCTGAAACAAATCATAACATTTATTACTGGTATATGGAGAAGATGAGAAATGAAAAACTTAACCTGAGACTAGGACTGAAATGTCAATGATTGTTTTTGAATATGAATAAAATATCTGATGCTCCTATAAATGAGGTTACATATTAAGTGAAAAAAATTACCCAGACAACAAAAACTTTTATAAAGGATGGCAAGTTTATAAAAGAGCATCATAGAGTACAGCAGAAATTATGTGTTCTGCACAGAGACAAGCATTTGTAAATTGAAGTCTTACTGGAAGTACTGTTGACCAGAATATTGAAGTTATGTCTTAGCTCTTGCAGAAAAGTTGTATAAAAAAAGTTAAATTGGTTGCAGCATTTTTTACTGCAGATGATGAGAGCACAGCTTTAAATAATATCACATCATCAGATACACTGAATTGGTGATACTGACAAGAATACTTATGTGTCAGAAGATGACACGCTGTGATTGGACTCAGCAAATGACTGATCTTTGTCTGCAAGAAAATTTGCAAAATGCAGGGCAGTTGGTCAAAATCAGTCAGTGTGATTCAGTCTTACAATGGACAATGTTAATGTGAAAACTTAAATTTAGGAAGGAAACATTCCCCAAGACATAGAATTTAGGTCTCTTGGTTACAGTCATTTTCTAGGAATTGCTTTGTGCCAAAGAATTTAAAATGCAACATACCATGAATGTGCCGTAATTAATACTGTGAACTGGGTAATGTTACATAGCATAAAACCCAGATATCCAAGGGCTTCTTTTTATAAATTAGATGGCTCCTATTGTGGCCTGTTGCAGTACATGGACTTACGTGGCTGAGTGCTAATATTTTTGGACGCTTTTATGTCATTTGCCACTCTACTCAGTCTCTAACAATGAAAAGTGGATCAAAGTCTTGGCCTTTTGATGCTAGAACCTATCAATTTTGAATAGTTCTCTTCAAAGACATTCACCACGTTCATCAGCTACACAAATGTATGATTCAATTTGCTCACTTGAAGTGAAATTGTGTCTTTAAGGAACTAATTTGGCAAGGCATAATCTGGCCCATTATCCTGCACTGAAATCACTCTCCTGACATGAAAGTCATGGCTTGAACTACATTACCAAAGCTGTGGAGTTGAAAATGGAATTCCAAAAAGGTTCTCTGATTTTACACTTTATGAAAATAAAGAAACATTGAAACATTAGAAAGTTTACCTTTGTAATTTGAGATTGATAATATGAAAACAAGAGCTACAAACGGAAGCCATTGAACTGCAAAGCAATAACTGAGAGTTAAGTACAGTGGTATCGGGATGCCAGAACTGAACCAAGACATCTCCAGACGCAAGCACTGTGTAAAGAGATGAAACTGAGTAAATCAAAGTATTACACCTAACTGAAGGATTTGTGGTTTAGGCTTACATGGTCTGATGGTGATATCTTATGTTTCCATGATAAGTCCAGAAGCAACAAATTATGAAAGAGAACTTAAGTAAGGAAATATTTCTATTTTTCAATGTTTTTTTATTTTAAAATTTCAAATACCTCTAAAAATATCACACATACCTGTTCATACTATATTCAGGAAAAATAATGTAAATTTGGTTTTTTCCAACACTTCTCTCACATCTCATTAACCTCACTTGTTTCTGTGATTAGCTGGCCTCTGGAGGCATTTGAATGAGCCCTTCCCCCACACCCTCGCCTTGACCTAAGCCTCTATATGATGCCCAATCATCCTTTGATGGAAGGCTATATTAAAGAAAGTAACCTTTATGGTATCTATAAACAGAGATTCCAAATAGCAAGAATTTGTCAGAGTGTGTCCAGCACTATCTAGGGGAAAAATGTACCCAACCAGGGACCTCAAGGATATTGTTACTGTGGAGATAGACGCACTGATCATTTTCTAGATAGATAACAGGAGCCATAAATATCATTCAACTACCTATCCTTGATCAGATGTTGTGCTCACTAAGCAACAGCAATATTATCGACCTGGTCTGCGGGAGAGAGCGAGGCACCAGAGTATCTTTTCTCTTCAAAAGTGCATTTTTCTCCTACACATTTATAAGTTTGCTTTCCGGTTTACATAGCAGCCTCTTGTCAGTTTGGGTAGCTAAATTAGTTGCTAGAGCCTTATCACCCTTGGGCATAAGAACAGAGTATTTGTATCTTGACCTATAAACAACACACCAGATCCTGCTACTTAATTATTTATAACTCAGTGCTCTAAAAAATGGTTGGACCATACCCAGTACCATTTAACTGAATTTATGTATGAGGATTTAGGAACAACAGTGAGAGTCTTCCTTACCACAATCATTTAGAAATCAAATTACTCTTTTACTAATGCTTTTTTTTAAATTTAACCTGATCCAGATCCAGTGGCCTTATATTTTGAAAAATTTACCAGTAGGCTAGTGGAATATGAATTTACTGTTAACAGAAGTCACATTAAAGAAGAGTAGGCTGAGCCTGCAGGGCTCCTAACCATAGTCTGTAGAAGCTAACACTTCACTATGTGAGGCAAAGACAAAGGGGTTAATGGCCCTGATATGCTTTTCCACAATAAATTAATTTATGCGGGTTTACATTCTTCTCAGAGGCAAATCGGCATTCTCTGACATGCACCCATTAATATAAGTTATGAGACAAAGTATTTTAATTGTATATCACGCCACATAAGGCTTTATAACTTGTACCAAGTCTGTCAATATCAAAGTCAATAAAAGTTGAGTGACTGTGAAATAAGATTCTGAACAATTAATCTTAAAGCTAAAACAGTATGAAGAGTGAATGGAAATTATAAATGTATGTAAGATTATTATTTTAGTCCCATTTTTCTGGTTTGTATTATATAAAGTAATTAAGTTTTCCTTTAAAAAAAATCCATCATGATTATATTAGAAAAAATGTTTGTATTTGCCTTTTAGAAATAGTTTTAAATATGCTCTATTGACTGTTTCTAACTGATTGAATTCTCAGACATATTTTAAGTAAATTAATTAAGAATGTTTGTTTTAAGAACTAATGTTGGGAAAAATTCTATACAATAGAGATACATTTCTACAAGAAAAACATCTGAGATATGAGCGGAACAGAAAATCAGACAGTCTTGTTTTTTAAAAAATCCTTACTATAGTGAGTCTAATAAAACCACAAAGCATTTGTTAGAAATGATCTTGAAGGTCATGTAGTTTAATTTCCTTCCGAATGTATAAATCTCTCTTACGTCACCCCAAACAGTCATGCAGCCTCTCCTTGAACATTGCCACTGACATTGGATTTATTACCTTTCTACTCAGTTCATAAATTTTACCTTCTATCTGGTTTTAGGGTTTTTTATGTACATGTCATATGATTTCTACTAGACTATAGTCTCCTTGAGGGCAGATTCAATACTTAAATCCCTAATATCCTGTTTATAACAAGTGCTTTCCCTGTAATACGGTTCTCAAATATATTATTGAAGTAATCAATTAAGGAGTTCCTACTTGGGGACAATGTCTACTTATTAGAAAGTTCCCCTTTAAAGTGAGCTCTTCTGTTCTGTCAGCTGATCCTGTTTCTTTCTTTAGAGACCCAGCCCAAAGGTGGGATTTCATGCTTATGGTAGAGATTAAAAGTATTTGGCTCCTTGTTATTGCTTCCCTTATCCTCTTCCACAATGGGGGGAAAAAGCTGATTTCGGTTCCTGTTCTTTTAAAATAACAGTGGTGTTAATTTTCCTTATGCCACTGCAAGGTCTAAGGTTTGACTAAACCTAAATCAATCCCTTTATTCATCAAGACATACTGAGTCTTTGGGGGGTTTTCAGTTGAAATTCAAGTCATGACTTGGGGTGTGGGGGAAGTAAATTAAAATTACTTAATGATAGGGCGCCTGGGTGGCTCAGTCGTTAAGCGTCTGCCTTCGGCTCAGGTCATGGTCCCAGGGTCCTGGGATCGAGTCCCGCATCGGGCTCCCTGCTTGGCGGGAAACCTGCTTCTCCCTCTCCCACTCCCCCTGCTTGTGTTCCTGCTCTCGCTATCTCTCTCTCTGTCAAATAAATAAATAAAATCTTTAAAAAAAAATTACTTAATGATATCCTGCCCCAAGAGCTCCTTTCTGGGTGGTGCCAAAAGTCACGCCACCTGACGATGATAAACACTGAGTCAGCGTGGATGGCAAGAAATAATCACACTTTAGGATGGTTTTTATGGTCAAAGCATGACTGTGAGAGGAAGACAAATTTGTCAAGTTTTTTTTTTTTTCTCACAAGACGAGCTTACTCAAGGATCTATGAATGTGCTCCTTACAATTCAAAGCTTAGACTGCTTTAGATCTGCAAAGGACCTTAGATCACAAAGTTCAAATTCTTCATTTTGTAGACAAGGAAATTAAACTCAGAAAGTGTCTATTGGCCTAGATCATAGCTAGCTAGTGTCCGTATCAGAAGTAGAGACCAAGACTGTTCATTTCTATGTATCCCTCTGTGTCCCGAGAGCCTTCTCACACAACTCTCTTCAGATGTCAAGTTGAGTTGTCTTTTCTATATCATGTACTGTCGTGTAAAGCTTAAAGTCTGCCAGAGGGAAATAAGTGCTTTGGTTACGATGTGTTTTGTGATTTATCACATAGGAGCTTAGGGATATGTATTCAATAAACCTCAAACAGCAGCATGTCATTCTGTCTATAACAACCCCAATACCGGGTCTCCTGTGAAAAGAGAAAACCCAATTGTCTTCAAGTTACCCCCAAGTCATCTTTTCCTCAGAAAATTTAAATTCATTAAGATGGCAACTAGACATTGTGGAAATATGCATAAATAAATAATATTGAGCAATTTAATGAAATAATCAAGATTTAGCCCAATTAGAGATAAATGATCATCAGTACCAAAGTTGAATTCTTGCAACTATTTGTTGTGGGAATATATACATTTGTTGTATTAGGATACATCTACCTATTTTAGTATATTAAAGAGAACAATACATAACAGTAATCCTTGGATTTCAGAGGATGGAAACCAGACCTGCAGTTGATTTTTTTTAAAAGCCTACATGTACTAGAAAACATGAAGAATGGAATGAATAAACTCATAGAGTTGTTTCCTTTCCATACGTTGTTGAAGGCTATAATAGAAATTTGGACCATCGACAAGAATTCTATTTTTTTATATGTTTAGCAAAATCAAGACGAGTCCATTCAATATTTATTTAGACTACTTCTTTCCTTCATTCTTTCACTCATTTATTTACTCACGTATCTGTTCTAGAAGTACTGAGTGTTCACCAAGTGGCAGGCCCCTTGCCTGGTACCGAGGAACACAAAGATGACTATGAGGCATTGATTTCCTTAGCTTTAAGGAGAGGTCAGGTGAGACAGTCCAACATGTCACTCATTATAATCAATAGCATCAAAATTAGACATGTGTCTAAAGTATGGGGGAGCCCAGAGTAAGTGATAATTTCCAGTTTAAAGGTTGAGAATGCTTTTACAGAGTCGGTAATACCTGAGGTGGATCTGGAGGAAAGACTAGGATTTTACCCTGTAGAGGAGGGAGGGGAATAGTGTTGCAAAAATAGTTCAAATGAAAGTGCAGAGGCAAAGGCTTGATGAGCTTGAGCTTGTTGCAGTGCCGTAAGTGGTTCTGCTTGATGGGCACTTAGAGTGAGGCGTGGTGGGAGAAACCCAAGGCGGGGGGGGTGTGAGAAAGGCCGTGAATCACATGCTGACAAGCTCAGGCTTTATCTCATAGACAAGCAGAGGAATAAAATGATCAGATCTGTGTTTTAGCAAAAAACTATACTAATCAGATATCATAACAAGCATGCAAATATATATCCTTGGCCTTGAATTTAGTACATTACAATGTACCTCATTACAATTTAATAATGGGGATGAAAAAATAAATGAGATTTTTTTAAGTTATAAGAAGGATAAAAATAATTATTTGCATTTTTCGCAATAACCAAGACATGGAAACAACCTAAGTGTCCGTCAGTGGATAAATGAATAAAGAAATTGTGGTACACACACCCATGAATACACGCAACGGCATATTATTTAGCCATAAAAAAGAATGAAACCTTGCCATTTGCAGCAACATGGGTGGGCCTCGGGGGCATTATGCTTAAGTGAAATAAGTCAGAGAAAGACAAATACCATATGACCTCTTTTATATGGGGAATCAAGAAAAAAAGAAAAAATCAAGTTCATGGATACAGAGAACAGACTGGTGGTTGCCAGAGGTGGGGGGTGGGAGAAATGGGTGAAGGGGGATCAAAGGTGAACAGACAAAAGAAAAAAAATTAAAAATGGAATAATAAAATTAAAAGCTATAAGAATAAAAATAATACAAGTTAAGTGGGTATTCAGAAATGAGAAAGCTTATATGACTGAGGGGAATCGGGAGAAATATTCAGGAAAGAGACTGTCACACTTGAACTGGGCCTTGAATTATGAGGGGTGTTTAGTATGTAAAGAAGGGTGGGAAAGGGCCATTGAGGTTAAAGAACCAGCAGGAACCCAAACCTCAGCAAGTCGACAAGAGCAATGAGTATAGAGGGGTGTGGACTTGAAGGCTCAAAAGCTAAATTGAGGAGAGGACAAGGAGGTCCTTTATCCAAGGCAAGTAGTTTGAGCTTCATTCAACAGAGACATTTGGGGGGAATGTGATCAGAGTTATGATTCAAGATGGTTGGTCTGTAAATAACACCTAGGATAAACGGATAGGGAAAGAGGAGCAAAATTTCAGGCAAGAGATGGAGACCTGAGCAGGGATCATGACAGTGAGTCTCACAGGAAATGAACAAAGGAGACACCATAGAAGAAGAATCAATAGGGCCCTGGAGAGCATCAGAGATGCTGTGGATGTTTCCAGCTCATGACTCAAATAGCAGCTCCTACAATAGGAACTGGGGAGGTGTGAGGAAGAGCTCTGCGGAGAGGAGAGTTTCTTATAACTTGGATGGGATGACTTTATGATTTGTTTAAAACACCCAGCTAGAAATATCCAGAAGACAGTTGGTATTGCTGGGTCCAGAAGCTTCGGAAAGAGGATGGAGGGAAGTTTCTCACATAGAGACAAAAGGTGAAGTCATAGGAGGGAAGGCTCTTGCCACAGATGGAAATATCTAGGAATCTACAGTGTAAGGAAAGGAGAAGAATGTTGGGGAATAATGGTATTTGAGGAATAAGAAAAAAAATTGAAAAGCCACCGGCAATGGAACCAGAGAATCCATAAAAATAGGTGGGAAAACAGGCTATTTCAGGGAACTGGAAAGTGGGATGTGTGTTTCCAGAGCCGGGAAGAAGGGAATACAGCAGAGAGGACAGGGAGGACCGACCATTTGGGAGGCTACAGTGAGACAATGCGGTGTTTAGGAGTTTTACTGCATTCAAACCCTAGCTCAATTTTCATAATTATCTTGGGGTTTACTTTTTTAACCTCTTTAACTTCAACTTTCTTACCTGAATAAAAACTGGAATAAACTATCAACCTTGTAGGGTACTTGTGAGAACAAAATAGGCTCATATTACTTACCTCATGCATCTCTGGGAAAGCGGGGCAGACACCCATGCTGGTCTAAAAAATGACTAGAGAGAGAAGGCACTGGCTTGGGGGCTTTATGGTGCTTAGGAGGTGGGGCTGAGGCGAGGGCTCCCACAAGCATGTGCACGGGATTCCCTGTTTGGACTTGCCACTCATGCCAAAAAAAAGGAAGACTCAGCTTTCTTATCAGGTTAGCAGATATAAGGCAGAAAGGAAGGAGGTTAGGGTGAGGCTTGAAACCTGTCAGCAGCCAAGCATCAAACAGCAGAGTCAGGCACTTACAAAGTGTTTCCTAAATTTCTCCCTCAGCTGAGCCCCAGAAATGCCCAAGGCCACTCCAGCACCACCGTACAAGGCGAAAGGTGATGGAAGGGGAGCCAGAGTAGACAGAGACATAGGCAAATGGGATCTAAATACCTTAGCAAGGTGAAACAGCTGTGACTCCCCCTGCCAGGGCCCTGAGAGTACTTGTCCTACTCGTAGGGAGCCCAGAAACTCGTGGGAAGTCCTTTCACAGATGAGCATTTGAGTTGTTTTAAAATGTGTTTGGCTGGATTTACACTAATCTACTTAAGCTCTGGTTTTCCTTGTGATGGGTGGAAGTATATGACAGAAAAACCTGTTGCTCATGGAATGAGAACATCCCAGGAACACGTTCAGTCCCTCCTGAAGCAAATCAGGTCTCCTCCCTCTGCTTTCTAACCTATAAGTCACCTTCCTGTTCCCTGTCCTTGGGCATGCTTGTTCTCTTCCTGCCATCCTCACCCAATAGTCATCCCTCTCCTCACCATATCTAGCTACTTCATCACGCCTCCTAATGAACCTGTTTCCCATGACTCTCTCTCTCTCTCTCCCTGCGGTTCATTTCTGTTGGGCCCACATTTCCTTCGTAATTACACAAGCTGTCCACATACAGATTTCCTGTTGTCACCATGCACCCACAGAAGGCAGACTTACCCATGGATGACCCTCCTTTCCAGTCCTGCCTTCCTCCTGGGCTGGTTTGGACAAGTAGCATTTGTTACGTACCACCCCACCCATAACAGGAGACTGGGTTGGACCTAAGAAGATAGTTAATTGTTGTTACAGCTGCCATTTACTGCGTGCTGGATGCCTCATGTAGGCCAAGCTCTTTATGCGCATTTGCTCATTCCATCTTCCCAAGAACACTGCAACATCCCTTGAGTGTGGTAGTCATTCCACAATGTATGTATAGCAAATCATCACACTGTACACTTTAAACATATACAATTTTATTTGTCAATTAATAAAGAAAGCTAAGGGGAGGAAGGGAAGGAAAGAAATGAATAGTTTAGATAAAGGAGAAAAGGCAAACTTATTAACATTCAAATAAAGTTGGTGCAGGTAAGTTATGGGACTTAATTTTTTAACCAGTGTGCACAGGGAATCTGAGGCTCAGAGAGGTTAAGTTGCCAGCAATCACACAGCGGAAGAGGTCCTGGCTGGCCATTAACCCAGATCCAGCTCTGAAGTCCAGGCTCTAAATCACCATGCTACTCTATTCCTTCTAGAGTCTGCTTCTAGAACTTAGGCTTTTTCAAACTGTGTTGAAGTCTCATACATGAACTGCTAATATAAATCCTCCTAACCTCTCCTTCCCTTGCCTCTTTGACAGTGGTATTTTTTTCCATATATTCCAATTTCTTTCCTGAATGTGGGAAAATTTAATTTTAAATTTTCAAGTGTAATTTTAATACACATCCTAACATATATAGTACATTACTATTATGCAAAGTGTACTACCACTTCGAAACTTCAAGTAGCCTTCTAGAGTTAACTTGTAATTATAATGAATTGTGTTGATGCAATGTATATTTTTACTGTGTATAATTTAACAAGTATGTGATGACTCTCTAATTACAGTCTAGAGTTCACAAAGTAATAGTTTGCAATATTTCCTTGGTAGAGGTTATTCTTTCACATGAGATGCTTGTTTTATGTCTGCCTACAAGTGGTGTATTATTACAAAATGTGCATACAAATAAAGCCTTACTACAGAGATAGACTCCTCCAGGAAGCATCATCTGTTTTAGAAACACATTTCTAAAAATTTGCAGAAAAATTACATTCCTTAAACCAATCAAGCTAAACAAATTCATTAAAATATTTTTGTCCTTTCAAGCATGGTAAGAATTATTCTGATGATGCTCATGAGAGAAAATGTGTTATTCAAGAATAAAGCAGGAAAAAAAGGGAGTAGATCTGCAAAACAAACTGAAGACCTTCCTATATCACTGCATCCTTCAAGAGCTAAGTCGAAGAATAGACATGGTAAGAAAGGAAACCCTGTTGGCTCTACCGTCAGACCGTATCCTGAGTCGATCCACTTCCCACCACCTCTCTTGGCACCCTCTTGGTCCAAACCATCATCATCTCTCCCCTGGATTACTGAAATAGCCTCCTATCTAGGAGGCTGGCCCCACTCCCAAAGTGCAATATGGCGCCCAGCCTCTCCCGCCCACCCACGCCCCCGTGCGGTCAGTCCCCGTCCTGACACCCTCCCCACCAAGGCCCCCTGGGAACAGGGAGCTCGGGCCAATAACCCCGCCTCCAGCCCCCGCCCAAGAGGGCCCCCTCCCCACCAGCTCCCCACAACCCCCACCAGCCCCCTACAGAGAGTTTACTACAAAAATAAAAGGACCAGAACGGAAAGGAGGGGGGGGGGAGTGCTTCAGCCCTTGCCCTACTTCAACCTCGTGGTAGCAGAGCTGCCGGAAAGACCCTGTTACAACCACAGTCAGACCAGGTCTCCTCGGCTCAGAGCCCTCCCTCCAATGGCTTCCTTTTTCCTGAGACGAAAAGCAGCAGTTGTTACAATGACCAATAAAGCCTTACCCACTCTGGCCCCCAAGTGCTTCTGTGACTTCATCCCCTACTCTTCTTCCTCTGTTCTTGCCATAGTGACCTTTTTGCTCTTCCTCAAAGACAGGAGGACCACCTGTTCCTCTCTCTGGAGTGTCACATAGTTACCTCCCTCACCTCCGCCAGTAGTCTTTGCTCAAACATCACCTTTCTCAGTGAGACCTCCCTGGACAATTCAAACTTAATAGCAACCCTCTCCTCCAAACAAATCCCAGATTCCCCAATCTGCTTTATTCTGCTTTCTCCCCCGCCCCATAGTATTTGAACCACCTTTCCCCATACTCTATAAGTCACCAGTATCTGATGATCGTTAAATAAAATTGTTAAAGTATAATGAGTCTTCCACTCTTAGAATCATATTCTATCTAGAGTAAGAATTTCTATCTTACTTGTTTACTGTGTTTATTGGCTGCCTTCCCCATTGTCCTATTCAAGAGGGCAGAGTCTTTATTGTCTTTTATTCATGGATGTATCACTAGAAACTCGAATTTTGCCTGGCATGTAGTAGCCACTTAAGTATTTGGTTTGCTGAGATTACTTAGGTATTTGTCTTTGTACTTCACTCTTTCTTTGCTTCACCAAAATGGCCATGACGAAATCCTGGCCTCCTTGAAATCTTGGATAATTTAAAATGCCATGCATTAAGAAATAGTCTAAAAAGTGATTTTTTAAATTACAGCCATATTCTTCAGGGTTCTGACATTAATATTGAAATATCCGTCATGACATCTTTAAAGGTTCTCTGCTGTACTAAATCCTAAAAATAATTTATCATGTCGGGGACAAAATTAATTAAATTATTCTCTATTCTTGAATCAAGAATTCAACTGATTTGCCGTTTTTCCTCATTTTGGTGTGCCATAGGGCTGGCACATATAAGTGGAGCTTTGATTTCATGATGAACTTTTAAGAGCTACTGTTAACTGCTCTATGTGACGTTTTTTTGGGCAGAACGGCCATGATTTCAGCAAGCAGCTATGGAGTCACCAGTATCTGATGATTGTTAAATATAATTGTTAAAGTATAATGAGACTTCCACTCTTAGAATCATATTCTCTCTAGAGTAAGAATTTCCTCAAATGATGTGAGATCAATGAAAATTAATGCTACTTTTTTTTTTCTATCAACAAATATTGACCCTGTATCTGTTGTGAGAGATCTATTGCTAGATCCTGAGGGCCCAGAGATGATCAAAAACCAGTCCTGTCTCCGAACAGTTCAGTCTAGGGGAGGAGACGAACAGGTAAATGCCTAACCATTCTATAACATGCTGAGTACTATAGCAGATTCATTGAAAAGTGCTGTGAAAACATGGAAGAGAGCGTAGTTTAAGAAAAAGTCCCTATATTATCATTGTAGAGCTTTGTATTTTTTCATTTAAAACTGTTTGTTAAGCACTTGCTAAATTCCAGGCATTGGGCTTGTCCCTTGGGATGCAGACATGAGTAAGAGTTGTCTTCTGAGAGGAGCTGCTGATGATTCTGTGATTCATGTGGATCCTGCCTGTGTGGCTGAAAACATGGATTCTTGGAAAAATGACCAGTGGCAACTGGCGAAGCTTCTAGAACGTGCCTTTTCCATGGCATAGCTGCTGGCCACTCAGCGTGCCAGGCATGCAGCTCCGTGCTGCTGAAGAGCCCATTCTCCAGCTCTTGCGTGTCTGCTTGCCTGCCTGCCAGGGGGCCTGGCCGCTGCCACTTCCAGGAAATAGTTCAACCAAAGAAAGCCCCCAAGACTTGCAACTGCTCTTGGTCATAATCTCTCCTTTGTCTGACCATTTCATAATGTAAGAAGATTTGTATGAAAGGGCTGAATGCTTCATAAGTATGTGAAAATCTCAATGTTGTTATGGTGAGAGGAAAAAATTAAGCAAAACCAAGAAATACTTTCAGCCATCTTCTATGAACATTTAAAAATGGAGAAACTGAGGATATCTGTGAACTCAACCGCTTTAAGTGAATGTAGTAGCCAACAAGGCAGGTTTGCATTACATTAAATGTCATTATGAAGCCTATGTACCATGACGTAAGGGTATATCTAGCTATATGTGGACATAAATTTGTTCTCATAACCATTAACATAGTGGAAAAATAACTAATAAAATCAACTCAGTATAGTACTATCTACCAGGTGCTATTCATATAATAAGTAATTCAATCACCTAAGTGACCCTATGAGGTAGGAACATTGATTATCCCCATTTTACAAGTGAGGAAAGGTGCAGCTGAGGCTTACTAGCCCAGGGTCACTACTAATAAGTGGCAGAGCCAGAATTTGGACCCAGGTGATTGGGCTCTAGATGACAGTACTACATTATATTGCCCCATTGTAATGGGCAGGTTAGTCATTATTAGCCACGTTCTTTTTCAATTCATAATATCTTAGGAGGGTCTGTTTGTAGTAAGCAAATGTTTGCTCTCAGAAATGTGTGAGGGAAAGAATACTCAAAATGCGTAATCCTGATTTGGAAAAACTGTGCCTTTTAAATGTTTGCTATCTACCATTCCAAAGCCTTAAAATAACTTTCAAGAGTGACTCAGTTTGTGCTTAATCAAAATATTGCTGATGATGAAACAGCAAAACCTCAGAAGTTTTAATTACCAATCACCTAGTGGAAGGCACACCCTGCTGATTAAATCTCTTAACGTGGAGCTAGGAATGTGGGCTATGGCACATTACTTTACAGGGCATAGGGATTATAGGTGGTGTGAACTCCATGCTCTTCTGGACCTAGAATTTAGATGTTGAATGGTATCACTTTGAAGAAAATTACTTAATATTTTATAGTAAGGTGACTTTATCAGTAAAAACCTTCAAGAAGAATTGATGTGATTTTTAAAATCAACTTAGATGCTTGCATTTTGGATTGCTGCACTCTTATTCTTTGACATATCAACAGGTAAGACTTATAATTTAATTCCTTAAAAATAGGGGGTATAGTTACATCCAAAATGTGATTGACATGGGCTTTGAAATACTGGCTCTGTTTATATTTTGATTTACTGTCATAAAAGTATCTAAGGGAAATGCATCAACTTAGTAATACTAAATCTGATGAGTATATAAGCAACTATTTCCAATAATATAAAAGTTGCTGGATGGTCTTGTACCAGGTTCCCAGCTCTGTACTTATTAGCCTTATGAACTTGGTCAAGTAACTTATCTGTTAAAGTCTTAATTTCTTCACTTCTAAGATAAGTATGTAGCAGTAAATGAAAAAATACATTCATGTTTTTTATTTCAGTACCTGATTCACTGTAGATAATGAATGAATGAATGAATGAATGAATGAATGAATGAATGAGTAATTAATGCTGATTGGAACTTCCAAGTTGATTTTTTCTATTTGGATCTTGATTTTGGGAAGGGACTTTGGTCTGTGAACATTTCTTACACACTAACTCAACACTCACTGACTTGTGCTCTTTACATCCTTATGCATCTCCTATGTAGTAGTTGGTTTTCTGTTTTTAACCTCCTTTTTTTTGGTTTTGGTTTTTTGTTTGTTTGTTTTTACCTCCGAAAGCACAACAGAAGTTAGCTGATATGTTTTAACGAAAATAGAATCAAAGAATTTCAGTGTTTTTAGTCCCTGCCCTCCAGCTTTTTACTATGGGATAAGAGTGGATGGAGCTATTGTTTGTTGTAGTATATTCCAGGAAGGGGCACAAAACAGGCCTGATTTGAATGTTGGAAGCGGTTAGACTGATGAGCTCCAAAGCCGAATTGAGTGAGAGAAGTCCACCCTGGTCTCTTTTCCTTTATCTGACGCCTTCTTTTCTCAGGTGGTCTCTCCTCCTTCCAGAGTTCAGTTCCTCTTTGCCATCTCTACTCACAGCTCACCCCTCAAAATGCTCTCTGAACAAGGATACTAATCTGTTTTATTTCATCAACAAATACACTCACCTACTATGTGCCAGGCACTGGGTTAAGCTCTGGAGACACAGCTGTGACTGACAAGGCTTCCCTACGCCCATCAGAAATGAGTGTTTTTCGGTAGGGAGTGATTTCTGTTTGAAGGCTTATCGAATTAAACATAAATTGTAAAATGGCAGCTACCAGAGAACTGAACCCAAATGGACCTTGCTACAAATTTAATAGATGCCAATATAGGTAATAATACAGAGGTGATGGAGACTCAGATTTTTAATTATGGCGGCTTTGTAATGACCATATATGTGCCATAGAAATATATATATACATATATATATGTATATATATAAATAATCTAAATTCCATATTACTACCTACTTTTAAAAATTTCTTTGACAGCTAACTCTCTCCTCAGTTCCCTCCTTACTTAGCTTAAATCCCATGGTCCATCATAATCACTCCTTAGCGTACACATTGGCCTTCTCTCTGCTGCTCTTGCTTCACTTGGCTTGACCACAACCCTGGTTAAATCCAACTCTTCATCTCCTTTGTGCAGCTGAATGGGCAGCTGAATGTGCCTGGAAAAAACACATAGCATGATGATTGTCTCACTGTGAATTCATGGTTACCAAGCTGAAGCGGACCCTAAAGCTGCCAAGCCATCTTACTCCTCTCCCCTTGTCCATTCATTTGCTAGGGCTCCTGGGTTGTTTCATTCTTCTCCCCTCCACTGAAACCTCCAACACCTCCCTGCTCACCCCCACTCGGCTGATGGCCTGGATTCCTTTTTCAGTAAGAAAAATGGAAACAGAGAAGAGGCCTTCCCGGAGCTCCCAGCACCACATCTGTCCAGCTACCTGAGTGCACTTGCCCATACATTCTGCCTTCTTTCTCTCTCACAAGAGATAAGCTGTTCTTGTTCCAACAAAGGCCAGCCCTTCCCCCTACGTATGTATTATTCTCTATCTCCTCTTACCTGCTCAAGGACTCTACTCAAGGGTACTCTTTTCTATTTCTCCTGCCTCACCAATTTTCTTTCTCTCTTCTGGGACATTCCCAGCAGCACACAAATGTGTTATTTCACCCATCTTTAAAACTCCCACTTCTGAGTTTTGTACATAGGGTTTCTTACTTCTCCTCCCCTTCTTTCTTGAACTCACTCCAATCAGGCTTTCACTCCAGAAACTACACTTGTGACGGTCACCAGTCACTCCCATGGTGACAAAGCCGTGGTTAATTCTCCATCCTCATCCATTTAGACTTAGCAGTATTTGGTATTCTCGATTGCCCCCTCCCCTGGCAGCAGGTTTTTTTAAGTTGGCTTCTAGGATGCCACGCTCTTCTGGATTTCTTCCTTCTTCTTCAATGACTTCTTGGCAGTCTTGTTTGCTCATCCTCTCATCTTCCTGATGTTTTAATGATGGAGTGTCCTAGGACTCCATCCTTAGATCATCCCTCTTCTTTTCCTGTCATCACTCCCTTGGTGATCTTATCTGTATTCATGACATCAAATACCAACTTTGTGTTTAAGACTTCCAAGTTCCTGTCTCCAGCTGAACTTCTCCCTGGAAGTCCAGTTTCACATCCAACTGTTTCTGTGGCATCTCCACGATGTGTCTAATTCGTATAAAAGCTACATATCCAGAGCTGAGCTCTTGATTCTACTCCCAAATCTGTCCCTTCTAGAGTTTCTCCATCCTAATCAATGGCAACTCCAGTCTTCCAGGAACTTCATCTAAAAACCTCAACATCATCCTCAACTTTTCCATCACACCTCCCTGCCAGTTAATTAGTAAATTCTTTTGGATCCTCCTTCACAATTTATCCAGAACCTGACCACTTCTCACCACCCACCCTGCTATCACCTTAACCTTTTGGACACCATTGTCTCTTGTCTAGTTGACTACAGTAGCCTCCCAGCTGGTCTCTCTGCCTCCTCCCTTCTCCTGCTTCAATCTATTCTCAAAACAAAAGCCAACCTAAGTCAGTCTGCATCACTTTTCTGCTCAAGGCCCTCCAATGGCTCTCCCCCTCACCTCGGAGGAAATGCCAAAGTCCTTCCAATGATCTGCCAAGCACTGCATGCTTTAGTCCTCTGTAACCTCTCTAAACACCATCCCCTGCTACTTGTCTGCCATCCCTTATTCAACCCCCTGGGGCCACATGTGTTCTGGAATTCCAATTTTATTTTATTTTATTTTAGAAAGGGACTATGGTAAGTACACTGGAAAATACAAACCCCGAGAGGAATTCCGGGGCAGCACCCTGTAAACAACCACACGGATATTTCTCTAGTAAAATCTAAGAATACTCCTATTAAGTAGGATAACAAGTATATATATTTATAGCCTTAGGTCAGTTTTTGCTGCCAAATGAGTCTGTTACAAATTGAAAAACAAATGAATGAAAAAGTCAACACCCCACTTCTTTTTCCCAAAGAGTTTTAGATTTTTGAAACTGCAAAATCAGGTGTTGTGGACCTTTCTCTCCCCACTGTTCCCTCAACTCTGGTCAGGGTGGTCTCCTCATAATTCCTCTGTCACGCTAAGGATGCTCCTTCCCTCAGAGGCTGGTACGTTCCCTCCTCTCTGCCTAGAATTCCCCACGGTTTGCTACTTACCCCCTTTAGCTATGGATTCAAATGCCTCTTATTTGGGGGGCACCTGGATGGCTCAGTAGTTAAGCATCTGACTCTTGATCTCAGCTCAGGTCTTGAGCTCAGGGTCATGAGTTCAAGCCCCGTGTTGAGCTCCACACTGGGCATGGAGCCTACTTAAGAAAAAAAAATGCCGCCTACTTTGGTGAGATCTTCCTTGGCCACCCTATTTGAATAGTAAACTGCTCCTATTTGAATAGTAAACATGTGTGAAATAAACACACATGCACCTTCATTTTATTTACTTATTCATTGTTCCCACAGCCCCACTAGACTCTACTCCATGAGGGCTAGGATTATTTCTCCCACTGTTGAATCCCCAGTGCTGAGAACAATATCTGGCGCCTAATAGGCACTCAAATAAATATTTCTTGAATAAATTAATGAATCTATTTTCAAGATTTTTTTTGTCATTGGAAAAGGCTGCTCACAGTAAGATAGAGAAATGACTCATTTAGAAAGCGGAAATTAAGAAAATATGAACTGATATGCCAACTTTATATGATTTCTTAGCCAATTAAACCTAGCTTCATTTAATGTGCTATATTTCAAATGCTCTTTTAAAGAACTTTTAGGTCAAAGAGGAAATAAAACACTTCAATTGCAGAATATATCAAAATATAATGACTCAAGAATTGAAGAAATTAGAAAAAGAACAAGTAACATTGAAGGAAGAATTTCATTAATAAAAATAAACAGAGGTTAACACATTAGAAAAATGGGAGAAAGGCAATATAATTGGTAAATATGTGTGGTGGTTGCTTAATAAAACTCAAGAAATAGAAAACCATGCTGACAGATTTAAATAAACAAAGGGAAAAAACCACAGGTATAGAAGAAATTAAAATGATTATACTTTGTATAAATTCAGGCCAAGAGAATTGAAATTCTAGATGAAAATCTTACTCTTTACACCAAAATAAATCTCAGATCAATGAACATTTAAAGTAAAAGAGTGAAACAAGAAAAGTATAAAAGAAAACAGAGTGAAATTGTTCATTATCTTGACGTAAGAAAAGCTTTTCTAAATAAGATGAAACCCCAAAAACCATAAAGGAGAAGATTGATCATTTTATTGAATAAAATGTGAAACTTCTATAAAACCAAAATATAAACAGCAAACTAGAATATCTTTTCTCAATATCTGACTGGAAAGGAGCAAATCTCTCCACTATTCGAAGAGTTTTTACAAATAAGTAAGAAAAAAGCAAACTTTAGAAAAATGTGCATAGGACACAAAGATCTCACCCACAGATGTGCAAAGGGCCAGAAATGCACAAGATATTCAAGTGTGTAAGTAATTCAAGAAATGCAGATTTAAATGATAAAAGGTTTTGCTTCTGGTGGCACTTATAAAAATGTAAACCCGCATACCTTTCCATGGCAGACTGTATTACTGTCCCCCACTACTTACTCCCAGTCCCCGGAAGAGGACTCCACAGCCCCACCTTTGGCCACAGGACGTGCTGAGAGCAGTCCAAGTCTGAATGCCTGTGGGAAGAGCCTTTGCAGGGTTCAGCCGTCACCCCCTTTCCCTCTGCCCCAAGAGCAACAAGTTCTGAACAAGGGTCTCCTTAGCTTAGATGTTGGAAGAAGAGGACCGGTAAATCAGAGCCACAGCCAACCTAAAACTATTGCAGCCAAAATATAACAAGAATGAGAAATAAACCTTAATTTTGGTAAGCCAAGGAGATTTGGAGGTTCTTGGTTACCAGAGCATAACCTAGCAAAAGCTAATTAATTAATATACCTCCCGATTCTACTTAGTGATAGAATGAGCTGCTTGATGGTTCATTTTTTTTTTCCAACTACCACTTAATAGCAATGACACATTGGGCAAGAGTGATTACTTTTTCTAATTCTCCATTTCTTCACATATGTGACACTTAGGGCTCAGTCTGTTTTGCTGTTTTAATTATTATAAATAAGACAAAGCAGCCGCACTGGACATAATTTGGAGAAGTACTCTTTTTTTTTCTGTTGTAACTTTTTTTATTATAGAAGTAATTATTATTAATCATTGAAATTTTAAGGCCATAGATAAGGGTAAAGAAAATAAAAACTGTGTTCTCACCACTGTTAATATTTTGATGTACTTCCTTTAAATTTTATTTTTCCCCATGCATTTTAAATAAAACCATACATACCTCTGCTACCTGCCTTCCCCCCTAACACTGTATCATTCTCACTTTCATTACAAACTGCACTACAAATCTCTGTAAACATTTTCAGTGGCTGCATAATATCTTCAAGGCTACCATTTTAAAACTATATTCTTTGTTTTATATTGGCCATTTAAGTTATTGGCCCAATATCAACTTACTGATTTTATAGCAAACATGTTATTTTTAGAGAACTATTAATCTTCCCATTTTTTTTCTAAAAGGCTTTAATACCTTATGATGTTGATCAGTCTCCTTCATCACATGTAGTTTCTTCTAACTTTATGCTCCTTCAGTGGGTATTTCCTTATGAAAAAGGGCACGGTGACCAATAACCCTGATAAGTTACAAACATTGAAAACAGACAGTATTTACAACAATCTTCATTTTGAAATCCAAACTCACTTCCATAGACTGAATGATGTAGTTAAGAATTTGTGTGTTGGGGGGGAAGCCATGCAATGCAAAAAACAAAGGCAGCTGGACATTCTAGGAAAAAACCAGAAGGTTGTATTAGAAAAGCATGATCCAGGGGCACCCGGGTGGCTTAGCTGGGTAAGTCATCTGACTCTTGATTTCAGCTCAGGTCGTGATCTCAGGGTGGTGAGATGGAGCCCTGTGTCAGGCTCATGCTCAGCGCAGTCTGCTTGAGATTCTCCCTCTCCCTCTGCCCCTCCCCACCATGCTCTCTCTCTCAAATAAATACATCTTTTAGAAAAAGGCACAATCCAAATGTAAACACACTGGTCCAAATCAGAACTGGATATATGTGTGCTTCAGTAGAAAAAACAGAATAGATTCCAGGCAGGAGAAATACTGATTGAGGAGTTGCACTGTACTAGGGATATATTGAAGAGGGCACATGTTTACTCTTGCAACAAGAGAAAACAAAGGCAACCAGAGAATCCAGGAAAATGAAAACGGCACAAGAAAAGCATAATCCAAATATGGAGGAAACTAAAATGACACTGATCTTGAGCAATTCATGTCTATGAAAAGATAATTCATTTGAATATTCTCCTTTGAAGGGAATGGGTAACTGAATAATGAAGTGCAGACAAGGAAATGTAATTATAGCATGCTAGCTGGCTCTGAAAGGAAAAATATTTACTTAGTCATAATAATATGTTTCTGTTTATTGACATTCAATTTTTCGGAGCCAGCCTACAGACAAAACATGAAAGACTTAATTATGATTATAGAACAAAGTCTGAATGTTATCAACTTTGACGGTCTGAAAGTCAAAGTGTGGCTGGGAGGCCTTGGAAGATGGAAGGGAAGAAGACAGGCAACATGGCTTAAGCCTTGTCTTGCAAAGGTAGGGAGTCAAGTTATGAGGAGTAGGAGGTATGGATCAAAAAATAAAAGATTACTGGGGTGCCTGGGGTGGCTCCCTCGCTGAAGCATCCGACTCTTGATTTTGGCTGACGTCATGAGATCGAGCCTTGTGTTGGGCTCCATGCTGGGCATTGGAGACTGCTTAAGATTCTCTCTCTCCCTCTCCCTCTGCCCCTCTCGCCCCCATGCTCTCTCTCTTTCTCTTAAAAAAAAAAATAGAAGATTACTATTTAAGTTTACAAAGGAAGCTGATAAATGAGCTAAAAACAGTGTTATTGACTGTAGAGGAGGAGGATTTGAGAGTGTGGAGAGCACTGTCCTGTAGGAGCTGTTGTCCCCCAGCTTCGGGTCAGCCCTTGCCTGGCCGGCGCTGGGATGCTCAACCACTGCTCACCCTGTTCAACCACTCCCAGAGAGGCACTGTCAGTGGGGACACCAGAGGGACACTGAGGCTCCAGGATGGAAAAGGGAGGTGTTCCTTCTTGTTGGCTCCTGGTTCCTGTCCGTGTTTTTGCAGCAATGACTTTTCACCCCTGCATGAACGATCATCCAGTAACAGGAGGTGGCTCCAGTTCGCAGTTGTTCTAAAACTCCCAGAACCAGGCGCACGGTGCCCACTCAAAGATGTCAGCACTAGCCAGCTAGCACCCCTCTTCAGGGACTGAGCCCCAGCTCTGGAGGCAGCACGCCTCCCCGGGTCTAGCAGCCCTTCCTCCAAGTTTCCTTATTTGAATTAACGAACCTCTTCTGTGTCACCCTCCAGCCCCCTGCTAGTAGCTGCTCCCTGCAGTTGTCACCTGGGAGCTCCTACATGGTCCCCTTTTTGCCTTCAGTTCTCCAATACCTGGTTGATGACAATTCGTTGTATTAAACTCTCACAGTTAAGATAACTGGTGTGATTTTTTTCTTGCCCTGACCCTGGCTGATCCCAAAAATAGGTGGGTTAAATCCTCATTTATTACTGCAGCAAGTTAATAGATTATGTGTGACTAAAGTTAATAAATCAAAACTTGACAGTGTAAGCACGTAATATATAGATATTGGGGTAACCACCAGAATAACTGTCACCTCTGGGGAGAGGGCTGGGTTTGGGGGTGAGCAGGGGATGTTGCTCATCTGTACAGTTTCTTTTCAATGTATAAACATTTCTCTGATTAAAAAACTTAATTCCCTATCCTCTCTTTATATATATTGTGGAACCTCATTGCTAGGAAATGGAGAAAGTGCAATATCTCCTAAAATTTTAAAATAAAATCTGGTGGACTTGAAAGTCAAAGACTGATTCACCATATTTTGGTAAGTGATAAAAGAAAACCCTCAAATTTGAGTCTTTAAACAGCTCTAGCCACTGCTAATGAATAATCATAAAATGAATAAATGAAAACCAATTTAATAAGTAATAATAAATTGAATACATAATTAAATAATAAATTGAACAAATAATAATAATTATAATTGAATAAATTAAATTATTCCTCCATAAAACAGTAGGAAATGAAGTTGTCTTCGACTATTAAATGAAAAAGAAAGGCCTTGTTGAAAAGATAAATGAAAATCAGTGGATGGCAGAAACATTAAGACTCAGTTTCCCCAAAGCTTCTCATTGTAGAGATGAGTGAGGTGAGCTCCAGAAAGAAGAGACTCGGTTACAACTGAATGGAACTTTGCTGTCATCTGTACTCTCAGGAGACCTGTGATGGACTCCTACTGCGTGTCAGGCATAGTGCTAGGCTCTGGGGACTCCAAGGCCCCTTTCATTAAAAATCTTCAGTCTCGTAAGAAAAGGCAGGAATTCAGGGAACACACAGTATCCCTCTTATGTCCAGGCCCATTCACAAGGGCTGTCCAGTGTAATGGTTCATTTACTCTTCCTATCAAGGCTGTAAGGTAAGTAGGATTAACTCCACTTTGCAGAGGAGGAAGCAGAGACTCATAAAAGGTAAAAGAATTGTCCAAAGCCAGGAATGTCTGATTCCAAAGCCCCTATGCTCTCCTCTGCAACACTGATCTACAAAGTCATGGTCATAAATAATATGAGGAGGGTGGTGGAGGAAGGGGAGAGGAGAGCATTTTTTAAAGAGAGTCTCCTTGAGCCAGACTTGCTTAACTTAAAGACCTATTTCAATGAACCCTCATGGTGGGAAACATAGCCTCTCTCTGGGCCTGGTTCCTACAATACTGACACTCCATCTTTTTGCTGCAGGAAAAGAAGTTTGCTATGAAAGGGTGGGGTGCTTTAAAGACGGTTTACCATGGACCGGGACTTTGTCGAGACAGTTGGCAGGTTTGCCCTGGTCTCCAGAGGAGATAAACACTCGCTTTCTGCTCTACACTAGACATAATCCCAAAGTCTATCAGGTAAGCTAACTTGCTGCCTTCACACATAGGTTATTCTAAAATAGAACATGTAGCTATAGATAGAGAAGACCTAGGTTCAGTAACTTACTCTGGCATAAACTACTGATTTAAAGGCTGATATTTCTTTTTAGTATTGTGAGCCAGATTTTATTGTCATATTATTTGTCCTAGTACTTAAATATAAAGATTGCTCTGAATCTGTTGTTTCATATGAGCTTGATTTGATACTTCTTTCGATTAATATATTAATTGAGAGCCTTCCACATGTAAGACTGAACAAGCAACAGTACCTATTATGTATTAAATTAATTAAACAAGACAGTATCCTAAATTTATTATAGTAGGGAAAAATGGGATATGTAAACAATTAACCTCTGTTGCAGCACAAATTATGATCTGTTACATAAGATACAAACAAAAGAATCTGGGAGCGTGGTGAGGAAGGGCTTACCTTCCCCTTGGGGGTGGGACGGGAGCCAGAAAAGGCTTTGAGGAACACACCTGTTTGAGGTGTGTCCCGCAGGGTGGGCAGGGTTTGCGTAAGCAGAGACACACAGGGAAGTGACAGATGAACTGGCGTGGGCAAATGCAGACAGGAGAGAGCCTGCAGAGTACATCTGATGAATACAACATGCTGAGTTAGACGGGGGACAGAGAGGAAGTCCTCAAATATGGAGTGAGTTAGAAAAGTAGTTTAGAGACAAATTCTGTAACTCCTTCCTGGAGACTTTGGACTTCATCCTGTGAGCCAGGAGGCCCCACTGGGAGTTTTTAAAGAGGCTTTAAGATATTTACCCTGGCTGCAATGCGCCTTCTTGACTGGAGCTGGGAGAGCCTGCAGGTGATTGCCAGACCATTTAGTACCAAGCCACCCAACACGGTAACCATGAGCTATGTGGGTATTAAAACTAAATAAAATTAAAGATTCAGTTTTTCAGCTGCACCAACCACATATCAAGTGCTCAGTAGCCCCATGCGGGCTGGTGGCTACCATTTTGGACAGTGCAAATACAGGATATTTCCACCATCACAGAAAGTTCTATTTGAGAGTGCTAGAAAACCATAATGCAGTTTGGATCAGACTCACGGAACTAGCCTGAGCCAGAGCATGAGCATGAGTATGATGATAGAAAATTGACATGATAAACATCATAAACTGTCCTGAGATCCTATACATGAGTCACAGGAAGAATAATGACCCTCTTGTCAAGAAAACTTGATTGCGGATCCTGGAGAATGAGTTACATTTTGGACCAGTGAGGTTCGGGCAGTCTATTGGATATTTGCCTCTTGAAGCTCAGGGCAGTCTAGAGCTGGAAGAAGAGATTCCAAAGTCTTTTACCCAGAGGTGAGAGTTAAAACCCAAAGAGTGATGTGATCTCGGGCAGAGAAAAAAAGCATGATACTAGACTTAAGTGGAGCAAAGACCAGAGAAAGATCATTTCCAGTCTCTACCTGCGACTCTATAACCCTGAGCCTCACTTTCCATCAGACCCAGCCAAGACAGCCTCTGCTGTGCCCCCACCCCCTACAAACAGAATCTGATCTGTAGCTGTCTACTTACCAGACACACACCCACATATGCGCAACCGGCTCTTCACTGAATTACGCCATTTGCTCTGTAGATGACAGCTCTATCAAAAACAAAGAAGAAAAGCCCTTATTTGGGGTACAGAGAAATTTACAATGCAAGTGTACTCAAATGACATTGTGGTAGATTCCACAACATGGAACGAACTTTCAAAACATTTTGCGAAGTTAAATAAGCCAGACACAAAAGGACAAGCATTGTCCGTTATATGAAATTCCCATTTTATGAAACACCTAGAGTAGTCAAATTCATAGAGATGGAAAAGTAGAATAATAGTTACCACAGGCTGGGGGAGGGAACAATGGAGAGTTACTATTTAAGGGTATAGGATTTCAGGTTGGGATGATAAAAAATTCCTTGAGAGGGATGGTCCTGATCGTTGCACAACAATGCCAGTGACTTAATGGTACTAAATTGTATACTTAAAAATGGTTAAGGTGGTAATTTTTGTGTTATATCTATTTTGCCACAGTTTTTTTTTTTTTTATTGTAAAGAGAATCTGTTGAATACAAATGTTTTGGAGTACCTTCGCTCTCTGGTTAGGACTTTAGGGTACGTGTGTGTATTCAGGACTAACTGTATCCCCTGGTCTTGACCCTCGGTCCTCATAGGACTCATTGGTCCTTTAGCCTTCTGCATAGTGGCCATGCACTTGAACTTTCATAGAGCACAGGCACTAAAACAGGTGATGAAGGTCAGTCTTTGGGAGAGTCTGGACCCTAAAGACAATGAAGAGAATATCAGACACCAAGCACTCTCCTAATAAAGGGACCATAAAGGCAATATTCCTCATGTCTTTTCCACTCCCTTCCATTTGGAAAAAACCATGTGACAAACCAGATCTGTAGTTGAATTTGCAATGGATGGAAGCCTGAGGGTTTGTAATTAAAGTGTTTTATACCAACAGTGAGGATACAGGATGAGTCAAGATACAATACTAAAAATCTTGGTGGCCCCAGGCTTGAGCCATTTGCTACACTGTGCAAATCTGACTTTGTATATGAGCAAGCAAAAGTTAACTTGCAATGGTTTAACATACTCTTTTCTCAGAGGGAGGAATTGTTAAAGCGAAACATGGTGCAATAAACCGGACTCTTCTGAGAGTCACAGGTCTTCACAGCTACATTTCTGCAAGAATGAATTCAACCTGCTATCTCCCAGAGTGGCTCATATAGTTAATGACTAGTGGTGATGCCCATTTTGCATAATTATGGTAGTTTCTGGGCCTGTAGCTTTTCTCAAGGCTGGAACATACCTAACTGGTGACTACTTTTGACTTACTACAAATGAGATCGTCAAGAGACTAGTCATGCTTTGTGGAATGGGTTGATCTCATACCAGTGAGGTTCTATGATTCCTCAAAGATAAGAACATTAAAAGTAAAGGCCTGAGCGCCCAGATAACCATTGAGCCTTTACCTGGCCCTTTCTTGGGATAATCCCTTCTGTCCTGACACCCTTTTATGGCTCTGTCCATGTAGCAGCAGAAGCTGAGGTGTCTTCTTTGAGTTGATTCCATGATGTTTGAGTTTCCTGTTTTCTAGGTTAGTATGCCATGTCACAGGGGTGTGCCAGATTGAATATGAAGTGAACAAAAGTGTTTTTCTACCTTTCCTACTTTATTAAATTCTTCAAGGCTTTCATGACAATGGAGGATGCTCAGATCCCGCAGTTCTTGTCAGATTGACATTTTGAAGCTTTCACAAGGCCCCACATCCAGCATCTAGCTCTTCTCATGACAGGGAAAGATTAAACAAACTTTTTCTACCAAATCCCCTTTCCCAAATAGGTTTGCACTTTTTTTTTTTTTGACATAGAAATAGAAATATAGTTGGTGCTTAAGGGGCTCCAGTTGGAGTTGGAGTTAACATCTGGATTCTTTTAAATATATAGATGGATAAATGTTTTTGCCTTTGGATTCCATTATTCAGCAAAGCAGAACTTCCAAGAAAGCCCAGATACATTTGATTTTATTATCTGCCTCAACAAATCCCACATCTGCTCTGGGCCCTATCAGTAAAGAACAGTATGATCAGATCCCAACTTGAGAGCTCAGTGGTGGAACACATGACTTCAGAGAAAGACCGTGTGGGTTTCAGCCCCTCACTCCAGGACTCGTTAGCCAGAGTGCTCTTGGGACAAGTGCCTTAACTTTTCATTGTGCCTTTTCCTAATCTCTAAAGTTAGTACCTACCTCACAGTGTCATGGAGGATAAATGAACTACACCATAAAGTGCTTAGAACAATTCCTGGCACATAGGCAGATACGAGTGTAGCTGTATTATAACTACTGTGTAAGCCAACTTAGGATTCTCATAATTGTTTGCTTACCATCTTGGAGATACTTTAACTAGCCAGAATTTGTATGATTAACTTGCATGTTACTATTAAACACAAGTAGCTAGTAATAGGCTCTTTGTTTGAAGGCTCTTTGTTATAAGATTCACCATTGTCAAACTTGCAACTCGCTGATTAGAGTGTTCATTTTTTTTCTCAAAACAGAATTTTGAGCATTTCTTATATTGTGCCTTTTCATTTTTCTCTTAATAACGAAATCACTTAAATGCATAGTATCACTAAGATGAGTTTGGTTGGTTATAAGAACAATCCAGCAAAACACAAGAAATACAAAAGAACATTCAAGGTAATTACATAAAATGATCTTTAATATGCTATTTTACTGCATGTGGTGAGATCCTAACCTTTGTTCCTCCCTCATAAAGTGGGGTGAACGATCTGTTTTGCCACCTTGACAGCATGCTTTTTTTTTTTTAAAGATTTTACTTATTTATTTGATAGAGACACAGTGAGAGAGGGAACACAAGCAGGGGGAGTGGGAGAGGGAGAAGCATGCTTCCCACTGATCAGGGAGCCCGATGCGGGGCTCGATCCCAGGACCCTGGGATCATGACCTGAGCCGAAGGCAGACGCTTAACGACTGAGCCACCCAGGCGCCCCTTTGCAGCATGCTTCTAAGCCTCAAATAGCACACTACTCATGAATCCCATCGGCAGAGAAGTAAGTGCTATACAAAAGTAAGGCTGACGGAAGTCCTGACTGAAACTGACCGAGCATCATCTCACAAACCTTGCCTTAAAACCACTCTTCTTTCCTTTCCTTTCCTGTGATTACATTTATATACTGTATTTGATAATGCATTAATAATTTCTTGGCACTTTTCAGTGCATAGCAGTAACTATTTCTTTGGTAAAAATATATTAAAGAAGGTTGTCAAGAATCAAATGTAGTGGAAGACTTTTGAGCAGACTTAGAATAATTCTACTAAATGTCAAATAATTTTGAATTATTATTTTACCTTAATCTCTTTTCACTTGAAACAGGAAATCAGTGCAGTTAATTACCTAACTATCCAAACCTCACACTTTGGAACAGACAAGATGACCCGTATCAACATACCTGGATGGAAATCAGATGGAAAATGGCAGCAAGACATGTGCAATGTATGATGTGGACAAACTCTTCTTTATACTTGTGTAAAAGTTGTATGTTTAATGAGAATGTACTTCGCATATATTAATGCATATTCATGGTAATTCCTCCATTCAGTTACATTGTCCCTGTCCCAAGGCCCCAAATGAATTATCCATTTCCTATTTATACTCACTTATTATGAATTGCATAGATTACAATGAGAGCATATTTCTTTGTAATTATTCTTTGATAAAGTCTCACTTTTGACAAAAGATTGAATGATAAGATAAATTTCTCACTTAAGGGAAAAAATTTTCCAGGTCCACTCCAAGAATTAATTTTCCTCTCTGATACTCAAGATTAATAGACTGCTAACATAGTAGGCAATTACTTATTTATAAGGCCATATAGTATAGTAGAGTCAGGCTGCCTGAATTCATACCATGGTTTTACGTACCATGATCGTGGGGAAGTTTAATTAACCTGTCTGTGCTTTGGATTCCTTATCTGTAAAGGGGATTAAATAAGATAATATATGTAAAAGGGTTAGGACAGGACCTAGCCCGTAGTAGGTTCAACACCTGGTAGTGTTATTTCTTATTATGGAATCCATTGCTCAGTCACTTTGGCTTTCTTTAATTCTTATTTCTTCCATACTTATAATAAATCTTTGTGCCAGGTGTTGCTAAAAGTGGAAGACGTGAACTGCATTAACATAGACTGGATTAACGGTTCGCTGGAATACATCCATGCCGTAAACAATCTCCGCGTTGTTGGTGCTGAGGTGGCGTATTTTATTGATGTTCTCGCGGTAAGAAACGTTGATTTTTTTAAAAAAAAAATTGTGTTTAATTGGCTTTGCACAATAACACCAAGAATTTGCATTGATTTTTATGGCTTTTTTATTAGCTTACACGAGTTCTGAACATGTGAGATATTAAGCATTCCTTTCTGTATGGTGACCAGGAAAGGGAAGTCACTTCTTGGGAAAGAAGTGCCTGTGGTTCTCCAAAGCGCCACTTGGTGGCAGTGTCCCTTCACAGGCTCCTCACCAAATGCTTCCCCAGCCCTAACCCCACCCCCAAGGTCACTTCCCCGGTCAGCTTATAGGCCCCTCTCCTGCCAGTTAGTTTTCATCCCATTGTAAACCTACCCTTAATGATTATAAACTGTTCGCATCTTATGAATGCTATTTGTTTAGAATGTGAAATACATTTTCCCCCAGAAATTGGGTTCTGTGGCAGTGAATTAATTAGGTCTGTAGTCCAGTCCAGGCACAATAACCTATACATTTTCTAAAAGAATAAAATAGACTTTGCTATTTATGAGGGTTATACCCTGAGGCATTTATAAATCTCCAAGTGCCCTACCATTATAGAAAGTAATTTCCCACCATAAAATGCAGTGAAGTAAAATCTAAAGATTTATGACCCTTTCAGACTCTTAAAGAGGGTTCACTCATTCATTCAACAAGTATTTTTCTCTGCATTGGCTGTGGGCTAGGGGCTGTTCTAGTCACTGAAGATACAGGGCGAGTGAGACAGTGTTTCTGCTCTAAGTGTGTGGACGGTACTCTAAAGAAGTCCAAGGATGGAGAGAGACTGGAGCATCAGCTAACCTAGATGGGCAGCCAAGGGAGGTGGTCCTCGAATCCTGAGCACAGTGAGGAAGCAGCGGGAGAGGACTTAGGGAGCCAAGTCCTCACCTCTGCCCCCACACTGCTTGTCTGCTCTTCCTTGCTGTCGAGGGAGACCGGGGCACAAGGTGGTACTAGGATGGGTCCTTGCATCCAAAGGATGAAATCCGATTAATCTCCTCTTCAGAGAAAAACCTGTCCTAAGCTTTTGTGAATTTCTTCGTGGATCCTGGGGCCTGCGCTGTGGGCTCTTCTAGGTCCAGGAAATAAATAGTAGTGGCTTATAGGAGAGGAAATGTTTGCTGAGCTGAAGGGGGAAGCATTTGCTGAGGTACATGTTCAGTGAATTGATGGGAACAGAGGAGGGGAAGGCTGAGGGGAAAGAGGGCTGATCTCAGATAACAGGCTGTAGAGGAAGACAGAAAGAAAGCATAGATTTGAAAGGGTGGCAGCATTGGAGGGAGGGGCCCCCTAAGGACCAGGAGACATCCTGGGGCAGCCATTCACGTGTTAATGAGAGAGAAAATACTCTTTATAAAGCAGCACATAATATTGTCATTACTGGTGGGGAAAAAATGATCAAATGATAAATTTATCCACGTGAAGGCAATTGCTTGATTTTCACTGTTATCATGAAGAGAACTTGAAGCTTAGATGAAACTAAAAATGCTTGCTCCTTTGTTCCCCATTGAGTGTGTGTGTGTGTGTGTGTGAGAGAGAGAGAGAGAACTCTTAGACACATAGTCATTTTGTAAATATTCTTAAAAAGACCTCTTTGAAGACCAAACTCAGCCCAGGCATTTGCTAGAGTGTCCTTCATCTGGAGGAGACAGACATAGGTAAGGTGGGTAACAGCCTGGGTATGACTGCATTTGACCTGTGTTGGGTGTATTCCAGAAGGGTTGGGTCTCAGGAAGAATGGGCATGGGCTGGAAGCCATAGATGTGGTTGCTGGGCTGTTCTTCCCTGAGGACCACGAGGCCCCTTAACACAGGAAGAAAAACCTCACCTCCAGTCCTGCCCGGTGCTTTCTCCTTCAGCCAGACAAGGAGGCGAGTGGACATGGGGGGTCACTTTGTCCATTGACTAATTCCCATCCTGTGTGTGAGAGGGACAAATATGTCAAGCTTAGGTCAAACACATGTAAGCCATTCCACCTGGTCTTTTAAAAATACGTGTTCTGTTTTCCTTTAAAAATCCTATCAGAAAAAATTTGGATATTCTCCTTCTAAAGTTCACTTGATTGGCCACAGCGTGGGAGCACATCTGGCCGGGGAAGCTGGGTCGAGGGTACCAGGCCTTGGAAGAATAACAGGTAAGCCTGCCTTGGGGTTGGGCCTGGAATTTGCTTACACATTTGTTTACACACAAAATCAAGTATCTGAAACACCAACTGAAGTTGAGGAAGCAAATGTAAGATAGGAGAAAATGGGACTCAACTACACATAAAAGGATTTTCAAAGCATGAGGGTGTAGATCCACGTTAGAGAATGTTCACTGTGGCATTACCTGTGGTGGGAAAGTAATGGGAGCTGACCTCTACCAGCCGAGGACGGCTGATGGAGATGACATGCTGTGCGATGCCATGCCTCTAACACAAAGAATGAGTGAGAGCCTCACTGGTGGTTCTGGAAGGATGTCCTGGACACATCGGGGGCACAGCTCACAGTGGATGCTGGCTGTGTGGAACTGGTTTAAGGCCTGTGCCCAGGCTGTCCCAGTTGCTAGAATGTTGAATATTACCCCCGGATATACTATTAAGTCTAAAAATAAGTTGCAGAGTCAGGTATGTAGACTACGAATTAGCATGAATTAGTATATGCCGTGAATTAGGTTTTTGAGGATGATAATCAATCATTTCCCTTCCCTGCACGCCGACTTCCAAACCAATTGAGTCAGATGGAATGAGATCGAAATATCAGCCTCAGTATCAACAAGTTGGCCTGGCGTCTCTCTCCTCTGCATCCCCAACCAATATTCAGTCAGCAGGTGCCGGATTTCCTCGTCCGCTTTGCACCTGTCCGTGTCCTGGTCACTGTCCCAGCTCAGGCCTTCTTCATTGCTCGCCTGGATTTGGTCACTCGTGACGGGTCCCCCAGCCCAATCCCCCACAAGTGCTACCAAGTCCTCATGTTTCCAAATACAGGCTGTGTCACTCACTGCTGGAACTTTCCATTGCCCAAAGCCTCTTAGCTTGTCACATAAATGGTTCATGTTTCATCGTGGCTTTTCGTATTTCTGTGCCTTGCCCCAAGCTATTGCCCCTTGCCCTAAATGGCCACAGTTCATCTTTCAAGATTCATTTCAAATGCACCTTCCTCAGACAGAGTTAATTCTCTCTACTTCCCATATCCTTTGAAATATCCCTCTATTATATCCGAAAATGCAACTCTTGTGTTGCATGGTTATATATAACATATATACATACATATACATATATATACAATTATTCATTCACCTGTTTATTTTGATAGACTCTGAACTACTAAGAAAGTCTCCCTTACCCCCACACCTCCCCAGGCCTGACACGTAGTAGGTGTACATTTCCTGTTGGTTAAAACAATGAACTGTAGTTCACACACATACTTATGCTTTAAATTCAAATTTGAACTTTAAGTATCTTTTTCTAAAAATAGTTAAGAACTCCAAATTGCATGTACAGTGTTTTGTCTCTGCAGCCTCTCAGTATAGCAGACTTCTCCTGCTGAAAACTTCCTTTCTTCTAGCTCCCAATCCCTACCCCAACAACAGCACCAGCCCACGGCCATCTTTCTTATTTGGGATAATAAAATTGTATTTTTATTCTGAAGTCATTGGGTAGCAAAAATCTCCCTTTGCTCTAAGTTTTCAGGCCCAGGGGAATGAAGAAACAGGCAGAGTTTGGGACGATGGAACGTCATGGGGCCTACACAGCCTTTCAGCCATAAATGAGAGGGAGGAACATTGCTGTTCATGTACTAAAAATCACACTGGGTTACCATAAATTTGTGAAGATTTTGTTTTTCTCAATTTTGATTTCAAAAATCAGATACTATATAACTCCCAATTCTTCCTCCCAAGTGAATTATCCCGTTGAGTAAATAGAAAACAATACATTTTTAAAGGCTCTCTGAAAATCCAAAGATTGCTATAATTTAGATGCCACAATCTATATTCCTTGCAAGTGGTTAGTTTTTCAACAATCATGTTCCTTGAGTAATAAAAGAACTAAAACTTCAAGAAAGATACTAGCTTTATCATAAAACCAGTTCAAAGCAAAATTAAATGATAGATTTTAAGACATGCCTAAGTTGAACCTTCTGCTGCCTTTCCTCCTGAGACCTGGAACCACCCAAATGCAGGGGTCCTGCTTCCCTGCTATTTGCCCCTTCTCTGATCAGTAGACTCTGAGGTGGGTCTCACATTTGGATGCATCTCTGCAGAGCTCTTGACTTCATCAGAAGCTTGCAGCGAATTGGCGATTGCACACTAAACAATCAAATGAACTTCCTAGCATTGAAGATCGATCCTGGGACTGTTGTGTCTTGGAAGCATGGGGCACAAGCCTTCACTTCTCGCTCCTGCCACATTTCCACAGGGCTCAGGCCACTCTGCTCCAAGTCCTCTCCACTCTGGGATCCAGTCTCCATTTTACAGCAAAGGGATTTTTGCTAAAATGTTATCTCCCCTTTTGCAAACTTGTAAGAGCTTCCCATTGCCAACCAGAGGATGTCCAAACCCTTTTGCGTGGTTCAGCTTACATCTGGCTCCTGCTTACAATGCTAGTTTTGTCTTTCACCCAGTTCTAAAACTCTGTACACCAGCCCTCAAAAACCAGTTACAGTTTCCCAGATGTGCTTAACTGTTTCACCTGCAGGCCATGAAGAGTATCTTTCTTACCCCTGGGGCGCTGCTGACCCCTCTTTACCCTGGCCAACTCTTCTGGTTCCTCAGATCTCTGCTCGTATTTCCCATCTCCAGCAGAAGCATGTCCCAATTTCCCAAGACTGGCTTATGTGTTGCTTCTCTGTGCTTGCATAATACCTAGGCTCACCTCTGTCTCTGCACTGAGAGCATCCTGAATCGAGCTGTCTTCTCTCTTTGTGTCCATCAAACACAAAGCTCTTTGAGGACAAGGCTAGGCCTTATTCTTTGTATCCAAGTGCTGAACCTAGTTCCTGGCACATGGTAAGTGCTTGATAAATAAGTGTCAAATGTATAAATGAGTGGATATGGGAATGGTCATAACATCTTAGAGACCTCTAGATATCTTACCTTTATCTTTATTAGATATTTGAACAGGAGACAGTGGGCTGAGGGTCTAGACACTTGTGCTCTTAGTCCATTTTGCCTCCAGTATATGGTGACCTTGTCAAGTCACTTCACATCACCGGATGTCAGGCTTTTCATTTGTAATGTAATGAAGTGGAAATAATGAACCACAGCTGAAAACTAAGCTTAAGTGTGTTGCTTTGTAGATTCATGTTTACATGCTAAAGAGCTCTTATCTTTTATTTTTATCTCTATTTTTGCATACAGATGTTGCTTTTGAGATCATCTGCAATCCATACCTTAATTAGGTATATGGTAATCCTGCACAGACCCTAGAATTTGATCCTTCTGACTTTGTTAATTGTTTTGGTATTGTCTGGACACAGCCTTACTTGTGAATAGGAATGTGACATTGTAATCTATAGAGACCTGCATGTCTATACTCAATTTATGCATCTATACTTTGTCTTGCGTGGTGTTTGACCTATATATATCATAAAGGAAAGAATACCTTGCCCTCACCATCTATCCTTCCAAAATAACAACACTATGAATATACTCTTAGAGAGAACGTGTCTTGGTTTAATGGATTTTCATGTTTTTTTCCAGGGTTGGACCCAGCCGGGCCATATTTCCACAATACTCCAAATGAAGTTAGGCTGGACCCCTCGGATGCCGAATTTGTTGATGTCATTCATACAAATGCAGTTCGCTTGCTCTTTGAGTTTGGTAAGTTTTGAATACAAACAGAAACTACACTGAAGCATGGAAAAGAATTTTAGAAGCATTTATCCTGCTTTTATCTATTTCAGGTGCTGGGACTATTAATGCTTGTGGTCACCTTGACTTTTACCCAAATGGAGGGAAGCATATGCCAGGATGTGAAGACTTAATAACACCTTTATTTAACTTTGATCTCCACGCTTACAAGGAAGGTAAATACTTTCTAAAATATGAAGCTGGCTATTATACATTCACACGGCTCCCTCCTTGGACAGGATCCACACCCTTTTGCACGTAATATAATATAAAAATATGCTTTAGCCCCCAAACACAGTCACATTCATAAAGCTCCCACCAGTTGTGAGATCTGTGAGATCAGGGTCCGTGTCTTATTTATCTTTGTATCCCCAGGGCCTGTCAGAATGTCTAGCATGTTGTAGTCATTCAATGTAAATGAGAAGGATATGCTTATTCATTCAGCAAGATGTATTGAGTACCTACTATGTGCCAGGCATTATTCTAGGAACAGAATACAAAATGAAATGAATACAAAAGACAAAAACCCCTCCATGATGGAGCTAATATTCTAATTTGCTAGAAAAACAATAATAGAGTAAGGAGACAAAATAAAGCATGGAATGAAATATGAGGTGTTGGTGATAGTGGGGGTCAAGTGGGGAAAGGAGATTTTTGATAGGGTGGTCAGGGAGTCCTTACTGAAAAGATGACCTAAAGGAGTTAGCCATGAGAATACCTGGGAGAAAGGCATGCCAGGCCAATGGGTGGGGGGCAGCCAGTGTAAAGGGCCTGGGGCAGGAGCCTGCCTGGGGAGTTCATGGCAGTGAGGAGCCTACTGTGGCTGGAGTGAATTGAAAGAGGAGAGTAGGAGGCATGAGGTTAGAGAAGGGGCAGAAGGAGAAAATACAGGGCTTTATGGACCATTATAAAGATTTAAGCTCTTACTCAAGTGAGATGGGAGACGTGGGAGGATTTGGAGCAGAAGAGAGATATGGTTTGACTTACTTTTTAACAGAATCACTATGGATTATACATTAAATTTATCACAAATAAACAAATAGTATTTAACCCTTTATAATAGTGTCCAATAACAATAGTATCTATAGAGCACCTGGTAATAAGGCAACAGAAGTTATTATTTGGGGATTTCATTATTCTCTGGATCTGCATATCATCAACATGTAAATAATGAAACATATCATACATAATATATAAAATGCATAATACTATAATGTATGATGATATGATAGTAAATGAATGACTCTAAATATCTCACCCTCTGATTCCACATGGTCAGAATATCTTGATGATGTAATTATTTGATCTTCCAATTGGCTGGTGTAGTGGAAAGATACACAGATCATGACATTGAGAGTAGCTGGAATGTCCTCTTCTCTAGAGGCAAATTGCAAAGTTTTAATATCTGTTCTGAAGAGTAAATGTGATTAGAAGTATCTGTTTGCAATGCCTACTGAAGAAAAGAAACAATAACTGGTGAATTACAGACACTCAAAATGAGAAAGCCAATTCCAGCTAGAAGAGATAAGCAAAATTCATTCAAATAAGGCCTATTATAAAACTTATTTCTCTTCTTATTTTCTGTATTATGACTTAAAATCCTTTCTATTAGGGTAAAATATAGATCATAATATTTCTTTATATACATACACAGAACATTTGAAATTCTGTAAAGAATTAATTCAAGTAAAATATATTTTTCACAAGCTATCATTTTAAGACGTTATAAAATTTCCTACAACTCTATTTAAAGTATGTGTATCGGGGCACCTGGGTGGCTCAGTCGTTAAGCGTCTGCCTTCGGCTCGGGTCATTGGTCCCAGGGTCCTGGGATGGAGCCCCACATCAGGCTCCCTGCTCGGCGGGAAGCCTGCTTCTCCCTCTCTCACTGTGTCTCTCTCTATCAAATAAATAAAATCTTAAGTAAAAAAAAAAAGTATGTGCATCAGTCATGTTATGATTTAGGTGAGTTCGAAGACATTAAGATATTCGATTTTACATTATACTTATGACTAAGAAATCACTTACTTTTAAAATTTATATTTCCCAAATGCTAACGAACCATCTTGTCTACATCACAATTAATTGTGCATATAAATCTGAATATAAAAAGACCTGACGTAAGAGATGTCCTTGTTTTAAAAAAAAAAAATGATGCCATTTATTGATCTTGCTTTCTGAAGTTACCCTGTCTCAGTTATCTATTGCATGACAAACCAGAATGGCTTAAAAAAACAATGGTTTCATTGCCCATTGTTCTGAGGGTCAAGATTAAGGCAGAGTTCTATAGAAACTTTGCTTTGCGATGTGAGTTGTGTGATTGCATCCAGTTGGGGGCTACACTGGGTTGAGCTAGGTGGGAAGATTCAACATGGTCTTCCACGTCTGGGGTCTTGGTACTGGTTCTTCTCTTTAAGTGGTCTGTTCATCTTCAGGGCCTTTCTTCCCAGCCAGTTAACCAGGATTTCTTAACAGAAAAGCTGGGTTCTAAGAAGGCCACCGTGGATGCTAGAAGGTCTTTTAAGACTGAGGACCTGAATTTGCATGGGGTCAATTTCTCCATGTTCTGTTGGTCAAAGCAAGTCAGGGGACTAGCTTGCAATCCAGGGTTGGGTGGGGGGAGTGAAAAAAAAATAGGCTCCTTGCTCTTGAAAGGAGGAATGGTAATCTGTTATTGCAAAGGGGTGAGGACCTAAAAAAGAGTGACTCATTGGAGGCCACTATTACAGTATAATGATCTACCACATATACTAAAACAAAATCTAGATTCTCAAAGATCAACCAAGTTGTGTAGGTCATTGGAAAACTAGTCCATGGCAGACACTAAAGATGTTGCTATAGAAGATTTAAGAGCATAAGTGACTAGAATGCTATGCTAACTTCAGAATGCACAAATGTATTTAGATGCATCTTATTTATTGTTGCAATAATCTGAACTATTAGTGGCCATAATGTCATGCCTGGCAATGACAGAACTAACTTGTCTGTAGCATTCTTTATAATACTTCTCACCTGTGACACCTCGAAGCTCAGTTGAAGGTGTGCATGGGTTAACATTGTTGGCTGTGTTGTGATTGAATAGGAGGGAGTTCAGTCTTCATGCAGAAACAGGGAGACAGAGAACAAATTGGTCTAAGGTGGAGATGCTGTGTGCACAAGAATTCTGAAAGCTCTAAGTGCTTGAAAGCTCTAGGTCAAAGATCCGGGAAGTGTTGAAGATAATAGTATCAGAACACAAAGTCATTTCTATTTGCATTTGTTTATTTACCCTGCTTGAATGTCCCTGGAGATTCACACAAAGAATTGTTTGGTACAAAGAAAAGGATATATGCTATTGATAAATGTTGTTCAGTATCCAAGCCTACATACAAGGTCTGGCCGTCTAGACATCCCAAGTCAAGAATCTGTTTTTTTAAGTTACTTTTCTAAGAAATGGTTCTTACTATTAGTTATCAGTTAATCCATTTATTGCTATTAATTAATTGGAAATTGTCTTTGCAGAAGTGGTTTCCTTCTTTGATTGCAACCATGCCCGAAGTCATCGCTTCTATACTGAAAGCATTCTCAATCCTGAAGCATTTATTTCTTATCCTTGTAGATCCTACAGATCTTTCAAAGCGGTAAGTAAAGTATTTTGCTGTGGTATTTAATTAGCAAGTCATTTTTTGAACCATGATCGGCCAACGAATTAGTACTTTGAGTATGTGGCAAAAAATGCATCTGCCATCTTGGGAAATAATAGATTCTTTCTCTGTGCAGAGTGCTGAACAGTAGCTGGATTGCTGAAGAGCTTAAATAACTAAACCAACTATTTGTATTCTGGTTGTTTCAGCTCTTTTGAAGATTATATCCAAGTTTGTGTTTGGGGCCATTTGTTATGCAGTAATTAGATGCTTACTGTGTAAGTCCAGGGCAAAAAATTGTCTGTGTGTATATTTTAAATGTCATCTTCAAAGATGCCCCGAGAAGGTTGAACCAATCAATAGCTACAACCAAACATATTACTATTTACTTGGAACGTGAAAATTATTTTATTAAAATTTAATTATTTATACAGAGCCGAACTAAGGCATATAGCTCACAGGAGTTCCACACAGATCAATAAGGGACAAAATACCAAATCTGATTTTGTTTAAGTCATAAAACGCACGGTGCCAGATCTGAACTAAATGTATTTTTCATTTGGTTATCACTATGAAAAGGAGAAAGAAAATCCATTTTGTAGTGAGAAGTGGAAAGATTTTCCTTCTTACGCTTCAGAGATCTAATTCCCTGTTTTATCAGGGTAGAAAATGTGGGGTTTCCAGCTGGAGTTTATTGTAAGTAATAGCACTTTGTGGCTAAGTTTAGTGTTGGGACAGGAATGAGCCGTTTCTGTCCTCTTAAACAGAGCAAGGTGACTGGATGCCCTTCAGCCACCTTCTCCGTCTCGGGAGCCAGTTATTCTTACCCATGGCATGCCCTGGTGAACTGCCATGCTTGGGGAGCTTGCCAGCCAAACCCTGGCATTTTCCCAACCACCTCCTTCTATGTCGCCTCCTCCTCCTTCCGGCCCCAGATGCTGCTCTGAGTGGCTAAAGGGACCTTGACACTTACTGTACTGAAGGCATTTGGAAGAAGCCCTCGGAGTCACAGTCTAGTCAGAGATAATGGGCTACAGTCTGCGAGATGGGAGAAGCTTAGGCTCCTGTGCCACATGGATGCCAATTATGGCTACAAACTAGAGAACATTGCATCAATTTCCTTGACATGTTTTATTGTGCTTCTACCCAAACAGTCGTAAAGAGGAAGTGAAGTGAAATAAATAGAACAGAACAGAATGAAATAAAATAAAATTAAAATAAAATAAAATAAAATAAAATGAAGGAGGAATTCTAATACCAGGCTGTCTGGTTCACATCCTTGCTCCCTCACTTACTAGACACGCATCATTGGACCAATTCTTTAACTGCTCTGCACTTCGGTTTCCTCGTCTGTTTGATAAGGAGGCTGAAAGCACCGTAATAATAAAGAGGCTTGTGAGGATTAATTAGTAAAATGCACATAAAGTGCTTAAAAAGTGCCTGGCATGTGGTAAGCCCTTAATAAATATGCGCCCTTTTATTATTGTTACAAGTTTTCTTCATTAAAAATAGAGTTTTACATGGGATGCTTTACTATAATCCTAGCCTTAATGTTCATGGTTTATATATCCGAAACTTCAAAACTTAAAATAACAAATATTCAAACACCGCTACCAAGATTTTTTTAAGTTAACATTTTGTTAGTTTTGCTCCGAATTTTAAAATGTACAGATAAAATTTCATTCCCTTTCATTCCTTCCCACCCTCCTCTGAGGCAGGGTTTGGAGTAAATCCAATATGTATCAGATAAATAGTATTACACTTATCTTCCTGGATTTGCTTTGTTGTTGTTGTTAAATTTTATAAACTTGAGATCTACATTGATATGTGTAGATCTAATGTATTTATTTTATAGGAATCAGTCACAATTGATTTCTTCATTCCCCTACTAATACACATTTTGGTTGTTTCAGGTGTTTGTTATTAAAAGCAGTTCTCAGGGGCACCTGGGTGGGTCAGTCGTTAAGTGTCTGCCTTCAGCTCAGGTAATGATCCCGGGGTCCTGGGATCCAGCCCCGCATCTGGCTCCCTGCTCGGTGGGAAGCCAGCTTCTCCCTCTCCCACTCCCCCTGCTTGTGTTCCCTCTCTCACTGTGTCTCTCTCTGTCAAACAAATAAATAAAATCTTAAAAAAAAAAAAAAAAGCAGTTCTCAGTAAATACTTCTGTATGTCTACTAGTGTGCTTGTATGGAAGCTTCTTTATGGCATGTAATACAAGTGAAATTGTCAAAGCATGTGTGCATTTGTCTTTTTTTTTAAGATTTTATTTATTTATTTGAGAGAGAGAGTGCAAGCACGGGGAGGAGCAGAGGGAGAAGGACAAGCAGAGCCCCACGTGGGGCTTGATCCCACCCCGAGATCATGACCTGAGCTGAAATCAGGAGTCGGATGCTTAACTGACTGAGCCACCCAGGCACCTCACATTTCTGTCTCTATTAGACATTACCAAATTGCTGTCTGCAACATCTGTCAATTTACATTCCCATCAGGAGCAAACGAGATTCCCACACTTGTCTTCACCACTACTTGATGTTGCAAATTGTTTTAATTTTTGCAGATCTGCTGAGTATGAAATTGTATGTTGTTTTCATTAGCCCATTCCTGACAACTAGTAAGATTGAGCAGCTTTTTCCATAGTTATAGACTATTTGACTTTCCTCTTCTGGGGATTCTCTATTCATAGCATTACTCACATTTCTAATAGGCCATTTTTTTCCTCTCAGTTGTTTTTGTTTTATTTTGTTTTGTTTTTGAAAACAGGGTGGCCCATTAGGCAACTTAGTCATTTTTAAATGCATGTGCTTTATTTAAATTTTAAAGATTTATCATAGTTTAATAATATATCAAGAGTTTATTGAAGGTCAACATTTCTAATTACATTTCTAACCTACCTCTTTTTTTCTGTCACCAGGGAAATTGCTTCCATTGTCCCAAAGAAGGTTGCCCAACAATGGGTCATTTTGCTGATAGATTTCACCTCAAAAATACGCAGCCTAATAGATCATATTATTTTTTAAACACAGGGTCTCTTTCCCCATTTGCCCGTAAGTATTGAAGCTCAGTTTTTTTTATTGTAATGCTTTAAGGTACTTATCTTTAAAACTTCAACAGTTTTTACTGAGTGTCTACTAAATAACTGGGCACTGGGCCAGACTCTGAGGATGCAGGGAGGAAGCAATACCGTGAGTTTAGACTAGTGGGGAGTTTCAATCCCGGGTAATAAACGTTCTGCTAAGAGACATGCAAAAGAGGGTCTTCCACAACCAAGTCAATGGAGCTTTCTGAGGGAAGGTGATTTCTGAGTGGACTCCTGAAAGATGAGTAAGAGAGAAGGAAATGGAAGCATTCCAGGCAGAAGGAACAGCACATGTCAGGACTGTGGAGGCCAGGAGGAGAGTAATATGAGATGAGGCAGGAGATGTAAATTAAGTCAATAATGAAATCATGAGCCATGTGGGGAGTTCGGAATTTATGAGTTCCTGGAAAGCCACCAAAGGGTGTTAAGATTATCAGATTGGTTTCTTAAAAAGCCATTCTTGTTGCCGCATAGATTAGAGGGAGACAAGATGGAAGCAGAATGACTTGTTAGGATAAGTGCTGCCTCACCACCATGGAGGGTGATGGATGGTAACTAACCTTGTGTGCTAATCATTTCACAATATATCATTATGTGTGTATCACGGTATACACGTCCACAATGTTCATGTCTCAATAAAGCTGGACAGAAAGGTAGGAGACAGGGAGAAAGTACAGAGATGGTTGGGAGGTAGAAGCAAAATGGAACCTGGCAAATGGACTTGAGGGATGCCAAAAGTCGAGAAGTCAAGGATGGTTCTGGCTCGCTGGATGTTGTTCCGTTCGCTGAACTTGATGACACAGGAAGAAAGTCTGGCTTGGAGGAGGCTGATGGGCTCAGTTTCTAACTTACCAGGTTTTGAGATGCCTTGGGGTGGGGGGGGGTGTGCCCACAAGGTAGTCAGAGATACAGGAGACCGATGCGATCTACAGATAGCGATTTGAGAGATATACCTGTGTGTAGACAGCCATCAGGGCTGTGGAGGAGGATGATGAAATTACCCAAAAAAGTGTGTAAAATGAGAAGAAAGAGAGCAGAGAAAGAGAAACTGCAAAGGAAACTGAGGAAGGTCTCAGTCTCTTTCAGAGAGAGAAGGTAAACCAGTGTGGAGAGCAGTAAAAGGAGCCAGGGAAAGAAAGACAATGAGGAAGGAAGGATGGATCCACTGCACCAGATATGCTAAAAGGTCAGATGAGATGGTTCTGAGGGCTCATGGGATAAAGCCGATAAAGCGCCAATGCTGGTCTCTGGGAGCTTGGGGACAGGGGTTTCCGTGCAGACATGGCAGTGGGGTGGGCTGAGGAGGGAAGAACTCTGCAACGATTAACTCAGGAATTGAAAATTCTCTCTGGAGATTTTTTTCCCCATTCAAACGTTTTTCAAACAATTTTAGGAAGAATTGCATTTTTTTCAATGTGTTACTAAACATACAGCAGTTCCAGAATTCACAGTGAAAGATCTGTTTCATTCCAGATTTTGTAAAAGTGACCCTTGGCCACTTGCAAGGGATTTGTCCTGTTGGCAGGCTTTGTGCTGCCCCAGACCTGGGCTAACTGGGCATTCTGAGCACAGAGCCCCGCGGGAGACGAAGGGACAGCTCACTTCGCCTCCCATTCTAAAAAGCACAGACCCTCTTGCCCGCTAGGTTTTCTAGATTTATTCTGGGTTAGTTGCCAAACCATGGCCAATAAAAACCTGGCTGTGCAAAACATACATGCTGCAGAATACAAATGTAATAGACAGAAGAAGACACACACTTCCATTTTAAAAAGTCATAAAAATGCCTGGAAAATTAAAGAATTTTCTTTAGAGAATATCATGACACTATTTACTTTCATAACATGAAATCATGTACATTTATATGTATTTTTAAATGTAGTTTTTCACCAAAGTCACTCAAGCTATATAAAGTTGTGCTTTTTCATGAACACGAATAGCCGTGTTCAAGGCTGGAAGTTGCGTTCACATCAAAGTGCCCAGGAGGTCATGCTTTTCTCGTGTTTTCACCTCTTCATTTTCACTTTTTTGTTTTGTTTTGTTTTAATTTCCAGGTTGGAGGCACAAATTATCTGTCAAACTCGATGGAAACAATGCCACTCAAGGGACCCTGATCCTCCGTGTAGGTGGAACGACCGGGAACACGGAAGAGTTTGTGATGGCCAGGTAGGCAAGGGCCAAGGACGAGGCAGTGGCAGGTGGCACAGTGCTGGGCACTCGCTCAGACTGGCTCAGTCAGCAGCTCGGGCTTTTCCGACAGCGGAATGCCACGGGCTGTCCTGACACATTCGACTTTTCTTTTCACTTCTGGCTTTCCAGATATAAAATAGAAATCATAGGCTCTATTTTCTCTGCAGTTCACCTACAAACAGAAAAGGTTAGAAAATGATAGCATAAAATTATAGATCTAGATAGGTGGACAATAAACAAGTTATTGTTAATCCAGTCCATTAACATTATACAAATTCGCCTATGTTTTGGTTTGTATAGATTCAAATTACTTATAGAATAAGACATTTATATAAATGGCCAGATTTCTAATAAGCTGTCTGAGTAGCATGCACAGATACTGGACAAGTGTTGAAATAGTCAAAGGTGGGAATAATTCAGCAGAGACATTCACTGTGTACCTTTGGCTAAAGTCCCCTTTTATCTTGAGTTTCCTTTAATCTTTTCTTTGGTCAACCTTGGCATTTTTGTATTAGAGATTTTACTTACGTTGTTTACTTCTGTAATCCATTCCAGAATTAAGGTTATGGACACTAATTAGATGCTTCCTTTTTGCAAACCAATGAATGGATTAGATTTTTGCCTCTTTGCTTTCCATCGTCTTCAAAGATTGGGCAGGGGCATGAAAAACAAGAGATTTCTGTGGTTATTTTGTCAGCCAAAGGATGCGGCAGATTAATCATTCTGGCCGTTTGTGCACATCATCTTGCCTCAGTGCACCTGCCGGCAACTATGGGTTCAGTCTGATCCTCTGGACCCTTGTGAACGCACAGGCTCCAGCCCACCTTTCCAGCCCTGTCTCCCACCATCTGGTTTGTTCATCTTCAGCTCAGCCAGATTACCCTGATTGCACTACCCAGCATTCACTAGATCCCACTTTTCCTCTCTTTGACTTCACTCAGGTGGTTCCTCTGTTCCAAATACCCTTCCCTGTCTTAACATATCTTATTTCCACGTGTTCTTCGTGTCTCCATTAAGCTAGTTCCCTGAGAGCAGTTCAATACGATCAATCGTGTGCTTGTGGCTCTGAGGCCCACAGGATATTGCCTAAGGCTGGGCAGTTTGAGCTCTGCATAAAGGCCTCTGACCTGGGGCAGGTGGGAACAAATAGGCAGTTCCCACCCTGACCTGCTTAAAAATTTGTGAGAATATTTTGGGGCACCTCGGTGGCTCAGTCGGGTGAGCATCCGACTCTTGGTTTCGGCTCAGGTCATGATTTCAGGGTCATGAGATCGAGCCCCACGTGGGGCTCTGTGCTCAGCGGGGAGTCTGCTTAAGAGTCTTTTCTCCTGCCCCTCCCCCCTGACTCACCCTAGCGCTTGCGCACTCTCTCTCTCAAACAACTAAATAAAATCTTTTTTAAAAATTGTAAGAATATTTTGACATTTCTGCATTTCTTTTGCAAATATTTAAAGAAGCAGTCTGTCATCTTGTTGCAGTCATCCAATCCTCTTTTAAGAATAATTCAGTATTTCTGGTTTACGGTATATGTCCCATCTTGAAATGAAGTCAGATTAACACGTCTGCACGCTCTCTATTCCTATTTTTCAGTCAAGCATCAAGAGTCTGGCCCCTCCCTGTGGATTATATTTTAGTCATGTGGGCTTCTAATGACACAGTTATGGAGGTCCGCACAGTAGGTTCACTGAGTGAAGGCAGTCCAGAGAGCAACAGGAAGATTATCCCTAAGAAGCTGGAAGAAAAGTAAAGCAATTAATTCTACATGGAATAGAGTAAGACAGGCCCTAGGAATAGCAAAATTCATTCACTCAACAAACATTTAAATGCCCACTGTGTGCCAGGAATTGTTCTGATTGCTAAGAATACAGCCACAGGTCCTGTCCTTGTGGAGCTTTTCTTCTAATGAGAGGAGATAGACAATACATTAAGAATGGAAGAAGGAAACAAGAGAAATAGGGAAATCACATCTGGTCTCATTTTGGCTTGGATAAGATGTGCCTTATGCCTCAAGATAATCCACTTCTCTGCTCTGTTGCCATGCTCACCAAAACATCTTCTTTTTTTTTTTTTAAGGATTTTATTTATTTATTTGAAAGAGAGAGACACAGTGAGAAAGGGAACACAAGCAGGGGGAGTGGGAGAGGGAGCAGCAGGCTTCCGGCGGAGCAGGGAGCCTGATGCGGGGCTCTATCCCAGGACCCTGGGATCATGACCTGAGCCGAAGGCAGACACTTAACGACTGAGCCACCCAGGCGCCCCCATAAGGCACCATTTAGAGAATGATTCTCTGTAGTCTCAAAAATGCACTAGCTAAAGCAACCTATTCTAAACAAACCCTCTGAACAAGACTGCCACGGGGGCAAATGACATTCACCTTGCAGTATGTTAGAGTTGCTCTAAAGTAGCAGAGACTGGGACACAGGTCTTGGGAAGCCCTGCAGATCATAGATTCCTGGGACAGATGTCATCAGAGTTCTATCTTCAAGCCAAGTATTAAATGCGAACAAACAAACAAATTATGAGAAACACCATCATTCCCCTCATCCCAGAAAGCAGCAATGCCAGTCACAAAGCTAAAGTTTAGGAGTTTTCAGAATAAGACTCCTGTCTACATTATAACTGCTGAGATTATAGAAGCTCCCCCAAATCCCCGAGCTGCCCCGGGAATGGGTCTCTGTGTGTGTGTGTGTGTGTGTGTATCTTGTGCACATCCTTTCTCCCTCCTGTTGAATATCCTGAGCCTCACTTCCCGGTCGACCTCACCCCAGTTGGCCCTATTCTCTGATAGGGCTGGGCAAGAATTCCAGAGTGGAGAAAATGGTGTTTCTGTACCATTAAATCACTGTTCCCTACCTCGCTGTCTTTTTTTGCCCTCACACCTAAATGCTTCAGCACACATTCCCTAAGAACAAAGCCAGTCTTCTACATAATCACAATATAGTTATTAAACCTAGGAAATCCAACAATGATATGATCCTATCAATCGACATTCCATATTCAAATTTTGCCAATTGTCCAAATAATATTCTTGATAGCAATTTTTTCCCAGTCGGGATCCATTCCACAATATGATGCTGCATGCAGTTGTCTCCTTAGACTTCTCTATTCTGAAACAATTCCTCAGCCTTTATGTTTCTTGACCTTGACATTTTTGGAGGGTACAGGTCAGTTCTTTTTGTGGAATGTCTCTCAGCTTGGATTTCTGATGTTTCCTCAATATTGGATTCCCGTAGTATAGTTTTGAAAGGAAGGAATATCACAATAGTGATCTTGTGTCCTTCTCAGTGAGTTGTATCAGGAAACACATGATGTCAGTTTATTCCACTACTGGTAATGTTAGTTTTTTTTTTCTTTTTTATTCTTATGTTAATCCCCATACATTACATCATTAGTTTTAGATGAAGTGTTCCATGATTCATTGTTTGTGCACAACACCCAGTGCTCCATGCAGAATGTGCCCTCCTCAATACCCACCACCAGGCTAACCCATCCTCCCACCCCCCTCCCCTCTAGAACCCTGTTTGTTTTTCAGAGTCCATCATCTCTCATGGTTCGTCTACCCCTCCGATTTCCCCCGCTTCATTCTTCCCCTCCCGCTACCTTCTTCTTCTTCTTCTTCTTTTTTTTTTCTTAACATATATTGCATTATTTGTTTCAGAGGTACAGATCTGAGATTCAACAGTCTTGCACAATTCACAGCACTTACCAGAGCACATACCCTCCCCAGTGTCTATTACCCAGTCACCCCACCCCTCCCACCCCACCCCCCACTCCAACAATACTCAGTTTGTTTCCTGCGATTAAGAATTCCTCATATCAGTGAGATTATATGATACATGTCTTTCTCTTTTTGACTTATTTCACTCAACATAATACTCTCCAGTTCCATCCACGTCGTTGCAAATGGCAAGATCTCATTCCTTTTGATGGCTGCATAATATTCCATTGTATATATATACCACCTCTTCTTTATCCATTCATCTGTCGATGGACATCTTGGCTCTTTCCACAGTTTGGCTATTGTGGACATTGCTGCTATAAACATCAGGGTGCACGTACCCCTTCGGATCCCTACTTTTGTATCTTTGGGGTAAATACCCAGTAGTGCAATTGCTGGATCATATGGTAGCTCTATTTTCAACTTTTTGAGGAACCTCCATACAGTTTTCCAGAGTGGCTGCACCAGCTTGCATTCCCACCAACAGTGTAGGAGGGTTCCCCTTTCTCCGCATTCCCGCCAACATCTGTCGTTTCCTGACTTGTTAATTTTAGCCATTCTGACTGGTGTGAGGTGGTATCTCATTGAGGTTTTGATTTGGATTTCCCTGATGCCGAGCGATATTGAGCACTTTTTCATGTGTCTGTTGGCCATTTGGATGTCTTCTTTGGAAAAATGTCTGTTCATGTCTTCTGCCCATTTCTTGATTGGATTCTTTGTTCTTTGGGTGTTGAGTTTGATGAGTTCTTTATAGATTTTGGATACTAACCCTTTATCTGATATGTCATTTGCAAATATTTTCTCCCATTCTGTCGGTTGTCTTTTGGTTTTGTTGACTGTTTCCTTTGCTTTGCAAAAGCTTTTTATCTTGATGAAGTCCCAACAGTTCATTTTTGCCCTTGCTTCCCTTGCCTTTGGCGATGTTTCTAGGAAGAAGTTGCTTCGGCTGAGGTCAAAGAGGTTGCTGCCTGTGTTCTCCTTTAGGATTTGGATGGACTCCTGTCTCACATTGAGGTCTTTCAACCATTTGGAGTCTATTTTTGTGTGTGGTGTAAGGAAATGGTCCAGTTTCATTCTTCTGCATGTGGCTATCCAATTTTCCCAACACCATTTGTTGAAGAGACTGTCTTTGTTCCATTGGACATTCTTTCCTGCTTTGTCGAAGATTAGTTGACCATAGAGTTGAGGGTCCATTTCTGGGCTCTCTATTCTGTTCCATTGATCTATGTGTCTGTTTTTGTGCCAGTACCATGCTGTCTTGATGATGACAGCTTTGTAATAGAGCTTGAAGTCCGGAATTGCGATGCCGCCGGCTTTGCTTTTCTTTTTCAATATTCCTCTGGCTATGCGGGGTCTTTTCTGGTTCCATACAAATTTTAGGATTATTTGTTCCATTTCTTTGAAAAAAGTGGATGGTATTTTGATGGGGATTGCAATGAATGTGTAGATTGCTCTAGGTAGCATTGACATCTTCACAATATTTGTTCTTCCAATCCATGAGCATGGAACGTTTTTCCATTTCTTTGTGTCTTCCTCAATTTCTTTCATGAGTATTTTATAGTTTTCTGAGTACAGATCCTTTGTCTCTTTGGTTAGATTGATTCCTAGGTATCTTATGGTTTTGGGTGCAGTTGTAAATGGGATCGACTCCTTAATTTCTCTTTCTTCTGTCTTGTTGTTGGTGTATAGGAATGCCACTGACTTCTGTGCATTGATTTTATATCCTGCCACGTTACTGAATTCCTGTATGAGTTCTAGCAGTTTTGGGGTGGAGTCTTTTGGGTTTTCCACATAAAGTATCATATCATCTGCAAAGAGTGAGAGTTTGACTTCTTCTTTGCCAATTTGGATGCCTTTGATTTCTTTTTGTTGTCTGATTGCTGTGGATAGGACTTCCAATACTATGTTGAATAGCAGTGGTGATAGTGGACATCCCTACCGCGTTCCTGACCTTAGGGGGAAAGCTCTCAGTTTTTCCCCATTGAGAATAATATTCGCTGTAGGTTTTTCATAGATGGCTTTTATGATATTGAGGTATGTACCCTCTATCCCTATACTCTGAAGAGTTTTGATCAAGAAAGGATGCTGTACTTTGTCAAAAGCTTTTTCTGCATCTATTGAGAACACCAAAACATCTTCTGATGACTAGTTTGGTTATGTCATTCTTTTCATGCAAGTGAAGAAGTTACCAGGGAGAGAGTTGGAGGACATTTTGGTTAATAAAAAGAAAACATTTCCCCCTTGGGAACAGAGATCAGTTTTCTGTGAATTTAGCTCCTCATTGACAGTGTGATCATTTCCTGGTGTCAATAAAAATCTGGTGTTCTGAGACTAGAAAACCAAGACCAGACCTTTCATTATGGAGATCCCGTCAAGATAATGCCTCTCTAGGCATTCCCCAACATCTACTAGTCAAGTAGGGAATGGGAACATTTACCTCACCCTTCCTTTCAAGCTTCAGAACCCTGCTATTCCAAGATGCTGATCGACATGAACAAAAACAATAAATCTCCTGCAAGCAAATGCCAGCAGACGTGACTTCCTCTTTCATGATACAACACAGATGTGGCTTCACTTCAGCACTGAGAATACCCAGTGTGAGCTTATGAGTCTTCTTTTTCTGTTTACAGTGGAACACTTAAGCCAGGCATGACTTATACAAAGTTAATTGATGCAGACGTTAATGTTGGAAATGTTACAAATATTGAGTTCATTTGGAAGGAATATTTGTTTGGGCGTTCTCAGAATAAGTTGGGAGCAGAAATGGTGACAGATATATCTGGAAAACATGGATATGAGTAAGTATTACCTTTCCCTTGTATTTTAAACTCTGTATTAAACAGAGTTTAAAGTTTTAATGGTATTTAAAACCTACATATAATTTGAAACTTGCAACTTATATAAAAATTTGTACATCTTGAAATTTTATAATTAAAGAAAAGGAAACTTATTTAAAAAATGAACATTATATTTGCAAAAGTGATTACAAAATAATAATTACTCATTACGTTAGATCTACCATGTCTCTTTTTCCCCCTCGAATCGTTTTAATATCCTTTTTTTCCCCCCTTAAAATTTTTCAGATCTACCTTCTGTAGCCAGGACATTATGGGACCCAGTATTGCCCAGATCCTGAAACCATGCTAATTTCAGATACAGTCTTGATGAATTTATTTAATGAAAGAAAGAATCTTCTTCTGGTTGGTATCTGAACCAAACTTGGCCTTCGTGAGTGAGAGGAGGTGATGCCAAAGTGTGGTGGTATAAATTGCGCAAAAGTGAGACTCTGGTTGAGTACTTGAGGCACATTTTGAGTATCTCCAGGTAGAATAAGCACAGTTCTAGAATGATATAAAGAATATTTATTATGTTGTTAAATCTTGCTAAGACAAATTATGGCTATAGTTCATGATCTGTAGATGATAACCCTGTGGGTTGATATGTCTATGTATTAATAATGAAAACCGATGAGAGTACATTAGTATTTCCAAGGTGTTCCTTGGTCTTCAGGTGTGTGTGAAGTAAAAGAGATTTGGGGGCTTATCTGTGATATGTCCAATAGTTAGCAATAGGCCCTGAGGATCATCAGCCCCTTCTCTCAAAGCCACCTGCCGGGGGAGAATTACTCCTCTCTGGACCTTGAAAGCCCCATTGCAAATTTGCATTTAGCCTAAAGGCAGCATTTCATTTGTAAAGCACTTGACTATCCCTTTGTGTTTGCAATAATAATCCTGTAATATTTAACTGTGTCAATTTTTTAAAACTTTGCTTCAATTTTTTGTAATTCAGGTGTCCGTATCCAGGGTAAATCAAAGATGACTGTTTTTATCTGCTCTGTTTTCTAATGGGTTTAGTGTTTAGTCCCCAGCATTGTACTATAAATGTTGTTGAAAAGAAATGATGACAGATCCTCTGCAGGAGTTTTCTTGATTCTCCTTGGTGCCTTGCTGACAAGCAAACATCAAGAAAAGGCCCCTGGATGTACTTAAACCTGCCCCTAACAGGGCAGAAAGCAGAGAACCGAGTGGGGTGTCTCTTTCCCATTGTGCAAGTGGGAGATAGAAGACTGATTGGAGCATGAGACTCAATGGAAGGGGGAAAGGAGATGCGGACATGTTTGGCACAATCTGGCTGATTGTCTACTCTCTGGTGGGCATGTCAACCCAAGGCCTAGGCCAGCCCGGGAGCAGGGTGGCCATGAGCATCCCCGTGGGAGGGTCTGAGTCTCTGAGACCTACTAACAGTGTGGCAGCCCAACACTCCTCGGCAATCTGGCAGTGGAGTCGGCCCCATGACTCTGGGGGCAGGACACCTTCCTTGTCCTGACCCTGCAACTGTTCTCTGTTCAGCCTTTCTTTGTTTTTTGTTTTTTGGGTTTTTTTTTGAAAAGGGCTTGGCCACCAGCAGGAAGAGTTATGGATCAAGTAGCAGCATTAGGCTCTGTGAGTCCTGGCCTGCCTCCTTGCCCAAGAGGCCTCTTGGCTGGCTCTTTCTAAGCTTGGAAAGACAGATGGGAGTCAATTAACTTCTGGCAACCTATTTTAATAAAACACAAACTTTCTGTTCCATAGATCTTACTGTCTTTTTTTTTTCTTGTATTACAAGAATGTTGTGAGGATAAAAAAGTGTGCATGGTCTATCTAGGCAAAGGGATTCTCAAAGTTTAGAATGATGACATTGTTTTCCATGTGTATTTTTCCCTCAGAAAGCACTAAAAAATGACATCCTTTCTCTCTGAATGCCCTGCATTATGGTAACTTAGTATTGTGAACCAGCAGATGTTGGGGCAAGGACTGATAGGAAATTCTGCTCCTTGAATGGACTGCCATTAATGTTGATGAGTGACTACCAATCCAGTGAGCCATTGATTTCCGCCACCCCTAATTGCCATTGATTCACCCATACCTTGTCATCATATCACCCCAAATGCTCACCTCCAAACCTGTTTGGTTTTACTGTACTCCTTTCCATTTATATTCAAATCGTTGAACAAAACTACAATATCCATTTTATAAAGATCCACAATAATCATTTTTTTTAAGTAGGCTCCCCACCCAACGTGGAGCCCAACGCAAAGCCTGAACCCTGAGATCAAGACCTGAGGTGAGGTCAAGAGTCAGACGCTTCACTGACTGAGCCCTCCAGGTGCCCCAACAATAATCATTTTTAAGTGAGCTTCATATTAACTAAAAAAATTAGCAGTACTTCCTCCATATCATCTTATATTGAGGTGGTTTTGAAATTTCCAAGATTGCCTGAAAAATGTCTTTTGGCAGTGAGTTTGTTTAAACTGGGAGCCAATGGGGCGCCTGGGTGACTCAGTTGTTAAGCGTCTGCCTTCAGCTCAGGTATTGATCCCAGGGTCCTGGGATCGAGCCCTGCATCGGGCTCCCTGCTTGGTGGGAAGCCTGCTTCTCCCTCTCTCACTCCCCCTGCTTGTGTTCCCTCTCTCACTGTGTCTCTCTCTGTCATATAAATAAATAAAATCTTAAAAAAATAATAAAAATTAAAAAAAATAAACTGGGAGCCAAGCAAAATCCCTATACTGTCTCTGATTGACTCGTCCCTCAGTCTCTTTTCACCTGTAACAGCTCCTCCCTTCCCCTTCCTGCACACCAGTCATTAAATAAAGCAGGTCACTCGTCCTGGAAATTTTCTCACATGCAACTGCTGGAACCCTCTTGGTATCATTTCACACATTTCTCCATCCTGTGTATTTCCTGTAAACCAGTTTTTAGGTTGAGAGATGTGATGAGACTCAGGTTCCTCCATGCTGGGCAGTGGAGACTGAGCACCTTGCAGCTCTCTTGTGCTCGCTCATGCTTTCTCTCTTTCTCTTTCTATTTAAAGAATAGAGTATGTATTAGCACCTTACAAAGTTGGAAGGGCTATACTAATGAGAGCTGTGGGTAGAATATTGGATGGCTTGGAATCTGGTTGCTAACACAACAGGCTAAGAGGAGAAAGTGCCCGAAGAAGAGTTTGCTGTCAAGAGTTTGTGCTCTGGGAAGAGCACGGTGGGGGCAAATGGCCATATGAAGATCCAGTTATGGAAGAGGCATTGAACTCTGTGCTCTGTCTGGGGCTGGAGGAGGTAGACAATAGAGGATCCTGCAAAAGTAAGGAAGATTCAGATACCCGGCTGATTTGTGTGGCTCTCTCCCCAGTCTCCTCAGATCGGAGCAGATAATAGGAATTACCCTGCTTACTAGAGCCCCCAGGTTTTGTTGACTCTGCAACTGTCCAGAATAAGCCTAGGGCCTCAGAAACAGAAATGTATGCCAAGTTATTGTTTCCCCAGCCTCTTAAAACCTCAGCTCATGTTAGATAAACATAAAAATCTCATGTACCTCCTGGGGTCTTTTCTCCTCCACTTGGGAAAAATCAATCTTTTCTCATATACCTTCTGACTAAAAAGATTTTGTAAATCTTTACTTTCTGTAGATCATGTAATAAAAATGATAGGTGTGCTTTGTTTGTGTTATGCTTTTTTTTCCCCCAAATACATACTTATAACACCAGATAGGCTTCTTTATTTTACACATACATCTCTAAAAGTTCTGCTGTAAATGATTTAAGCCTTAGGAGAGTGGAGTTTCTACTAGATTCCCTGCCAATATGAGAGGCTGAATGTCGACTGAGCCAAAGATTTGGGGCCAGAGACTTGGGGCCAATGTTTTCTTCCTTGGGCAGCCTATTTTCTATATTTGCGTTTTACAAACATTTAGCCTTGCCCTGGTCACATATTTTTCCTCTCTTTTCATAGGCTTTGCTTTCATTCATTCATTGAACACACATATACTGAGTTATCCTCCTGTGTCGGGCATTGTGTGAAGTAATGAGGTTTTATGCAAAACACAAGATAGCTCCTGTTCTAGTGCTCTGTGCAGCACCGAGCAGGACACGGGAAAGGAAATCCTTGCTTACTATCTATCATGGAAAGCACTGGGATTGAAGCAGGCAGAGAGAGAGAGAAGCAAAGAAAATACTGCTCTTCTCACCTTCTTGGCCCTCTGCTCACTGATCTCGTGTGGAAGCCGTAACAATAGACAGAAATCAGTCAGCTTTCATTTCTGAGTCCTGTGGTCACCACATCCGTTGTTACAAGTGATTCCATTTTGGAATTCGGTGTGCTTTATGTTTGCAGTTGCTAAGATCCCGGAGAACTAGAACTGGAATTTCACTCATCCACACACACATCTATCCATCAAGGATCTGTTGACTGTGCTCTGTGGCCAGAAGAGCAGTCATTTCCTTGAGGGTCCCAGGCAGAGGGAGCCAGAGGCTGTGCCCAGTAGATTTAAGACGATACCACCCAGAGTGTGATTAACACAGTCACCTCAGGCTCATCTCTGACGCACTTCAGGGGCCCTGAGTCAATGGCAGAAGGATGCCCATTGATCATGAAAACAGATGGAATTACCAAGCTTCAGTCCATCATTTCTCAACAACCACAGGAAACCTCACACTTAAAAGAATTCAAGATTAGAAATGTGTGAGTGTGTGGCGGAAGAGAATGCCACTTGAACTCAACTCGTCGCTCAAAGAGCAGTAGGCTACGCTTCTGCACACCGTTCCTGGAGGTAAGACTCTCAAGCTCTTTGTTTAAGGAAGAGCTCCATCCAAACCATTATTCCATGTGCAAGTGTAAGAAAAGGGAAGTTTAGTGACTCCCTTCTGGCTTAAAAATGAAAAGACATGCCTATTTATAGCTTCTGGAGAATGGAAAGGAATTTCAATTTTATTTCCACAACAAAACATAGTTAAGTCAACCAACGAGAATTAGACCTTTTCCAGGATGATGGTTGCTTTCACAGGATACAGCATCATCACCTAAAGTCGTTTTATCAACAACGTTTTTATTATGCACAGAGCCATTTGCTTTTTCTCTGAAGCTAAAGGGAAGATGCAACATTATCTCAGTCTAATTGACTGAGGTTTCTCTCACCAACACTGACAAAGTCCCATGGATTTTCAAGACCAGAAACTGGTTATCACAGAGAGAAGGATACAGGCCCACGGAGTCCAAAACACACAGCGTGGAAAAAGCAAAATGCAGAAGACAAAAGGAATATGGGACACATTATTTCGTACCAACAGTGCAGGATGAAGTTTTCTGAAATCTCAGAAACAGAAGTTTATTCCTTTTTGAACTTCCACAATATTTCAAAATTTAACATAGAGAATAGAGCAGGACTTGAATCTCAGGTCTCATCCTGATCACAGAATCAGTTAATGACTTGGACTAGGGCAAGTCATTTCCCCTCTTCAGGCCTCAGTGTGTCCACCTGAAAACAAAGATAACATTTATGATTTCTGAGATTGCTTTCTCATTCTGAAACCCTTTGGTTAATTAGGTGATGGCACATATACACAAATGAATGAATAGATGGGTGAATCAATCAATAAAAAAATAAAATTTGGATTTTCTTGTGTGGTCATAATTCTCCCCAACCATATAAAGCCCTAATTAGGTATTTATATACATTTTTATGATGTATACTGATTGTACACAATAAATTCATGTTTTCCTGAAGTTTGAGTTGTCTTTTTAAATTGTGGAAAGCCGCGCTTGCTTGGTTTAATATATTTGTTAGAGTGCCCTCTAGTGGAAGAGCGAGCATATTGTGTCATCCAGTGCTGGCTTAATGATCAACAAACCACAGCATTAGATGCATTTTTAGTGAATCTAACCTCTACCTATGTGCAGTGAAATTTTTAACTCTCAAAGTCTAAATATCTTACTCTCGTTAAAATTCTGGTTTGGAACCAATCTTGAAATTTAAGAATAACAGCATGTGAAAAGGTAGAATATTGTTAAAAACAAAACAAACAAACAAAAAACGATTGTTGCTCTTGGAGTATTAACAGTGTACACGGGACTCTATAAAACATGGAGCACATTTCACTGTGTTCACCAAATGCATGACTTGAGATCAGTAAAGACAGAGAAGCTTGAGGACCTGTACTCTGCCAATGTACTGGGAATTGTCCCTAACACATGTTTTGGGTGGGACAAGGGGCATGTGAGCACTAAGTATATATAAGTGTGTGTGTGTGTGTGTGTGTGTGTGTGTGTGTGTGTGTATATATATATATATGTATGTATATAAGTATAATAGAGACCCTCGGGCTTCACAGAATGTCCAGGGCATGGGAGCAGAAAGAGCATACATTGTGGATGTTCTTCAGCATCTGTCATAAGGTTCTATAAGAACTTAAAGATCTTACCCACTGGCCTCTGTTTCGATGTAATTGCTGTTGGTGTAGAATCAATAAAGGTATTTCCCTCCAGAGACTGAACTTTTCCCTTGATTGAACAGCAACCACCCAAGTGCGAGTAGAGTATTTAAGCTTTGTCGACAAACCAATTTAACACAATTAACTGGTAGGCTTTGTTTTCTTAAAAAGTGACAAGAGTATTTTAGTCAAGCGACCAAGTTTATTTTTTAAAAGAATTTCACCAGCTATTGATTTCAATTTAATACTGTATCGATACACCAGTTCATCTGAAATATCACATTACTCGTGTGTATAAACAGTGTTGTGGAGTAAAGAAAAAGCTAGAAAAGGGTACAGCAACTTGAATGTCATGGGGTTAAATAAATTAATATTTTAGCAGGCAACATAAGTTTCTATAACTATTCTTCGTATTAAATTTAGGTCACCCCTCATAGCAAAAGGACAATAGGTCGCTCCATGGCAGCTGATTTAAAGTTAGGTGTATTTCCATTTTTATGTGACTACAGAAAAAGTTCTATGACTAATGGATCTTTGGGGTGCTGATACTTTACATTGAATTGGGCAAAACCCTGCCATTTCTTTGTAGCTCCTGTCATCTGAGTAACTCCTATTTGCAGAGCTATATCCTTAATTCTGACACATGACCTCTCCTTCAGTTGTTCACTCCATGGACAACAGGCGTGGCTCCCCCATTGCTGGGGCGATTTAGAGGGAGGATAAATGGGGCCAGTGGGTGAATTCCAGGTTGGTAAAGAGGGCAAATGCTAGATATCAATGCTAAATGTACATGATATAACCTAGGTGCCAGATAGGAAGGAAGCTCCTAGGACTCGGCTGCCACATTTTCCTTTCATTTGAACTTTTTATTGAAGTATAACAATGTATCCAAGAAAGTGCATAAATCATAAAGGCGCAGCTCAATGTATTTTTTCAGAGTAAACACACCCACGTAAATTCCTTCAAAAAGAATGCTAATGGCATCATAGAAGTCTCCTTTCTACCCTTCCCAATCATGACTCACCCAAAGTAACCACTATTCTGATTTCTATTACCATACTTTGGTTTTGTTTGTTGTTTAAACTGGACACAAATACAGTATTTATTCATTCTTGGCTTGTCCAATATTATGTCTATAGAACTGTTGCAAATAATACTAGTTTGATATTTTTCAGTATTGTATAGAACACTTGTGTGACAATTTATTTATCCATTCTATAGTTGATGGACACTTAAGTTGTTTCTGGTGTGAGGCTATTACAAATAATGCTTCTATGAATATTTTTGTATGTACACATATTTTTGAACATGTATTTTGTATGCATTTATTTTGAGTATAAATCTAGGATTGGAATTGCAGATTGATAAAGTAGGCACAACTTTAATGGATGCTGATTTCCAAGGTACTGATTTCATTTCCTTTGGGTATCTATCCAGAAGAGGGGTTGCTTGATTACATGGTAGTTCTATTTTTAGATTTTTGAGGAACCTCCAATGGCTGTCCCAATTTACATTCCCACTAACAGTGCACCTGGCTTTTCTTTCCTCCACATCTTCACTAGCACTTGGTATCTCTTCTCTCTTTGATAATAGCCAAACAGGTGTGAGGTATCTCATTATGGTTTTGTTTTGTATTTCCATGAAGATGAATGATGTTAAGCAACATTGTCATATACCTATTGGCTATTTGTTAGCCATCTTTGGAAAATGTCTACTCAGGTCCTTTGCCCATCTTTCAATCAGACTATTTGGAGTTTTTTGGGGGTGGGGCAGGTTGTTTTGTTTTGGTTTGGTTTTGCTATTGAGTTGTATGAGTTCCTTACATATTTTGTCTATTAACCCTTAATCAGAAATAGGATTTGCCAATGTCTTCTTCCAATCTGTAGGTTGCCTTTTCATTTTGTTGATGGCTTCCTTTGCTATGCCAAAGCTTTTTAGTTTGGTGTAGTTCCATTTGCTCATTTTTGCTTTTCTTGCCTGAGCTTTTTGTGTCATATCCGAAAACTCATCAATGAGACTGAAGCCAAGAACTTACTGCCTATACTTTCTTGTAGGAATTTTACAGTTTCAGGTCTTCAAGCCTTTAATCGATTTTGAGTTGGTTTGCATATGGTATAAGAGTCCAACTTCATTCTTTTGCATGTGGATATCCAGTTTTCCCAGCACCATTTATTGAAAAGACCGTCCTTACCCCACACTATATTCTTGGCACCCTTGTCAAAATTAGTTGATCATTTATGCTTGGGCTTATTTCTGGGCTCTCTCGTCTGTTGCATTGGCCTATATGTCTGTTTTTATGCCAGTACCACACTGTTTTGATTATTATGTCTTACAATTTGAGATCAGGAAGTGTGATGTATCTAACTCTGTTCTTCTTTCTTTTTAAAATTGCTTTGTCTATTTAGGGTCTTTTATGACTTTATCAGTTTTGAAAAATTCTCAACCAGTACCTTTTTTATTGTTGCTTTTTCTTCATTCTTTCTTTCCTCTCTTCTGGGAAATTACACACATATGTATTAAATCTTGTCTTTGTGTACTGTAGTTGTTTATGGCCTTTTCCGTATTTACCAGGTTTGTTCTCTGTCCTTTAATCTGGATACTTTTTACTGTCCTTTCTTCCACTATACCAATTTTCTCTTCTACTGTTTCTGATATGCTAGTAAACCCATCCATTGGACTCAATTTTAATTCTTTCATTTTTTGTTCTATATGTTTCTACTTGGTTCCTCTTTATAAATTCCAGTTTTCAGGTGAAATACTCCATCTCTTTATCTACTCTCTCAAAAGTTTTAATCATAATTACTATTAAAGTCTCATCTAATCATCCAATGTACTCAAAATACATTGTTACATGACTGAAATTAGCCTGTTTTAGGCAAACTTCTCTTTTAAACTGAATTAACCTGAAAACAGTTTTGTCTGAAATTTGTATAAACCTGCATGATTGGAGACATAATTATCGTATCTATATAAATAAAAAAAAAAGAGGGGCGCCTGGGTGGCGCAGATGGTTAAGCATTTGCCTTCAGCTTGAGTCATGATCCCAGGGTCCTGGGATCGAGCCCTGCATTGGGCTCCCTGCTTGGCGGGGAGCCTACTTCTCCCTCTCCCTCTACTGTTCCCCATGCTTGTGCTCTCTCGCTCTTTCTCTCACAGAAAGAAAGAAAGAAGAAAGAAAGAAAGAAAGAAAGAAAGAAAGAAAGAAAGAAAGAAAG